>NC_133755.1:31172000-31483000 GCF_036562045.2 Rhinolophus sinicus
AAACTGGAAAGGAATTCAGATGAGGTATAAGTTAGAGGAGGCTGCTGGATGGAACACAAGATAGCCAATGGATAAGGTTTTATGAATCTTTGACGTCACAGTGCTTAGCACAGACCAAGGTACTCAATAAGCATTTGCTGAATATGAATGAGTAAATGAATTTTGACAAAAGGGGAAGACAATTACCCAATATAACCAAAAGATTCTTGAATATCTTAGTAAGAATGAAAGTAAATGTGACATTACAGTAAGGTCTCAGGCGTCTAACAGTAGAGAGGAATTTAAATAAAATATTTCACTTCTATATAAAAACAACATAAAAAGACTGCTGTACATACACTAGATTTTGGAGACAAACTTTCCCCCAAGATATTAAATTCAGATACATTTTCAATTTTCCACTTAACACAAACCTGTCACTTCTAACTAGGGAAAGGTAACCAGAAGGGAGACAAACAAATAACAGTAAGAAAATGAAGACTAGGAGGCAATTCCAACCTGAAAGATCTAAGATACTTCAAAAGCCTAACGTGTTCCTGGCTTGCTTTATCCGTTTCTCATATGTCCCGGCCAAAAACCATGAATAAGAAAAACGTCAAAACCAAATCTGAAACACTGAGCAGAGGTCCCTAGCATCCTTGTAGTCTTTATGCATCTCACAAAAATTTACTGAAATAGAAAAAAAACTGATTTCTTGGTAGATGTTTTAATGATTACTTCTCCCACTAAAGTCTAAATCATCTACAAGTAGCAGTCCATGTTGAGAATCAAATACAGAATCTCCCTAAGGGCTTGAGAGGTAGGGCCCCCTGCCCCAATAAAGGAGCGAAGAGAAGAACACAGGTTATCTGGGCTCTTCTTATATAACCTATGAATTTTAATTAAAAATAAGCCTGTCTGTCTCAAAAATCTGCATTCCTTGAAAAGAAAAGGCCATTACCAAACTCCTCTGTACCCGTCGTAGTGTTGATTTTTTAAACTTTGCAGGCCAAATACTTTATTTCAATAAATCACCAATACCACATCTGGGTTGAAATTTATTTTCCTGCCATATATGAATAAAAGTTAGTTAAGCAGGTATGTGTGAACAAAATTACAGAATATCAAGAGGATATGCTATTTTAAAAGCATTTTAACACTATAAAGACATTTTAACAAATACTGATTACAAAAAAGTTTTTATTACAATAGATTTTAAAAGACTTCTTACAAGTCAAAGTTACATTAGTAAATTAAAAATAAAATATAAATTTGAAAGCAAGTTAATTTCATTTTCTAAAACATTCTGTGATTTCTCTTTTAACTATTAAGATCGTTCTATAGCAAAGACAACAGGAATAGATCCACAATCCTTGTGATTATCTAAAAAGCAAAATGCTTTAAACTATTTTTTATTATACAGGGAGAAATTTCCAACAAATATTTATGAAACAAATAAGGGATCAGAGTTTTAAACCTGAGCTACAAGTTCTACCCCTATACATTCAGCCTAGAACAGAGACAATAGCCTCTAAAACGTGTTTACAGAAAAATAAATATTCCACGGTACAAATGGCAAGCCTTTTGAGTCCTCTTTCCTTTGTTCTTAAGACTCAGTTTCCCATATTACTGTGTTTAAAAGCTTTTTCTCAGATGATTCAGTAAAGAACAAACAAATTGTAAAGTTAAAATAGCTAAACAACCTCTGAATAAGATAGTGACATTGCCTTTTATTCTTTCTTTTGCAGAGGTCTGATGAATTTTCTTTGGCCACCCTCTTCAATCTTCTTATAACCAAGATGAGTGCCTCCTCACTCTAATCATAAGCATTGCACTGAACTAAAAACACCCGACCCAAAGAAAAACACAGAAACAAACCATCTTGGGAAGAGCACAGTTGAAAAAGAATATGTTCTTAACTTCTCATTTACTCTCTTCCCCGGCTAATGCCACCCACCCACTACCACCACCACCACCACCATAACCACGTTCCCCATCAGCCCTGCCTTGAAACAACCGCTTTAAATTTCTTTTAGTGCAGCAAGCTAGAGCTTGTAAAAGGATGCAAACCAGCTGAAACATTTGACAGACAGTGCTAAATACCAGAGAATTCCTATCAACCATTTTACTTTAAAAGGTTTTTTGATGTTGGCTATCTTTCATGTACCTCTTTCATGGCACATTAATAAAGAAAACGAAGCTGAAGTAAATCAAGTCCAAGGTCACATCTAGAATTACAGCACTGTAGGTACCTGATGAAATACGGATTAATGCTGCATGAGTAGTGAATAAATAAAAGCACCTCTACCCACCAATCAGGCAAGTTTTACAAGTGCTTCTGAACTTTATTCTGCAACTAGACCTAAGACATCTTTAATCCCCCATGGCCCTGAAACCTAATTATCATAATGTGAACCCAAATGTTAGGGTCCCTTCAAAATGCAAGTGCTGTGAAGCGGAAAAGTAATGGGAATTAAGCTGGGTGTAACTTTAGAAATGTACGGATGTGGGGAACTTGAAAGTGGTATTTCAGTAAGTTAGGAGAGCATAATACAACGATTTAGCCACACAAAATACATCAAATTCAAAAGATCCCCCTCCTCAAAAAAAATAAAAACATATGAAACACAAATAAGGTGGATTCAACAACTCCTAGTAGCAAATATCAATTTCTGGCCCCAGACTCTTCAAGTCCTGTGTAATCAAATGAAAAAGGATCTCAACAACAAAGGATTCTAGCCATTTTGCATTCTTCTAATGCAATCAAAATGAGAAAACCATAGTGATTCTGTACAACCCAAAGAGTTCTAATAAAAACAAAAAAACTTAACTGTTCCCCAATAAGCAATTGATTTTAAAAGTGTTGGCCAAAGGTGACAAAAAACAGCAAGTTGTTTAATGCCAAGGAGGAGAATATAAATGAGAACAGGCCAAGGACTTAACAATCTCAAGGTAATACTCATTCCGATAGTAACCTATTGATAATGCAGTTTTATCCTTTATGCATTTAATTTATTCTAGGAACTATGACCAAAAAAGAGCTACAATTACACCGTGTAAGTGCATTCATCTTGTATTTACTACATGCCTGTGTTCTCTACAACACAGAATTCAGCATAAATCAATACTGCACTGGGTCCTAGTCACAGAGTCGGTTACTTCAAGTCTCAAGAGAGCTACACTACAACCCTTTATTATGGTTCCTAACTTCACCAGGTACACCATTTATGGAAAGGTCTATGTGTAATTATTTCACCTATCTGTTTATAAGCATTAGGATATTAAAAAACTATTCTTTTCTACTCAACTGATGTCTCTATGACAAGAAATACTGGTTATTTGATGTATGTACTTTAAGAAATAAGAGACCTCCACTCCACTTTCAAGATCACAAAAAAATGTTAGTTTTGAGGAGGATCTATGATGTAAATACTATACATACACAAGCTGAGGTAGAGAAAATCTAAAACAATTACTCAAGATAAGGCATTGTTTCTTCCATTTCTAAAGGTTAAGAAACACACTCATGAAATCCCAAAGTTCATCAATTGTTACAAAATGCTGAACATACTATTTAATTTATATTTTAGGTTATTTTATAGTTTAGGTTCTTTTATAGCAAATACACTTGTCTAAAAAGAACATCTGTTTTGGTTATAATACATTGTTTCTTTGGCAAGAACTTGTAATAAAACTAACAAAAACAATCAAGAATCTTTATTGGATCTGGCAACAAAAGCAGATTTGTAACCAAAAACCTTAAGAGGAGAAATGACCATCACTGGGCTCTAGGCCAGTTCTAATCTAAGTCAATAAACAAAGATCTATCTGCAAGAGGGGCTACAGTTAAAGGGACGGGGGAGTGTGTGCGTTGGGGTAACTCCTGCAGATACTTAAATTGGACTTAGGGATACAGAAACACATGGGTTACAAAATTGGTAAAACATATTTTATTTTGATCAAAAACTGTCAAACTGAATCCGAATCCAACAGTACTTTAAAACCACACACACACACACACACACACACACACACACACACACAATTATTCATTCATTATACCTTCTTTCCAACATAGCTCATTATGGTTTATTTAAATATATATTTTCAAAAATATTTTGGCTGTTTCAACAAAAGGAACATAAATTATATTGGTTATAAAACAATTTTATATTTAAATTCACTTAATGTCCTTTATAAGAAAGGACACCTTATAAACAAGAAACTAGTGTTTATAGTAGTCATAAAAATGGACAGAGGAATATCAATAGGTGAAAGAGAACAAAATCCGAGACTATCACGGCACATTTTCTCAAGCTGTCACTGTAGAGAACAGTGAGACAACTACTATATCACCTAGTTATTAAGCATAATAATCAAATTGACATGGAAAAAATAATTTAGGGTGTCCCAGGTTCCAAGGCTAATTCATGGCCTTCATTATTTCCAGAAACTGCAGGTGGAAGAGACAGTATGTTTAAATACACAGAAACTGATTTTACATTCTCCATGTAAAACAGAAATTACTGCACTAGTCAGAAATAAAGAGCAGCAAACAATTCTTCCTCCATATAAAGTAATTTCAACTTCACAAAATTATGAGCTTTATATAGCTAAATACATCTGAAATTGTACAGTTAAGCTTAGTGATTTGCTGTGAAGCAAATTTCTTTTAAAAAATTACATCCACATGGTTCAGGACATGGGAGACCTGCTACACATTATTCTGGTAGAATCATCGGTCAGATTTCAAGAACACCTTAGAAATCATCCCATCGAAATCTCTACTGAAAATTCCTGCTGGCATCAGAACAGTCTTTATCTCTATTTCAGTTCATCTTGTTAGATGAGGTCCAACAACTCAAGTATTTCAAAAACTGTTGATTCTGATTCTAATACACCTCAATGTCCATAAACTTGAAAAGCATGCTTCCAAACCTTAACTAAATTATTAAAACGTTAATTAACACAGTGTCTGTGGCATGCCCCTGAAGACCTGACACCAGACTCATTGGGAATCAACATCCTTTTGGGAGCGACATAGCTAAGTCTCTAATTTTCTAGTTTCTCCATAAAGTTATAATATCAAAAGACTATCAAAAGGTGTGCTAAGATCTAGATGTGTCTACCAGTCTAGCTTTCCTAACAGAAAATGAAATGGGATAAGACCAAAATGTTTTAAAGAAATGCATGCTGATTTCCAGGGGTTATTGTTCTATTGTTCCTTCCTAACTGCTCATAAACAATCCTTTTATAATTTAATAATAATGTTGCCTGATCAAGATCACATTTGCATAACCTATCTTACTTCCCCTTTGGAACATCAAAATAATATCTATCTTCCAGTTTCTCAATTTTACCAATAGTGGTACCAAAATTTCATTCACAAGTCCACCTAGAACTCCAGAAAATGTTTCATCTGGACCAGAAGTTAAAATTCGAAACAAAACCTCTCTTACTATCACCCTATTTTAGGTACATTACATTTTTTGTTGTTGTTGTAGTTTGTTTTTTTTTGATTCTTACAAGGTCAGACAATTAAGTTCGCGAACTTGTTGCAATGATGTTGCTAAACTTTTTGATATCAGAGGTATTATTCCTTATGAATTTGTACCAACTGGACTAACAGTTAACCAAGTTTACTATTTGGAAGTGCTGAAAAGGCTGCATGAGAAAGTTAGACGACCTGAACTTCCTGCCAACAATTCATGGCTCTTGCATCATGACAATGCACCAGCTCACACCGCACCGTCTGTGAGGGAGTTTTTAGCCAGTAAACAAATCACTGTATTGGAACACCCTCCCTACTCGCCTGATCTGGCCCCCAGTGACTTCTTTCTTTACCCAAAGATAAAGGAAATAGTGAAAGGAAGACATTTTGATGACATTCAGGATATCAAGGGTAATACTATGACAGCTCTGATGGCCATCCCAGAAAAAGAGTTCCAAAATTGCTTTGAAGGATGGACTAGGCACTGGCATCAGTACATAGCTTCCCAAGGGGAGCACTTCAAAAATGACCATAGTGATATTTAGTAATGAGGTGTGTAGCACTTTTTCTAGGATGAGTTCACGAACTTACTTGTCAGACCTCGGCTATCTTTTCAGCCCCCAAATCATTCTATCTCACAAATCAAAAGAGGAGTTGGGCAATTCCACTTTCTCTTAGCCACTGATTGGGATGATGACATTATGTATAAGCAGTGGGATCTCTTTTCAAACTCTCTTTTTCCTAAGATAAGCATTGTAGGCCTTTGATGCTATACTTAGCACCTGGAGGCAGGCAGCTAAGGGAGGGATCAGTCCTTACACTTTGGCCCTCCAATACTGTTTCTGGTGGATCAGTGACTCTTCTCTTACATACACCCTTGATTTACATGCACTTTTTTTGGCTTTGTGTATGTCCTTATAAAATCCACACTTGACCAAAAGTTTATACCCAGTACACACAAACTGATTTACTGTTAGCTCCCAAACTTTTTCTGGTGGCAAAGCCCCTGGAAGTCAATGTGCTCCATTCAGAACATTTTAAATAACATGATTAAATATATAAGGGATACATCAAATACTAGGCACTAGCAAAATTAAAAATTTAAGAAAAATGAGTGTAAAATAAAAATTGATCCAAACTTGGTTTGGCAAAGACTCTCTTTCTTGTGTAATGTAATTAATAGCCTTCTTCCAGAAAAAAAATTAAGTTTTTTGGATAGAATGCTTAAACAATTTTTTGATATACTTTGATGGTGTAAGACTTAGCAAACCAGTCACTCAAACTTTTCTTTCCTAATTATCTTATATTACACTTTCTTTTGCTATAAGATTTGTTACCAAGCATGCATCTCTGAATTGGCCCACGAGAAGCCTTTTACCTTGCAACAAGATTACAATGAAACTTTGACATGTGCTTAATAAACTGTTCAGAACATTTTCTTTGACCTGAGGAAATGAGAAAATTCTAGTCATTAATTTAACTTTTCCCAGAAAATTTGGAAAGGATTGTAGTTCCTAATTTTACTGGTAGAGTACATTAGTTCAGCTCACATATCCCAGTGTGTTCTGAGAATTCTTGCCCTATTCTCTTTCCTTAGAGGATCTTTTGCAGCTAGTGAGTTGGGGAGGGCATGAGAGAGACGAAACCAGGCTGCCTGCAAACCTCTGGAGTAAAGTAGTGTTTCCCTGAGTGAAACAGACCTGATGTGGAATTTAATTTACATCACGTTTGGAGCTTTGATTATTGCCCTAGAGCAGATATTTCAATTGCTGAAATGGGACTGTTCTGACAACTAAGAGGGACTTGCAAGATGAAACCTGTCTATCATTTCAGCCAGGGAAGAAAAGAACTATTCCAAACATGAGTTGAATATGCAGTGGGATAGTAAATACAAAGTTATTTTCTCCTTGAACCTTATTGAGTCTATCTCATTCAATCAAGCATTTATGTGAGAAATACTTGCTGAATGAATACATAAGTAAAAAATCTAGAATATAAAAATTTAATACCATTCTTGAGTGGTGAGACTACAAACTATTTTTATTTTCCTCTTTGTCCAAAATCTCCTTTGAATATGCTTTAAAAAGATATTAAATTGCCAGAGAATAATGTCATGTGCATGTTTGAAAGGCATTCATACCTAGAGGAAAAGAGAAAGAAACAAGTAATTCTAAATTCAAAAGTACAAAGTAAAATGATTAAAAATGATCATCTTCTAATTTTCCCTTATGGTTTATGTCTTTGATGTCTGAAAACACCGAATTTTAAATTTAAAGGAGATTAAGATTAGAAAATCAAGTAGTGACCTTGTCTGTTTGTAATAAGGAAGATTAGCTACCTGGATAAACATTTCATTGAAAACAACTAAAAATCCTAGATATAATACATCTTAAATGCATCAGTGAATTAACAAGGAAAAAATACTCAAGCCAAAAAGAAAAAAAAAAGAAGTAAATATGAGAACCTTGATTTCTGAAACTTTCATCTGAGGACATTTGCTGGACTGGGTAAATTTTATTTTTTATCTTCAGGCCCCACAGTGATTCACAGAAGTAGAGGACAAGAAGACAAAACCCAGAGTCTACTTAAGATGGGTGTTAATAAAATATTCCCCTAACTACTCTCACACATATAAAGCTGATATCCTAAAGGGTTAACCCCCTAGTCTAAGAGTCAAAGAGAAATAAACTCACTATACGCTACCCCCAGGACATTGCAGTGAAAATGGACTATTTCAAATCTTGTCACAGGGGGGATCTCTGATGAGAATATGGAACCATAAGCCATTTCTCTAGTTTGCAGCCTAAATTCACACTACCTGGGTAGCCGGAAAAAAACTCAAGCTGAGAATTTAATTTAAGTGATTCCCAAACTGGTAGTGTCTACAGGAACCTGGCAGAAGCAAATGAAAATCCTTTTTGAAGCAACTCACAATCAATCGAGGCCTCAGTGAATTCCCACAGATAAAGTTCTAGGAAAACAGGTTTTCAATAAAAATTAATCGAACAGAAAAGAAAGCCAAACACTGCAGAGGAGAACCAGAAATAACAGCAGAAATAGACTTGCAAGGATTTTTAGATACTAGAATTATCACACAGACTGTAGAATAAAAATGTTTAGTATGGTTAAGGAAATAAATGATATGTTTGAAAATATACTCGGGAACAACAAAAACCTGTAAGAATGATCAAGATCAAGCAGATTTGAAAACATATAATTTCTAGAAATGAAAAATATAACTGAAATTAAAAATTAAATGGATGGATGTCAATTCTTCACAAATTAAACTGTAGAATCAGCTTAATCCCAATCAAAATTCCAGCTAGTCCATCCGTAGAAATTTATGTATGAGGACATTGAATAGCAAAGACAATTTTGAAAAAGAAGAACAAAATTGAAAGTCTTATACTATCTCAGTTCACAACTTTTAAGCTGTACGAATCAGGACTGGTGGTATTGAACATACATAGATTAATGTAAAGACACATAGATCCATTAAACAGAATAGACTCCAGAAATAGATCCCCATGTATGTGGACAGTTGATTTTCAACAAAGATGCCAAAACAATTTAATGGGAAAAGGAAAATCATTCAACAAACGGTGCTGGACTAATCCTTAGCAATATGCAAAAAAAACCAACTTCATATGATACATAAAAAAATTAAATGGATTATAGGACTAAATGAAAGAGTTAAAACTACAAAATTTCTAAAAACCATACAGGAAAATCATAATGACCTTAGTTTTTCCTCTGGTTTTAAAACGACCTTAGTTTGACCTTTAATTTTAAATAAGACACAAAAAGCAAGAACTATACAAAAAAATTCATAAATTGAACTTCATCAAAATTGAAAATGTTTGCTTTTCAAAAGACCATGTTAAAAAAATGAAAAGGCAAGTTACAGACTGGGAGAAATGTTTACAGAACAGGTATCTGACAAAGGATTTGTATTCAGAATGAATACAAACTCTTACTTAGTAACAGGAGGAAAATTAAACCATTTTTTTAAATGGGAAGAATCTCCAGAAAGATATTTTACCAAAGAAGATATATGGATGGCAAAAAAGCAAATGAAGATGCTCAACATTATTAATTGCTAGGGAATGTAGATTAAAACCACAATGAGATACCACTGTACATTCACTAGGATAGCTAGATTTAAAACCATACCAAGCAGACTGAAGAGCGTATGAAGAAACTGGAACTCTGACACAGTGCTAGCGGGAAGGTAATATGGTACACTCTACCTTAGAAAACAAACATATCTACCATACAACATAGCTATTCCACTCCTACTTATTTACCCAAGAGAAATGAAAGCATATGTCCAGGCAAAGACTTATACAACATTGCTCATGCAGCTCTACTTGTAATAGCCAAAGCTGGCAACAATCCAAATGATCATCAACAGGTAAATGAATAAACTAATTGTGATTTAGCCATACAATGGAATTCTACTCAGTAATAAAAAGAACAAACTATGACATATGCAACATCATGGATGAAATCTCAAAATAATGATGCAGTGAAAGAAGTGAGCGAACGAATGCATAGTGTATGATTCCAATTACATACAAGTCTAGAAAATGTAAACTAATCTACAACTACAGAAAGTAAATCAACGGTTGCCTGGGGGAAAAAAGGGGCAGGGAATGAAGAGAGGATTAAAAAAGAACACAAGGAAATTTAGGGGGGTAATGGGTATGTTCATTATTTTGATTGTGATAGTTTCATGAAAGTATATATACGTTAAAATTTATAAAATTGAAAACTTTAAGTATGTGTAGTTTATTATATGTCAACTATCTGTCAGTAAAAGCTGAAAAACTAACATATAGGACTTCTAGAAGGGACAAATATAACTAAAATTAAAATTCAATGAATGGGTCTGACAGCTAAAGAAAAAGCTAGTGAATTAGAGAAAAGACCTGAAGAAATCAACGGCAAAGCAGCCCAGAGAGACAGATAAAAAGAGGTTGAAAGGCATAGATAGAGTGAGAAGGCTAAATATATATAATGAGAATTTTGGAGGGAGAACAGAGAGAAAGAACGGGACAGAGGTAGTATTTGAAGAGTAATGGCTGAGATTATTGAAGAACTAGAAGATATCACCCTATAGTTTCAAGGATCCCAATTATAAGTAGAATAAAGAAAGCAGTATAAAATACTACCTAATGGCCCAAAGAAATAATAAACAGATTGACATTTTATTTTCTTATCAACATATCAATACTCTTCAGATTGAATTGTCAATGACAACATTGAAAATAGAAATGCCCTTTCTCTTCGGTCCATTATAAATATCATACTAATCATGCCTGCAAATAAATACTGAAATTAAGGTCAATAAGTCTGTACTAACTACCATGTTTCCCCGAAAATAAGACCTAGCCAGATAATCAGCTCTAATGCGCCTTTTGAAGCAAAAATTAATATAAGACCCGGTCTTATTTTACGATAAGACTGAGTCTTAATATAATTAACATAATATAATTAATAATATAATATAATGTAATACTGGGTCTTATATTAATTTTTGCTCCAAAAGACGCATTAGAATCGATTGTCCTGCTAGGTCTTATTTTCCGGGGAACAGGGTAACAGGTTTAAAATTAAAAATACATCAAAGATTGAAAATAGCCCAGTTGTCAACTAACAAATGATTAAAATACGGTACAACCAAACAGGAGAATTAAGGAACAGAAGTAAGAAGTGAGAGAGGGAGGAGAAAAATGGGGAAGGAAAAAGAAAGAAAAGGGAGAGGAGGGGAGGAAAAGGAAGGGAAAAACGAAGGTTTCTCTGCTGCTTACAAAATATGAATAAAGGCCTTGGGAAAAACCAGCGTCCACTGTTTTTTTCAAAATTACTCTCAAATTATTTAATAGCCTTGTACTCTCTGTTTCTGTTGTCTAAGCTGGTTAAGGTTCTCTGGTTAATTTTTGGTTTCTTAGGGAATAAAGCTTCAAAGTAACCATATATGTAATTGAGAGGGTAATGAGGTTTTGTAGCTTCACAAAGAAAAGTCAGGAAACTTAAAGATAGGGAAATAAAAAGTTGAGAGGTGCTTGCATTTTAAAAAAATACCTGATATTCTGGGATACCAGAGGTTCATGTTTTCTACAAAAACTAATACAATACTTTTTAATAGTCTAGACTCAAATAAGCATAATACAAAACTCAAAAGCCATAGAAAAAAGGGCAGATAAATCTGAGAAAACTTTTAAATTTTCTACAAAAATAAAGTTTGAATTATAAACACAAATTGGATACTATATGCGTAATTGGCAAAAATTATGACCAACAGATCAATCATAACTCCAAACTAGTAACTCCAACCTTCCACTACAGCTCCCCTTCCCTTGTCTCATTCTTTCATTACACACCATTTACCTTCTCAGTTCATTCTATTTCCTAATTCTTTCACTAGCCTAATGAATGAGATCATTAGGAAGCAAAACTAATTTTTCTTTTGCATATTTGCCTGCTCAAAGTCATTTATATGTCATAGCTTTCAGAATATGCATAAAAACATTAAGCACAGGATCTGACTTAAGAGCCCAAAAATTTCTTTTTCATTCTCTGCTCCCAGGTTTTAAGTGGTCTCGCGTATCTGTGATTTTCCAGAATGCACCCAATGCTGTGATTTCTAGCAATGTTTCCACTATCAACATGAATAGTGCCAACCATAGTTTGAAATATAAGACAGCAAATATTAAAGATAACTTTTAATTCTTTTGCAGTTCATTAAACTATTAACTTTAACCATGCACTATTTTTATTTCAGAAATCATCATTTATCTTTGGCAAAATATGTCTATAATCTGCCAATTATAAACTTCTGTATCAATAAAAAAACAGAGTAAACAGTCATAGATTTACTAACGCATTTAGCAGAGGAGAAATTTTCCATAATTGTCCCATACAGTAATTTCAGTCAATAGTCTTGAAAAGAATTATCTCATTGACGGGGAAGTATTCATGATAATGTGAAGTGAAAATAAACGTACATCAGCTTTTTAAACACTAGAATCTTAATTCTGTTAAAAAGAAAAACTCCAAATCTTTAAGATATTTGATCCAGGTTATAATATGTGTACATGTATAAATGAGTATATAGATATACGTACATGCATATAATTTATAAATTAGGTAAAATGAGTCATGTATTATTTTTATAAGCAGAAAAAAGTGGCATGAAAAAGATAAATAAAACTAAAAGGCAAAATGCAAAAAAAAAATTACCTCATTAAAAATATAGTTGACCCTTGAACAACATGGGTTTGAATTTCATGGGTTCACTTATACATATATTTTTTTCAATAAATATCTGTACTGTTTTTGATCCGTGGCTGGGAGTCTGGGGATACAGAGGGCTGACTATATTCATTGATTTACACCATTTTACAAAGGAGACTTGAGCATCCACAGATTTTGGTATCCACAGTGTTCCCTGAACCAATCCCCCCCAGATACCTGGGGACAACTTAAGTTTTGGGGGAGTCAAATGTTATACACAGATTTTCAACCACGTTGGGGAGGGGGGTCCTAAGTCTCACACTATTCAAGAGTCAACTATAGTTTTACCCTCAATATTTAGGAATTCAAATTAATAAATATTTACTGAGATGGACCTATAATTACAGAAATATGCTTAATGTGTAAGAGGTAGAGATAAATAAAACATGTTTCCCTGATTTAAGCTTTCAATATAAGAGAAACCAGATACACTGCATATAAACAAATGTCTCAGAAGGAGCTAGCCTTTTTTACATTTCAATAAATTTTACTATTGCTACACAAAAGAAACCACTATTTTTTACAAAAGGGGAAACAGGTAAAGCAGAGAACGAGTGTAAAAATTTAACATAAATGGTAAGAAATATTCAGGTATTCAAAAAACCAAACGAGTGCCTACTATGTGCCACAGGACTTAAAACAGCAAATCACTCTAGCACATACTTAAAACAAATGACACATAATATTGTACAATTTCTTTTCACAAACACTTCCAACTTTAAACACGTGTGACTAAGCATAATTACATTCTACAATTTAATTCCAGTTCTTTTTTTTTCCCCCTTTGGTAATTAAGATTTGAAGTTTTGGATGACTTCCCCCATAATATATGTGTCAGTACCACAGTTTGTAAGCAATTTTAGGATAGGAAGAGAAGTGGGTGAGACGGAAGGTGTGTAAATGGGTCAGGGTGCATGGGGTTTATAACTTAGGAGATATGTCATGACGTATGAGTACGTTAACATATGGCAGGTATTTCAAGGCAAAAAGTGTTGGAAGGAATACAGAAGGGGGAATGTACTGGTGGATATGTCAGAAAAAAGTTGTTCAGGATGACTAGCTGACAGGATTATAGGAATGTGTATCAGGTTATCTGTTCAGGAGGTGCTATAAATTTCTGCGGGAGAAAGCATGGAAATTTCAACTTAAATGTAGTTTGTAATGTAACTTCAAAGCGTTAGATGAGAAAATATGGTTTCCTCCTAAAGACACCATGAACTGGCAAAATGATGAGATGAAATCAAATAGCTGATTTTTCTAACATTCACTATAAATTCTCATTAGATATTTGAACTATTTAAGAACTTAAAGCACATAAAAATATTAGCAAATTGTTCCCAACAGTACATTAAAGGAATAACACACTATGACAAAATGGAGTTCAAATCAAAATTGCAAAGACGGTTCAACTGTTGAAAATATACTACTACTATTCAGTATATGGACAGATCAAAATAGGAAAAAAAAACCCAGTGATTACAGGAAAGTTCTAAAAAAACATAAATAGTATCTTTCATTCTTGAATTTAAAACTTAACAAAATAGTAATCAATATTTTTAAAACACTCATAAATAAATATTTTGCTTTAAATGATCTTTTAAAAGTATTAAAAGGAAGTATCGAACTTGACATTAAAAGCAATCTAGTCAAGGTAGAAGAGGAAAAAAAGGTCCACTATCATTATTATTTAATAGCTTTTCAAAGACATTACATGATACCATTAAATAAGGCAAGAAACTCAAGAGGTATAAAATTTGAAAAGGAAGTGATAAATTCATCATCTTGTGCAGATGATATGACCCTATACCTAGAAATCCAAGACAATCAACTGAAAAACTAATTATAAACAATGAAAGAAGTCTGTACTGTGGCTGGGGAACAAAATTAACATAAAAAGTGTTCCTTTACACAGATATAAAGTAATGTAATAAAGTAATTTTTAGTAGAAATACAAAGAGACAAATACAAAAGTGTTACTATTTAATATATAAGATAATTACGAAAACTTCAAAATGTTACTGAAAGCAAAAGCACTACCCATTTTAATGACTAAGGAAAGTGAAGCTCAGAGAGGCTGGGTAACCTCTCAACTTGCACGAGTAAATAGTGACAACAAAGATGAATCCATATTTGTCTGACTCCAAAGCTCTCATCCTCTTTCTAATACAATACACTGCTGAAAGCTCAATAAAGGGATGTTGTATAAGCAAGATGAAAGCCAAGAAGTCGCCACTATTTAATATTTTTAATGAGTTGCAAGTTCTATTTACAATCACTATAAATGTCCCAAAATATTTATATCAAGTCAATTCGAACAAGTTAAAAAGACATCAGAGAAGTTGCCTGAAATAAATGGAATCAGCTACCGTGTTTCCCCGAAAATAAGACCTAGCCAGACCATCAGCTCTAATATGTCTTTTGGAGCAAAAATTAATATAAGACCCGGTCTTATTTCAGCATAAAATAAGACCGGGTCTTATACAATATAATGTAAGACCAGGTCTTATATTAATTTTTGCTCCAAAACACGCATTTGAGCTGATTGTCCAGCTAGCTAGGTCTTATTTTTGGGGAAACGGTATGTCAGGTCCTTGTGTTTGGTTCTCAAGAGGATCGGGTACATGTGTCCAGTTCTCAGAACTGGGAAGGTCCACAGCTGTCCCCAAACTAACTTGAACAAGAAGAAAGACAAGGGAGGCGGAAAAGAGCTGAGGTGGACTTTTCAATCTGGTCCCTTCCTGAACGATGATCTCCCTCGACACCTACAGTTTGTCCCTGAACTTCAATCCCTTTGGTTTCCCTGAGTTGTTTTCCTGACATCTTGATTAAACTCCTGGCACATGGCATACTACACTCAACACAGGCCCCTCTCTCTTGCCCTATCTGTCTTGGAACTCTTCTTCCTGTGTTAGGTTTTTATTTTGTTCTGCTGATCCCATCAGGCACGTACTCACCAGTTGACTATACTTTGTTATTAGATTTCTCAAAAAGCAGTGGAGGATGGATCTTGTGTGATCTCCCCTGGATATCAGCCATTATAACTATATTCTCTCCTAAAATTAAACCCTTTAATACTTAATATTGTACTGTAGTTTGGAAAAGGTAAGCATAGCTATTTGAGGTCCAAAGGAAAAGAGAGGAAACAATGGTGAATGAAAGCAGAACCACTACAGATCCAGTGCCAGCACTAGAGAAATGGGACATATTAATCCAAAGCTGTATACCTAAATAAAATGAAAGGTTGTGATAAAGAGACAAATAAGAATTTCAGAAGTGGTTTTAATTTGTCTTGCCTTGGTTCTTAGTTCTGAAGGCCAATGATTCATAGGCATCAAAACTTTGGAAGAAGAAGGCTGTTATCCACAGTGCTACATTTTAGTCAATAGTTAACTAGAGACTTCACACAATGCACAGGCTGGAAAATGCCACAAAACCAAGTAAGCCCTAATCTGCTGCTTTTGTGAGAGGTTTCAGGATACTGAAATGCAAATTTCTCCAAGACACAGACACTTTATGTTGTCCTGCAAAGCTCTTGTGAACATTGAAGTGGTTTGGGGGGCAAACAATATATATACTTGTATCTTTAAAAAAAGGGGAGAAAACAATCACAGGAGGAACTTTGGAAGTTCCTTTGCCTCTCAAAGAAACCAAACATTCCTAATATTCTTACCAGTAAACAACATCCAATGGTGCAAAGTAATTTTTCATTATCAGGTCAGCAAAGTAAGCTTCTGTTTCCCGGCAGGCCGTTCCATTTCCAATCACCACTGTGCTGCAGCTTCAAGGGAGAAACAGGATGAGAAACTGGATGAGCTCAAGGCATGCTTCTAAATCAATTAGGAGAAAATGTACAGAATGCACAAATACTATTATACGATGCTCATATTCTCTCATATCCAAGCAACCTCTGCACTGTTTCATAAGGGAGATAGACTTATGTAGGATAAAAGACACTCCCTTAGCATTTGGTATAACAGGCAGTGGAGAAATATTTTACTGTCACACAATCTCAAGAACAGTCAGCTTTCTTCCACATAGAAGGAATCACATTAAGACACGGGTGAATAAACTCTGGAGCATTCTAAGCCATAATAAAGATATTATGACTGAATTATGTGATATGTTGTCAAATAATTTCTGAAGCTTCTAACTACTACCACAGCCATTCATTCCTCAGATCCATGAGGAAGGAAGGAGGGAGGAAGGGAGGAAGTGCAGGCCCAAACAGAAGAATTATAATGCTCATGTTTGCTCATATTACCACCTTTGGCTAGTGAAGGTGGCAGAGGAAGGGAGGAGCATTCCTCTGGAGTCTCCAAATGTAGGGGTCTCCAGCAATTTGACCCAGCATTGTTTTACATAGCTCCTTCCCTCTCACCAAGGCACTTCCTTTAAACCATCCCTCCAAATTAAGGGCTTCAAAGGTATCTCTGATTGGCTGAGCCACTGAAGTACTGAAAAGATTACTTATCCTCATACTTGAATTTCAGCAAAAGCCTCTTGATTTTCTCTGCCTCTCGGAAGCCTTGTCCACAGTGCAAGTAAACCACATCAGTATGAAGTATCTGACCTTAGGAAAAAATGAAAATAAGCCAATCTGTAAGAAATTACAAAACATAACCCAACAATGATTTGATTAAGCCAGATAAAACAGAAGAGGGAACTGGTTCCTCTTTAAAATGCAGTCTGAATCATTCATATTCACTAAATCATATTCTTCCTAAGCGTTCTGAAATTCTGGTTCTTCCAAAGTTACAAGGACTCTATTTTGATACACAAAACCATTATTAACTAGATAATATGCTATGATACCTAAAAGATAAATGACTTTTAGTAACATTTAACATCAGTAACAGTAAAAGCTAACATTCACTGAATATTTACTATATATCAGACACTTTGTGATACTATTCAATTTCTCTTTGGGTTGTAGATGTCTTTACTATGTGTAATTATTTACGAATTGTGAGCTTTTCTGTATTATATTTCAGCTAAAATACATTTAAATATTTGAGGATAACTACCAAAGAATGGGAATGATGAGCTAAGTGACCAACTTAGGAAGTTAGGAAACGAACAACAGAATGATCTCAAAGAAAATGAAAAGAAGGAAATGACAAAGTTATAAGCAGAAATTAACGAAATAGAAAAAAATATAACAGAAAGGACCAATCAAGTTTAAAATGAAAAATCACTTAAGGAAAAAGCAATACCAGTTTTAGCAATACCAATCATGACAAAGAAAAAAGACACAAATAAATTATATTAGAAATGAAAAAAAGAATAATTTTTTAGCAATACAAACACAGGATAAGATAAAAAAAAAAGCCATATGATAGCTCAATAGATGCAGGAAAAAACACTGATATATTTCCTACTTACTATGAAAATGCATACCATAAAGAGAGAGCAACTAGAACAGCAAATCCAAAAACCCATGATTGTATGTATAAGAAAGTATCCCCACAACACCCAAAAGATGACAGGTGGGAACAATGCACTGATGACTACCTAGACCTACATGAATCAGCATTTCTGTGGGAGGAAACAGAGAGAAACAATAGAGTAGCTCATAAACCTGAGATCGGAAGAATCCCCAAAATGTCAAAAGGTACTCTGTGGGAACTACAATAAGACCTAGGTCTGTTTGAGAACAGGAGCTGAATTTGCTAACTCTAATTTACAGGTCAATATAAAGGTTGTCCAATAATTGCAGAAAGGATTGGAAAACTCTGATCTCCTTTTCAATACAAAACCCCACACTGAGGAGAAACTGTTGCCAATCATCTCCACATTGAGCAGGTAAGAATAATAGGGCAAAGGAAAAAACTCAAGGTGAACTGGAGGAAAGCAACAGGGAAGCAGATTCCAGAAAGTAAAAGATTATCTGTCTCTATCCACATAGATACAGAAGTTTCTTTCCCAATAATTTGGAAAAAATTGAAGTGCTAGTTCTAGAGATATATGATGAGTCAGAAAAAGAGCAATGTTTTAATCCTCAGGCGCCCAGACACCAGAATCCAATTTGCAACTCCCTTGCAGTTTTTACTGGTGATGCATAAAGCCCCAGGTTGAGTCCGAATCCAGAATCTGCAGCTAATATTATCTTCAAACAGACTAGACCCCAGGAAATGTCGTCAGGATGTCAGTCCTCAAACCTGCCTGACCGACTCCCCCTTTCCTACGTAAGAAAAAGCTAACCTAACGTGAGGTGCAGTTGTCCACTGGAGATTCTGTCCCCCAGCAGCCTCTCTGCCGGCACCTTTCTTCTTAAATAAACTTACTAACTTCTATTTCTTTTGAGTCTGTGATTGCTTTCACCTTCTGCGAACAACCAGGGGTTAATTCTACACCAGAACAATATACAGCTAGAAAACCTTTCATGACCAGCCTTCCACCCTAAAAGTTGACGAACACTAATTTTATGTAACACTAAGCAACAGAAAAGACTCATAGTCAAATTTCATATAGAATGATTATTTTTGAAAACAGGAAAAATGACTAGTATGATGTCCTTGCCCACAGAGAAAAGCTATAACCCAATATATGAGAACTACAAAAAACTTATGGAAAATGAAAATAATTTTCTAGAAAACCTCAGAAATGAGATGAGAGAACTCAAAAATGAATTAGATATGAAATGGAAATTCCAAAACTTAAAAACATAACTTAAATAAAAAACTCAATGGATGGATTTAATAGCAGATAAGATACAGCAAAACAGAGGATTAATTAACTTAAAGCCGATCAATAGAAAATAAAACAAAAAGAACTCAAAATAGATGAGGAAATTGAAAGGTATAATATACATGCAATTGGAATTCCAGAAAGAGATGCAAGAACCTCTACAAACTCCAAATAGAATTCACACCAAAAATAAAAATAAATAATACACACAGAGCTAAGCACATCATAAGAAAACTTCTGAAAACCACGAAGAGAAAATCTTAACAGCCAGAGGAAATAAGATTTTTAGCTGACTTCTCAACAGAAACTGTAGCCAAAAGGCAAAACAAACAACCCCCTAACCACCCCCAAAACCCACCAAAAAAATGGAATGACATCTTTAAAGTACTGCCAATCTTGAATTCTACATCCAGCAAAAATATTCTTCAAAATTAAAGGCAAATCAGAAACTTTTTCAGACAAACAAAAACTGAGACTATTTGTCACCAGCTGATCCACATTAAAAGTAATTGCCTAGAGTTTCACATAGAAAGAAAATGATCTCAAATGAAAACAGAAATGCAGAAAAAAGTGAAGAGTAATAGAAAGAGTAAATACATGAGTAGTAGAAAAAAATTTACTGGACAAAACAATAAAAATGTCTTGTGGTATTTAAGATATATACAGAATTAAAATGTATCGCACATAAACGCATTACAATAAATAGAAGTTGATGGGGTGATAGAATTATTCAAGTCTGAGCCCAATTCATCTTCAGTATCTCCACTGTGACATAGGGAAGAGTATAAATCATCATAATATGTTGAGAGATTTGATCAATAAATTAGAGAAATATAAAGTCTGATTCCCTGGTTCCCATATTTGTGTATGTGAGAAAACCATTTTCTAAGCCTTGAAAATTAACATTATTTCCAAATCCTCATGAAATATATGAAGTGAAACGTATGACCAATCAAACAAATTTATATGAAAAGCTGAAAGATATGCTTACTGGTAGGAGAAATTATAGCTAACTTGCAACCATGTTTGTAACCAGGATCCACTCCCATCAAAATGCGCCCTGGAACAGGGCTTGTTAAAAGAAGCTGACGAAGGTTCCGTCCAAACATCATTACAGATTCCTTCTCTGCATCTGATGTTAGTTTGGCTCTTGAGAAACAGAAAAAGAAAGACGAGAACATATTTAGTTTTTCCTTCACCCAAACTTTCTTCCAGAAAAAGAACAGAATTCATTTTATACAGTTAATCTTCACAGGAGTATTTATTATAACAAAATGACTTATGAGAAAAAATATCATATACAAAATTATATTGAGTCTATTTGCTAAATGCAGTAACACATAATACCACAAATAATTTTCTGGTATGAAACCTACCGAATTTGTTTTACCTACACTCCTTTTCTACCTGCTCTCCCTTACATACAAAAATCTATCTATCTATCTATCTATCTATCTATCTATCTATCTATCTATCTATCTGAAAACATATATGAGAGAGTCAGAGTATAAAAAGATTTTGACAACACATGGATGTCAAATTGAAGTTTATCAGCTGATTAAAAATATAAACACAAAATTAGAGTAGTGGTAAGTTATCAAATCACAAGTAGCCTCCTCCATCAATACTTAGTTTTACACCTTTACCTATGCATATGGCAATCTTATCTTCTCACGCTATTGCATTCCCCACATCTACCGTCTCAGTCACGTGCTATGACCACAGATACTAATACCAGTCTAGAACCATGACTCATATAAATAACTTCCCAATTTCAGTTATTAAAGTTATTAAAAGTTTAATTTTAAAACTTTTTTAGGATAAAAACATATGCCTATAATGGACTTAAAAGCATTTGTAAACTAAGTTTTATACCATTCATCTACTTAACAAAACTTCTTAACATATTATCTCTTGAAATTCGTACGAATTAATAAAAAGTATGTCTTCTCTATTAGCCTGAGTTAAAAACAATGCATGCCATTGGCCATAGGAAAATTCAGAGTAAAAGGCAATCCAAAGCACATTTCATATCAGTATTGAGGTAGAATTATTTACATACCTGAAGGCACACACAACTAACTGTTTGCTTTTCTGGCTTAATTCAGTTTCTTAAGGCTTTTCTCTCCTCTTCTCTAACATTTCAGGGTCAGTCTCCCTGCCTCCAGCCAAGCAACATGAAAAGTATCATTATAGGCATTTCTAGATCTTCATTTTTAACTATTTACCGAGCAAGCATTTGTTGTCAGTCTTATATAAGGCACTGTAATTGGTGTGAAAGATACAAAGCTGAAAAGATGAGACCCCTGGCTTAAAGACCATTGTGTAGTGGAAGAAACAGAAAAATAAACAGACAAGTATAAAGCAATAAGTGCTATGCTAATGGGAACACATAAGAGGGATAGCAAATTAGGAAAACTTTCTAAGAGATGTTTTCTCAGATGAATCAAGAAGGATAATTAATAGAGTTAGGCAAACAAAGGTAGGGAGAGTAGATAGAGGCATGGAGAAGATACTCCAGGCAATGCAAAGAGCACATGTAAAGGCTAATGATTCATTATAGAAAAAGCCAGTAATTTCATACACTGAAGTAAAAAGAAATACCAACACATAAGGCTGTAGAGGCAAAAAGAAATGAGATCACAAAAGGTCATGTGCGTTCTTCTAAAGAGATTGGATTTTATCCTAGAGACAAAGAAGATCCATTGAAGGATTTTAAGTAGAAGAGTATAAAATAATCAAATGGAAATTTTCGAATGGCAATGTGAAATATGTATTGGAAAATACAAAACAGAGATCATCTATGACTCTAGGATAGTAATTCAGACAAGAAATGATGATGTCTTGAACTAACCATGGATAGATACCAGCTATGCCTGAGTAACCATGGAGGTAAAGAGGAGGCAAAATTCAAAATATAATAAAAGATGGTAAAATAGATAGCACTGGGTAACTGATGGCTTGAAGAAAGAGGTAGATGTGAAAAATGACACATGGATGAATGATCATGACAGTCACAGAAGTATGAAACGCAGAAGTAGACTATGAATCATATATATATAGTCAACTGAATAAAAGGGCGACAAAATAATAGTCTATAATTTCTTTTAATACACACACATGAATGGTGAAAAGTCTGGTTAACAATGATTATCTCTAGGTAGTAAAATCATGTGTTTTTTTCTTTGTGCTTTACTCATTCTTTCAATTTTTATACATTATGACTAATTTCTTTTTAATTAGAAAATTACAGTAATTTTCTCAAAAAAAATATCCATCGGGAATTTCCCCCCTCAACTGCTGTTCAGGTAATTATTTCTATCAAGAGACACATCAGTAGACAATGTCTGCAAACCAACTTATGAAATAAGACATTTTTTCAACCACAGGCATTTTTTAAAAAGAGAAGGAAAAGTGCTCTTGCTGGTCACCAATAATGGCAGTCAGAGAAGGATTATATATTAAACAATCCCATACTAAACTGCTTTTATTAAATTTCAATGAAATTATTCCACAAGCAGTGAAGCTATGCAAATCGAATATGTACAAAAGTATCAAAACCATCACCAGACATTATATGTAACATGAGAAAACAAGATAAAGGAAAAGCATTCAAAAGGAAATGCAATTTTAAATGAGATCATTTTCTTTTTTGTTCAGTAAGAACAGAATCCCTTATTTTTTAATTTGATGCCCCAGCACTCAAAAGTAAGAGATGTTACTTCATATAGACTTGAAGTGAAAGAGGATTCCAAAAGAAACAATATTTTTAAGGGATGTCTGGGCTAAAAAGGATGCATCAAGAGAATGAATTACTTTAATAAAAAGAAGTTGAACAAAAGAACTATGTGTCCTTTTTAATACTACGTCCTCACTGCCTGCTCTAAACACCTCCAAAGTCAATGGCCAGGTCCAGTAAAAGAAAAACAAACATTATAAAGGATGTTATAAATTCTAGTGAGGCTGAAGAGATGACTAGGAATATACAGTTCCCAGGTAACACTTGCCGAGAACTATAAACAAGTGAGAATGAAGGAAATCTATAGCACATAGGAAGGTATGTATGAAGAAATGGCTGGTTTCTAAAGTAGCCTATCAAGACAAAGGCTAGAGGAAGGAAGGAGGGTTTTGCCTCCTGGCATTAATTTTCTTTCCATCTCCTCCCATAAAAACAATTCTGCACCTCACCTCTTTTGCAGTTCTTCGTTGTAACTCTCAGTCCTGCCAGTCCATCCACATGGTCACATTAATAACCTCCTAATATTTGCTCATCATTGCTGATAATTACTCATCCAAACAACTCCCATTTGGAGTGAAAAACATATTAGCTTTCTCTCTTCATAGTAATAAATTCATCATGCGTTCCACTGATTTCTTGATGCTTTTTTTGGCTCTCTTACCTCTAAAAACTGCTTCCAACTAACTTCTCCATTAACTTTTTAATTTGCTTCTCCCAAGCCAACTCTGTCATCAATAAAACCATTTATTTAGCTTGGTTGTCAAATTGCTAGGCTAGTATTGCAGAACTGGAAGGGGTACACAGTAAGTGATCAAGATTTGAAAAGCATATCATAATTAAGAGCTATGTTTGTGATCTATGCATATGAATGCCTCTACATATCGAAATCTAGGCTTACATTTAAGACTTTGTGATTGTGACTCAGTTCTTTAGTTGGTTAACAGATCAACAAATATTTACTATGTTTTAATGGGCTTATTACCATACATCATAACAATAAACAGCATACAAAATTAATTAGACAAGATGCATACCTGAGCTCTCTACAAAGGAGAGGATAAATGAGGCGTTTAAAGGAATCATTTAGTGAATTCTGTAAAATCTCCATTAACTCCGGCCTTGCAAAGCTACGTGGTCTCCACCTGCAAAAAAGAAAAGCCTATACTAAAACTGAGGTACCAATAATGAGACCAGGAAAGGACTCCTGGAAGAGGAGAGAGGAAGTGGAACAGAAAAGGGGGAAAAACTTTATTAAAGCCAAAGTAACATAATCTGAGAGGAGATTGTGATGTCTGGAAATTATTAACTCTGACATCTGGAGTTCTTATTTTTAAAAACCTAGTAACCATGGTCACACATAAAACTTAAGGGAGGAAAAACTTTCCCATTCTGGGAAGAGTCTCCCAAGCATTATTAATAAAAGTCAAAATCTTAAGATATAAGAAAGTTATCAAAAAAGTACTAAAGTGGGGCCGGCCCGGTGGCTCAGGCAGTTGGAACTCCATGCTCCTAACTCCGAAGGCTGCCGGTTCGATTTCCACATGGGCCAGTGGGCTCTCAACTACAAGGTTGCCAGTTCAACTCCTCGAGTCCCACAAGGGATGGTGGGCAGTGCCCCCTGCAGCTAAGATTGAACACGGCACCTTGAGCTGAGCTGCCTCCCGGATGGCTCAGTTGGTTGGAGCGCGTCCTCTCAACCACAAGGTTGCCGGTTCGACTCCCGCAAGGGATGGTTAGCTGCGCCCCCTGCAACTAGCAATGGCAACTGGACCTGGAGCTGAGCTGCGCCCTCCACAACTAAGACCGAAAGGACAACTTGAATCTGAATGGCACCCTCCACAACTAAGACTGAAAGGACAACAACTTGACTTGGAAAAAAGTCCTGGAAATACACACTGTTCCCAATAAAGTCCTGTTCCCCTTCCCCAATAAAATCAAGAAGGAAAAAAAATTACTAAAGCATTGCTATAGGCTGAACTGTGTCCCCCGAAATTCTCATGTTGAAACTCTAACCCTCAATAGGATGGTATTTGGCGATGGGGCTTTGGGTAACAATTTGGTTTAGAAGAGGTCATGAGAGTAGGGTCCTTGTGGGAGGATTAGTATGAAAAACATCTGAGAGCTCTTTCTCTCTTCCTACCAAGTGAAGACATACAACAAGGCAGCTGTCTGCACGCCGAGAAAAGGGCCCTCACCAAGAACCCAATCAGCCTGCACCTTGACTTTGGATTTCACAGCCTCCAGAACTGAGAAAATAAATGTTTGTTCTTTAAGCCACCTGGTCTACGGTATTCTGTTATGGCAGCCGGAGCTAAGACCAACAGTACATCCTTCTTTTCCCATCTATGCATCTCTGAGAGCTCCTGAGAGCTAAAGTATTATAGAAACTCTATTTTGTCACTCTTGAGTAGAACTTACTCCACTGCTCAGACTGTACAGCTTTACCAAGCAGTAGTGTATATGCATAAATGTGGATGAATGTAAACGGCAGAGAACTTACTGTTAGTGGACACTGGAGAAAGAACTGTAAGAGAAAATGCAAGCTAAAAAGAACAAACAAATTCAGCCCTACCCTTTCTGTGTTTTCATCCATTTACAGCTTCTCTGCCCTTGTCCTTTAGTGGCTCTTGAATAATAAGGTATTAATGGCTTCTAATAAACCATTAACAGACCTAGGGATATTCTCATCTCCCTTACTTATCTCAGCAAGGAAATTAACTAAATATCAATGAAAAAACACTTAAGCATTTATAATGTGATATACCAAAAGTTACATAATTACAACTAATTGAATCTCTTCCATAAAAGGTATTATTTGAGGAGAATATAGTTTTGTTCATCTTTTAATTTGAATGATAGTGCTTTTATGCAAGATATATATCCTTCGTTCCATCCAAATCCCTGTTACTCCCTACTGTCACCTTTACCTGAGGACATGAGAAGTAGGGAGGAGTAGGATATGAATTAGACACATTATCATCATCATCATCATTATTAATTTAAGGAACCCAATGTCAAGAAAGACTTCTCAGAAGAAACACCTGTAATGGACTTTAAAATATGAATTGTGGTTCACCAAGCAAGGCAAAGGAATAAAAGCATTCCGGGAAGAAACCATAGCATATGTAAAAGTTTAGTGGTGTGAAAGAGAATGATAAATTCAAGTAACTACAAGTAGATTAGTACCTAGAGCATAAAAGGGCAGAATTTGGGGGAGAAGGGGTGGTTTGGGTAGATGAACTAGAAAATATGGCAGTGACCATGCTATGGAGCTTGGTCAGTTAGGAAAGAGAACATAGTCCCGGATAATGGGACAATATGCTAGGAAGATAGTCTTGTGACGCAAGAAGACCCTAATGGAATGATTTTTTTTTTTTAATGTATGTATTTGATATCTCCTGGGGTCATTCCCTTTAAGATCAAACAAAGCGTTCCCCATTACTTGTAGGAAAAAAACAGAAATCCTAAATACTACCTATCCAGTCTCTCTGGAAGTCTCAATAGTCTTCCCTTAACCTCAAGATGCTTTGGTGTGACTGCTCTGCGCCTTCTCCCTGCTCCCCTCCCTGGAACAGAGTGCTGGGAATCTATTTAATACTTGAGGATGCCTCAATTATACCCATTCCCAGTTGACCTCTTTCCTATTGCTACCACCTAGTCCAAGCCACCATCACCTCTTGCCCCCACATCTACTCTTGGTTCCTCCCAAATAGTTCCCTATACTGCAGTCACAGTGATCTTCTTAAAATACAAACTGATCACGACACTCCTCTGTTCCAACCCTTTACTGGCTTTCCATCAATCTTAAGATAACGAACAAAATCCTTAGCATGCCTCAGAAAGCTAGGTGTAACCTGGCCCAAGCCTACATTTCAATCGTCATTTCTTGTTGCGTCCTCTTCCTTTCCTCCTGTCTCTGACCTACACAGGCACCCAGCTCAGACTGCGTTAAGGTTCCCCATTACAAACGCTTAGGACACACTGCCCTTCTCCTTTAACCTCAGCAACTCCCAACCATTTGCTCAGTGTCTTCTTCGTTAAACTCCATTGTCACCAAGGACAGCCAGTACATTTATCTGGTTTACAGGTGGGTCCCCAACATCAAGCACATAACCTGAATGGATTATTACATGGGAGGGATGGAAGGTGAGAAAAGCAGGGACAAAGTGAGTTAAAAACGAATAATAAGATTCGAACAAGCATCTTCAGTTGTCCAAATGTGTTTAAAGAAAAAAAAATTTCTTGAGAACGGTCCTTTAGTTTACAAAGAAGTATTTTAACTACCTTTTGTTTCAGTTATTTTGTTCCCATAGAAGCATTTCTTCAATTATCTACATGAACAGAAACTTCTGGAACATGACTGAAAATTATATCACTATACCCATAATGATATAAAGTATTATAGTATAGAATAAACATTACCAATTATCCAACTGAGTAAAACTGAATAAAATAAAATAGAGAGGAGCCAAGGAAAACCAACTAAATCACTGCAAGGAAAACCATTCCTTCACATTTACTTAGTATAAAGACAATAGATTAAGAGCATAACTAATGCTTATCTACCTATTAAGACAGACTCTGATACTGAGTATTATATTCATAGGAAAATAAGCTAGAAGTTGTCCCCAATTTAGTGTGATCTATTCATAAAAAATATTACTAAAAAGGAAATTAGCACAATAATCTCACCACTTGGTAATTATAGGTATCATTGAAGGCTATACAATTACATGGAATATAATTTGATGCTCTCGAATCCGTCAGAAAAGTATTATTCACCATTTTATGGATAATTATATTGAGAAAGAAATTAAATAACATGCTCATAATCACAAGGGTAGAATATAATATAACGAATTCAAACTCAGACACATCCACTTTTTAGGATTTTATTCTTTCTATGAAACTATGTTAAGTTTCATATCTAATTTTTTAAGTCTAGGATTTCTTTTAGGTACTTATTTCCTTTTTATTTTTAATGGAATTTATTCATTTATAAAGGAAATAAGCATTCACTTAAAAGATGACAACTACATAAAAGAGCGTATGATAGAAAATTAAAATCTCACACCAGAGCTAAGGAATAGACCTTTTATATCTTCTCAAATACTTTCCTATACATACATAGATGTATTTTTGCCATTAATGAAATCTATTATAAATTGTCTTTTTAACCTAATATGACATGTTTGTATCTCAACTTTAACTCTATCTCAACTTTTTCAAAGTGGCTATGCAGAATTCCATTGTATTGATATAACATAATTGGCTTAAGCAATTTACCTACTGATGAACATTTAGATGGTGGCTTTACTTGATGGGTCCTTGGTTTATTATTTCATCATTCAGCAAGTTGACCCTTTATGAAACTGGCTTTTGGCAAACTAGCTTCCAATAAATTGACACAAGAACTATTTTGGATGAGAGAGCTAATTTCCAAAATATACAGAACTTGTTCTTCTCAAAGATCAATTCACCCAACTCTTCAAGAAGCATTCCCAGCAATCTCTCTAACCTAAGATCACACAAAATTGGCCAGTGATGAGCATAACAAAATCTACATCTCCTAAATGCTAGGCAAGGCACTTGACCTCTTCGCATCAATTTTCTCGCTTGTCAAATGGCAGCTATAAATGTGCTCTTACCAACCAAGAGGGGTATTGTGAGGATCAGAAATATTCTGAAAAGTTATAACTAAATGTTAAAAGTGCCATACAAACATGTGGTGCTATTTTAAAAGGTTCCCTTACTAAATGATAAAGGATAATAAAACGTTACATAAGTTTGGAAAATTCTCTGAAATATCTAATAAATTTAATGTTTGTTTCAATCATCTTTAATGTACAAAAAGTTTTAGGTGAAATACACAGAATACGTTTAGAGATTTCAATTGTAATATACAATAAATTAAATTTTTGTTTCAATTATCCTTAATAAAACATTTCAGATATGCTATATACAGTATGCATTTGTTAATTCATTTTTTCACAAGAGAAAATCTGCTCTTTATACGAGATACAAATTGTATGTAAAAGTATTAAAGTGAAAGTCCCTTTCCCCAGAGATAACCACAATTAATCCTTCTTATGTATCCTCCGAGTTATTTCCTATTGAAACATATACAACATATATACTTATTTTTTAAAAATGTAAAGAAGATACTATATCCATGGTCTGTCACTGTTAATTTTTTTTACATAATGGACATCTTTCCATATTAGTACAAGTAGATCTAAGTATGATATTTTAGAAAGAAAAAAAAGGAAATTCTATGAAAATCTATAAACAGACCTGTTTTGGATGCACCATCTACAGAACTGATCTTTAACTCTATCAGGAATGTTGACCTTGACTGTGAGTATCTTCAAATTTTCTCCGCGGTTAATTGCCAGAACCTGAGTGCAAACATATATGGCAAAGATTGATAATCAACAATATATACAAATGATCAATTTAACCAGTCAACATTTCTAAAACAATACCGTGGTTATCCGACCTAGAGCTGTATCAGTTTTTTATTCATTTATTTACCAAGAGTGTATTTAAAAATAATCATTTCTTTATACTTTTTTCAGGTTTTAAAAAAAATAAAATACAAGGACAAAGCCTATGTCATTCACCAGAAGAGACTCTGGTGATTTAAAATCTCATTTCAGTCTCTATTAATTGAAAATTTATGATCATCTGGAAATAGAAGAATATAATTTTTATTTGTGAAAATAAGTTGCTAAGATAAATACAAATATACAAAAATCCCTAAGTGAAATACTTAATAACTACTAATTTTTACCATTTTTTGTCAGGACCATCTAAGTACTTTAAATATGTTATCTCATTTAATCTTCAAAGCCACTAATGATATATGTATTGTCATTTTTATTTTATATAATTTTCTAAGACTAACTTGTCTCAAATCACAAAGCTAACAAGTAGTTAAGGAGGAATTTAAACTAAGATCAGCCTGCCCAAGCTCTTAATATATTAAGAGAGTAACTGTTACGAAATATATTAAAAACACTCCTTAAAGAAGAGCAAACCTAAATTAAGCAGAAAGAAGGAAATAATAAAAATAGAGGAGAAATGAACAATATACAGAATAGAAAAACAATAGAAAATATTAACAAAACCAAAAGTTGATTCTTTGAAAATATCAACAAAATTGACAAACTTTTCACTAAACTGACCAAGAGAAAAAGAAGAAACATTACAGTTAACAAAATCAGAAATGAAAGAAGGGCCACTACTGCGGATGCTACAAAATAAAAAGGATCATAAAAGAATACTATGAACTATGCCAAATTAGATCATTTAGATAAAATGGACAAATTTTTAAAAAGACGCAAACTGCCAAAACAGAATCAAACAGAAGTGGAATATCTGAAACAATCTATAACAAGAGATTGAATTTGTAATTCAAAAATTTCCCACAAGGAAATGTCCAAGACAAGATGGCTTCACTGCTGAATTCTACAAAACATTTAAAAAATTAGTACCAATTCTTCACAAACTCTTCCAAAAACTACAACAGAAGAAAAAACTTCCCAACTCTTTCTACCTACCCTGATACCAAAACCAGACAAGAACATCACAAGAAAAAAACACAGACCACTATGTCTTATGAATACAGAAATAAAGGTCCTCAATAAAATATGAGTAAACCAAATCCAGAAACATATAAAAAGGATTATATACCAGGATCAAGAGGGATTACTCCAGGATTGCAAGGTTGGTTTAACATTGTTAAAAAAATCAATTAATGTAATACATCGTACCAGTGGAATAAAATCAAAATTACATGATCATCTCAATAGATGCAGGAAGAGTGTTTGACAAAATTTGGAAGTCATTCATAATAAAAACACTCGACAAACTAGGAACAGAAGGCAACTTTGTCAACATGATAAAAGGCACATACAAAAATCCCACAGACAACATATTTAATAGTGAAAGACTGGATACTTTCCATCTAAGATCACAAGGGCGTCTCCTCTTGCCACTTCTATTTAACACTGTACTAGAGGTTCTAGCCAGGGAAATTAGGCAAAAATTTAAAAAGAAAAGAAATAGTAGGCATCCAGATTGAAAGAAAAAAGCAAAACTCTACTTTCAGAAAGTATGATTTTCATATATAAAAAATCCTAAGAAAACCACTAAAAACTGTTAGAATTAATAAAGAGTTCAGGAGGATTTCAGGATAATCCATTTCTACCCACTAGCAATAAACATTTTGAAAATAAAAATTCTTTAAAAATTCTACTTCCCATACACCACAAGGAATAAAATACTCATGAGTAATTTTAACAAAATAAGTGCAAAACTTATACTCTGAAAACTACAAAACATTGTTTAAAGAAATTAAAGAAGACCTAAATAAATGGAAAAATATCCCATGTACATGGGTCAGAAGGTTTAATATTGATACCGTGTTTCCCCGAAGATAAGACCTAGCTGGACAATCAGCTCTAATGTGTCTTTTGGAGCAAAAATTAAGTAAGACCTTATATGGAATTATATTATCTTATATCATATTATATCCAGTCTTACAGTAAAATAAGACTGGGTCTTATATTAATTTTTGCTCCAAAAGACTCATTAGAGCTGACTGTCCGGCTAGGTCTTATTTTCGGGGAAACACAGTACCAAGGGGAGCAATATGGACCTTATTCTCAAAAATTTGTAAACTGGTACAGCCACTATGGAAAACAGTACGGAGGTTCCTCAAAAAGTTAAGAACAGAATTACCATACGACCCAGCAATCCCTATTCTGGGTATCTACCAAAAAAATTTGAAAACATTTATCCATAAAGATATATGTACCCTTATGTTCACTGCAGCATTATTCATGATGGCCAAGACATGGAAACAATGGAAGTGTCTTTCAATAGATGACTGGATCAAGAAGATGTGGTACATAAATATAATGGAATATTACTCAGCCATAAAAGATAAAATACTGCCATTTGCGACACCATGGATGGATCTTGAGATTATGCTAAGTGAAATTAAGTCAGATAGAAAAAGGTGAGAACCATATGACTTCACTCATATGTGGGATATAAAACTGAAAGCAACAAACAAACAAGAAAAACAAACAAGCAAAACATCATAGATACAGACAAGTTTAGTGATTACCAGAGGGTAAGGGGGGAGGATAAGGTGGAAGAGGGTAAAAGGGGTCAAATATATGGTGATGAAAAGAGAACTGACTGTGGGTGGTGAACACACAATGCAAGACATGGATGATGAAGTACAGAATAATACACTTGAAATATATAATTTTAGTAACCAATGTCACCCCAATAAATTTAATTGAAAAAATCTGGGGAAAAAAAAGAGGAAGAGGAAAAATAAAAATTGTGATTGTGTGTTTCAATCTGTATGTTGGGTCCCTGAGGAATTGGCTCAAAGGTTTGCCTTTGTTTTGCCTGTGGTGGAGCTTCCTGGGTGGAATTTGTTAAAAGTGTTTAAAGGCAAATGTATAAGCTGCAGTCTCAAGGGGTAAGGAATAACAGGTGGTGACAAGGAATTATAGTGAGGGCAACTAACAGACCAAAATATCCTGGGAAGGAAGAGGCTGGGAAATGAGGTGCTTGAGGCCAAAGGGGCTTTTAAAAGTTCCTACATATATGAGGGAATCTAAGAGGCCACATGCCTGCTTAAGACTACACACATGCTCTGAAAACACCTGAGAAGAACTTAAACTTTCACCTCTAACTGACCTTTGGGCTCCATGCAAAGAGGAAGTGATGGCTAAGGCAGAGTTGTGAACAGCCTTGCTAAGCACTGAAGTGCCCCAACAGAGCCAATCTGGGAGAGCTGTTTTTTGTTTTAGTTCCAGGCATTTAAGGAAACATCTGACAAATAATTAGGTGTCCACTAAGCTAAAGAAACAAAGACTTCAGTGGCCACACACAACAAAGAACGATACAAAAATAGTTTAGAACTCACTGAACAGCAAAAACTCACAACAGGAATGACAACAAACACTGGGGAGGGAAACAAATCTGATTTTCAGTGCTGTCAACTTTTAACATTCAAAATGTCTACTTTTCAACAAAAAATTGTAGGGTAATCAAAGAAACAAAAAAAGTATGACCCATTTGCAGGAAAAATAAATGAATAGGAACTGTCACTGGGGAAACAAATATCGGCCTTATGAGACAGATTTTAAATTTAAAGGAAATCATAAACAGAGACCTAAAAGAAACCAAGAGAACAGTATCTCAACAAACACAGATATCAAAAAAAAAGTTGGAAATTATAAAAAGGAACCAAACAGAAATTTGGAGCTGAAAAGTAGAATGACGTGTATATACATATATGTAATTCCTTAGTAACATAGCAGGCCAATCCAAAGACGTATCATATTACTACCATCAGCATGCACAAGCAGTTTCCTTATTTACCTGATGATGTTGAATGCTACTTATGTTGCATGAAAAATTCTGGTAGAGTATAAACTTATCAACATCTTTCTCATTTGCTTTTTTAAAGGACGTTTTTGTCAGAGATGATTGGATACAAATATGTGCATTTTGGCACCTGTTCAAATACACAAATATTTAAAAAAACAAGTAATTAATACGTGTAGAAAGAAACACGGTATACGAAATAAAGTTAGCAAAAAAGTGAAGTCATTACCAAATGAGCTATTTTTATATGATGCCCAACTATAAAAATGTTATTGACCCATTAAAAGAGGACTGCCTATTTATACTAGCATAGGTCCTACAGATCTATTTATGTGTCAACCCAATCCTCCCATAAAATACCTAAATGAATTCAAATACCATCAACAGTTATACAAGAGACCAAAACTATCTACGAGGAATCTGACCAAAAGCTATGGTCTAAATATCATCCTTTTCTAACCACTGACTCAGTCAGAACCAATTAAAAACTAAAAAGAAGAGAAAAAAGAAAATGTCAGGAAAGCTTCCAATGACAATGCATAAAACTGGACCAAATTTCAGCAGTATAATTACTTATAAAAAACACATTTTTAAAACCTAGGCACTTCTCCTACTTCAACTCTTTCTTGCTAGGGCCACTGAGAAAACAGAAAAGTTCTCTCCCTTTTATTAACAAAAAAACCCTGACAAGCTTTAGCAGTCAACTGATTCATATCCACCTTTCCTCTTGTCTGCACAGGTCACACAGCTAGAATGTAGAGAGAGAGGAAGAGCAGAGTTCTGGCAAAATCCTGTCTTCCCTTCTGATATACAGCCAAAAAAGAAGGACAGAGACTATAATAATGAAGATTTAAATTAATACCTTATTTTAATGAGGCATAAAATCCATATACCCAAGTAGAGTCTAGATCAAACAGTTTTAATCTCTGATAAACTGGGATGTGATACCATGGATAAACTGTTCTCCACCAGTTAAAATTCATTCTCAGGTCAGTACTTTTATCCATACCTGATATTAAACATTCTCAAGTTAGCCTAATCACTGGTAAACATCAGAAATGAGATATGATAAAATTAAGTACACATATCATGTTTAAAGAGCAATGCCACCCACTCTAATCTCCCTGTAGCATATGCTGTGTAATGCAGTGGTTTTTAAACTGTGTCCTCAGAACCCTCCACGGAGGTGCTTCAGTATAAGGAAGATGAGCAGGTAGAGGTCCAGGCTCCTGCCCAGAATTAAAGCAACTTTGCTTTTATGTTTTATATATTAGGGTTCTGTTGTTTGAACAGAGTTCTGCTACTTTAAAAAAAAGTCTGAAAATAAAGTCTTTAATAAACACCGATCTTAGCACTAACCATCTGGCCCTTTACAGCATGAGTCCACAATGCAGAAAACTTTAAGAAGAGTTACTCACGATTTCCGAACGAAGTCAAGTGTGTCTCTGTCTTTAGCAATCATGTCTGCTAAAATATGCTGCACTCCTGTTTCAACGTCCTTGAGTGTTGAAAGCCCTTTAGGTAAAAGGGGAAACAAAAGTAAGAACTACAGAGCGGTTTTTAAGTTTATAATTAAATCACAATAAGTTTATTCTAGTCAAAATAAAACCTTAAATTGACAAACTTAAGACAGCAAAGTATCACAGCAGTGACTAGCTTCCCTCACCAACAAAAACAAGTCTTCGAAAGCAATCATCCGGGACCTTCACATGCCATGGAGCCTACATGGTGAAAACAATGCAGCTCTGGAGCCAGCTGCCTGGTCTCGTCCTGGTTCCACCACTTACTCCATGTGTGACTCTAGGCAAGTTACTTGACCTCTCGGTGCCTCAGTCTCCTATAAAAGAAGACTAATAGTACCTACTTCACGAAGTATTTACAAAGATGAAGCATGCTATGGGAGATAGACATTCATTGAATCAGATCCCAAGGTATACTATTTCAGTCCAGTTACAAAAATTCTTTATAAGTAATTTCATTAATATTCCTATTTTAGTTTATGAGGCATGTATTCACATTTTCAATGACCTACTTGAATTTAACAAATCTCATAAGCACAAAAGAAGAGCCATTATGTGGCTGTTCATCCTCATAGTTGAATTGTCTATTAATGGTATATTAAGTTCTTCCAAGTGCTTTTGATTTGCTAATTTACAGCAGTGAGTCTGGTATATTATGGCCCCTATGATATCAACTTATATAATTCAGAGAGATCATTTGCATTGCTTTCTTTCATTTCTTTTGTTTTTATTGTTCTATTTCCATTAAAGCTTTTTTTTCTTCAGTGCATTAAAGCTTGAATTACACAAGGGTAGCACTGAGTATCATAATATGCTTTTCTGAGAGTATAGTTTTAATGAGTAATGGTACAAAAGACAAAGAGAACTAAAAGACAGAATTATGGAGTAATTAATACAGAGAAAATGCCTTGCTGGGTTTTGTTATGATAACTAATCTTAACTACTGAAGTAATTACATTTATTTTAAAGAAATTTAAAGAAAGAAATTTGGCCACTGAGATTAATAGGAATTCTGTTTACATTTTAAGAGAATTTCCCTATGAGGGAATTTTCAATTTACCTTTGAGAGGTGAAAGACTGTACATGTACAGGACTTAGAAAAGCTACGGCACATAGTAAGCAGTCAATCAATATCTACTTTCATGTTAGCTATCTCCCTAGGTCAGTCTTCATTTAAGAAAAAACTTTCACTATCCTGGAGTTCCAAAGCATCTCACAGCATTATTACACAAGTTTAATGAGAACACCATGGTGGTAAATCAGTAGTAAAGATGGAACCTACATTGACAACCATTAATAAGACAGAACAGAAAAAGAAAATTATAGATTTTACTATTATAACAAAGGCCTTTGAAAAGCCCCCATCATTTGGGGGGAATGCAGTTCGTAAACCCTATGTAATTAAAATTATTCTAGATCTCTAGAGCAATGTTTTGTAAAGTACAGTCTAAGGACCCGAAAATAAATTCACACTAGGTACTTGTTAAAATATAAACTCCTAGACTGTGGGATTTTATTGTTTTAGAGTATTGCAGATAATTGTGATACTTATTCATTAAAGTTTAAAAACTATTGCTACAGAGGTACCCTGAACCACCTCTAGAGCAGTGGTTCTCACTGGGAGATAGAAATTATCAGTCATTCAGGAAGCTTGCTCAAATAATATACCCCTTCTCAATCCAACTAAGGAGAGAAAGGACTGGAAAAGAGTCTTGTGTGTTTTGATGGGAGAAGGGAGCACCTTCTCCCATCAAAGAGAACTGATCTTTGGGGTTTACTACAGCCAAGGATAATAAGCGTTCCAAAAGCTGAACAACTCAGTGAAATCAGGAGAAAATAAGGTCCACAGAACCAGAAAATCATATTCCTTCCCTTTTAGTGAAAGCTTTCCAGCTGTAGATTCTCCAAACCTCCACAACTGTAACAAAAAACGAAGAGCCAACATTTCTTTTCACTTTATCTGCACTAAGGCCACATCTTCTTATATTCAACAGTGCTGAACAATCAGCTACTCTCTTTGTATACAATATAGGGGAATTCTGGATCTTCTATGATGTAATCCATTTGTGGCATAATATAATTTTTTTATTAAGACCAAATTCTTGTTGGCCAGGGGCAAGTTAGAAAGAAAGATGTGTCTTCTATTGAGGAAAATAAAACACTGAAATATCTGGATTCATAAATATTTCTTTGAGGAATGATGGGAATGATGAAAATACTTCTTTAGGAAAACAGTAATACAGAGGTGTCCAAACTTTTTTCAACGTTTTTCACCAAGGGCCATATGTGGTAAAATATACAAACAGCTGGCCACTCACTCGAGGTGAAGTACGTATTGCCTCACCTGGTTTATTTAAGTAACTAAATATATTTTTGGAATTTGCTGCGGGCCAATAAAAAATGGATTGCAGGCCACAGTTGGCCCGTGGGCCACAGTTTGGACACCCCTGCAGTAATAGAATTGAGGGTAATCATGATTATATGTGCAGCATAAAGAATGAGGGGGTAGAAAAAGGGAAACACATTCCAAGCAAACTTTAAAAAGCAGTATTTAGCTTGTTTGGAATTAATTACAATTCTTCTACATTTGTGATCAGAGTGAAAGAGAGGAAATAAAGCAAACAGAAAGTCCTGATGTGGTGTTAGTACTCCTGTAACCGCTGGGTCCTGACCTATCCCTGACCTATCCCCATAACCAGAAGTCTCACCAAGTATCCATTATTACGTAGTCCAGAAGTATCACCGTATATGACAATCAAAACCTACCCTGTAGGAACTCCATATGAGTGAGAACTAAGGAAAACTTTGTATGAAAGGAGTAAGAAGTGGAAGGAAAGGAAATCAACCTTAAGAGAAAAATTAAAATAAACGATAAACCTTTATGCATCCAACATTCTGAAAGCTCCAAAATTTAATTTTAACAAAACATACCATGACTGAGCACTGATAGTTCCCCCTGTGGCCAACCTTAATGCATGGCTATAGTCTTAGCTATCATTAAAACACTAAATGGTGCAACCATTTGAAAATCTAACTAAAAATAAACATTAAAAAAATTAAACAAACTTGAATTTTACTCATTTCAATCCATCTCCATATTCAAATAATACTAATCTGCCTTTTCATTATTGCTCTTTTCAAAACATGTATTAAGATGTATTTGTATATGAACAGATAGATGTATGTATTTTTACAGACACACACACTCAACGTTTTTAGTTGCAAATTCACATTTGCTGAATTATTTAAGACAAAAACAGGTTACGGTATGCACAGTTTAGCACAGACTGTGGGTTTTGTTATCAGATACTGCCCCCTACAGACACTTATGTCTCCCAGCATGAGAATCAAAAGGCCAAAACAACTAGAATGAGTAGGAATGAGCATCAGTCTCCCCATTGAATCATATCAGAGCACTCCTGAAAAAAGCCAATCTATTCCAAAGCTCTCACTCTAAGGCCCTCATTTTGATAATAAAACCAATGCATCTTGACATGTATCAGATATCACTTTGCTTGGGTTTTTGTTAGAAACAGCTCTGTCTTCCTTCCTTCCTCTCTTTGTCGTATACATGCACACTCACAAAAGTTAGGAAGATACACTTCAGAAAAAGACAAACACTTGATTCCTGCAGAGAAGACGTGTGAGACTAGAGCTTCATTTTGTACTTCCTGTATGTCAGAACTGTTGAAATTCTTTCTAAAGATGGATATGACTTTTATAATTAAATAAAATTTTAGAAATAGGATAAAAGTTTTGAAAGACAATACAGTAGAAACTTTATAATCTTAAGATGTGAAGGGATTTCTTTAAAAAGAAAAAAAAGCAATTATCTTAAAAATGAAGATTAATAAATTGAAAATATTAATAAATTAACTATAATAAAACTAAGCCCTTCTATTTACCTAGAGACAGCATAAAGAAAGTGAAAATAGAAGTTACAAACTGAAAGAGAAGATTTGCAACCCATATAACTGAAAAAGAATATCTTAATATGTTTATAAATTAATACGAAAAAGAGAAACAACATAATAGGAAAATGGGCAAAAGTCTAGAACAGGTACTTCATCAAGAGGAAACTGAATGGCTAAGCAGGAGGTCTATCAGGATTTATTTTATAAAAATTATTCATTCTTTATACGCTGTATTTTTTATAGTCATTACTTACTGAAACAAAATTTTTAACATAAGCTTTCAAATTAAAAAAAAAAAAAAGAAGAAGAAGACACAAGGCTAATTTCTTTAAGTAAAACCGTTACCTTTGGCATTGGGTTGAATGTAGGACAGCAGATTGAGCGCCCCTGGATTCTCGAGCAGTGTCCTGGCTGCTCCTTCTAATCCCAACTGCCTTGCTCTCTGGGCTTTGGTGCCTTTGCTCCCAGTTTTATAAGGAGTTGACTAGAAAAAAGTCAGAAAACATACCACATCATTCAGCTTTAAAAAGCAAAAGTTAAATTAGGATACAAAATTGGAGGACACAGTGAGAATGCTAAAGACTTCCTTATGTCAACCCTTTCATCTTCCTTCAGAGATGAATTAATGGACTAGATTGGACTAGATAATATTAATACTAGGTGTATGAAGATGTTTGATCCTTGCATGATTCTTTACATTTTTAATATACGCTTAAAATTAGTTTTTGTTTGGATTCACCCATCTTAAAAACTCAGTGCCTGGAATGCAAGAACTATAAGGTCCTGTCCTCAACTCCAGCAAGTTCCTCTAACAGCTGTCAACACACAACGCTTCGACTTCTTAGTCCATTCACTCCTCAACCTGCCCCCATCTGTCTTCTCTCCACACACCTTACTGAAAGTAGTATCACAGAGATCCACAATGATCCCGATTACCAAAATACAATTTTCAATCCATATCTAGCCAAATCTTTCTGCAACATTTAATTATTTAACTGTTGATCATTACCTCCTAAAAGTCTTTTCCCTAGTCTTCCATGCTATCATCATCGCCTGAGTCTTCTCATACTTCTCTATTCTTTCCACTTCGCATTCTTAGGCTCTCCCTTCCTCCACTCATGCTTCAAAAGTCGGTATCCCTCAATGGTCTACCTTGACCTGCTACCCCCACCAACTCTCCTTGCGTGAAACCTTCCATTCTCATGATTTCAAATACCAATTACATGGTGACGACACTCACATGTAGGTCTATGGCTCAGGATCCTCCCTCAGGCTTCCCACTTCTATAACCTACTCTCCTTTTCCCGTATTTGACTGGAGTTCCTTGAAGACAAGGACTATGAATTATCCATCTTTGTAAACCCAAGAGCCTAGCACAGATGAGCATCTAACAGATACTGACTAAATAAAGAATATTTTGTTGAATTAAATAACGATGACTAATGACTTTAGCTTTTTATTTCCAGGTCTTGTTTAACTATAAATAGACCCAAATCATAATATACTCAAGTTTACATTAATAGATAAAAGGGCTCCTTACCACATGTTCTAGTTCTTCAAAAGTTTTACAGTTCAGCAATGCTTTTAACAAGCATTCAGTCATCTTCCCCTCCTTCTTAATTTTCTGGATTGTACTATGAACCTTCTTTGCCACAGTCCTGAAAATAAAAGCTTTTGTAATATACAGGACCTATATGTCAAAACTTTCTCTTTGAAGATATCTCAAACTTACAGAAAAGTTGCAGGTAAAGGAAAGAGAACTTCTTTTCCCCTCTGAACCATTTGACAATAAGTTCCATAACCTAATATGCATTGTCTAGAAACAAGAATCTTCTACATAACAATATAACCATCAAAACCAGGTAGTTAATGCTGACATGCTACTATCATGTAATCCTCAGACCTCAGTATTTATGTTCCATCAATTTTTTCCAATAATGTCCTTCATAATGAGTTAGTTCAGTTAAGAATCATGGGTTATATGTAATTGCCATGTTTCAGTCTCTCCTTCATTTCAAAGCCTTGATTTAGAATGCTCCATGCCAGTTATTTTGTAGAATGTCCTAGTTTGGATTTCTCTAATGTTCCCTCCCAATTTGACTCAGATAATGTATCTTCGGCAAAAATATCATAGAAATGATGCTGTGTTCTTCTCACCGCATCTTATGTGACAAATAGGTGTTACAGTAATATACATTTGCCCCAGTACTTATTAACTTTGATCATTTGATTAAGGTCATATTTGTTGGTTTCTCCATAATCTAGGTATTCTTTATTCCCTTTGTAATTAAGTATTTTGTGGCAAGTACTTTGATTATTCCATTCCTCATTAAATTTTCAATTTATTCACTGATTTATTTATATCACTATGGGCTCACAGTTTCTGTTTTGTTTTGTTTTTAGTCATTATGATTCATTACTATCATTTAACACTTAAATTGTTCTGTTTGGCCAGAAGTAACCCCTTTAAGCTAGTTCTGTGTCCTTTTGACATGTCTCCATTATCTCTAAGCACTTACTTATTCTCTGGCACAAAATATTCCAAACTCATCTTTTACTTTCACTACCCCAGCCCTGGAATCAGGAGAATGGTACTTAGACACCAACTTATGGGTGCTCACTGCTATTGGGCATCACTGCTCAGGATAAGCACACCTAGCACCCATAATTTATTTCTAAATACCGTTCTCCACTAAACAGAACCAGGATTTCATAGAGAAAAGCTGATTCTAGGAATCAATATACAGGGATAAATGCACAGGTAGGGGCAGGGGCAAGGCACAGTTGCTCTACCATTTTATAATGATTTTTTACTGTGAATATGCAATCCTATTGTTTATTTAATGCCCCTTGTCTTATTTCATTACCTGTTCCTGTTTATAGGATCTGCCTAAAAACAGTATTGCTAAAATGATGGGCAAAAGTAAGAGAGATGTTAATATAAATTATTAAAAATGATTGATGAAAAGAAAACTAAATCTACTTATTAAAAAAAAACAACTAAACTAAAAGCAGAAAACTGTAAATTAAAGAGGAAGAACACTCAGTCCTTAGATTACAACCGTATGTCTGTCACAGTCCTGGTAGCCCAAGACTGTTCTCAAGGGTTGAAGCCTACCAGGGTCATTTTGACAAAAGACCAATGTCTCACTGGCCTGAATATAAGAGAAGAGGTATCTAGAGAAAATACAAGAAACTTTTATTACTACCCATAAATATACTCTTTAATTCACTTTTTGAACAGTGACTCTCAGTAAGAAATGTATTTTACTTTGCAACCCTGTATGCATATATATGTGTATATACATATTATATATGTGTATATATATATAATTGAAGTAATTTCATGAAACAACATTTACCTTTAGCACATAAACTGCACTTATACTTTCTATTCTGTTTCATATTTCCTAAATGGTAATGACCTACTAAACTGGTTTTACTACTCATTTATGGGTAGCGATGAACAGGTCGAAAGCCAATGCTTTAAACATAAAAAATGCCAAGCTCAAAAAAAATAGAGATCTTATCTCATTGCCAAAAAAAATCTGCATGATATAAAAGTCTTCTAAGCCCCGGTCAATGGCCCCAGTTACTTCAAGGAACCTTCCTCTACTAATATAAGAATGGGACTCTCTTGCAGTAAAAGTGTTTTTTATAGAAAAAGAAAATAATAATAATCATGACATAAAGTTTCTTTATATCCCCTATACATACAACCAAATGTTGTTAGGATACCTTAAATTTTTAAAATAAGCTATTCTTGTTTGTTTGTGACACTTCTCCAATTTCAGATCCTAAAAGCCTCAGATTTTGTTCATTACCTTGCCTTCAACCAAACAGAATGCTTACTTAAGAAAATGTAAATTGCTGACCTTCCAGTTATAGCCTGTAGGTGGTTTTGTTTGGCTCAGAAGTTTTTTACATTAAAAACCCAGATTACCAAGATTCTTTTCAGAAACAGGAAGATCTGGCAAACCGGGCAGACAACACTGTATGTCAGTAATCTGGGGTGATGGTAGAGGCTGCCCCTCTTAGACTTGTGATCTCCGGTTTGTATCCCTTGCTGCTTGATTTTATTAGCCTGGTCCTGAAGATGTGAGTCTGAGACCACTTAATTAGCTAGTCATTTACATTTCTGGGTTGGCTAACTGATTTGGCCTCTCAATGAAGTATAACTCTCCATATATTACCATTTTAATCCTCCTGGCATTAAAAGTACTTCAACAAAAGAGGTGGAAAAGTTAGTGAGCTGCAAGTTCCCCCAAAATCACAGGAAGCTTGTAAAACTAACCCTTAGTACTTTTAGAATGGCTTGATGGTAGTATTATATCCAATTTTAATCAGATCCTTTTTGTAGACTTGAGAATACACAGCATGGTACCTGGCATGTAGGAGCCATGCAATAAATGCACGAACGTACAGTGTTTTTATAAACTTTACTGAGTAATATAGTCTTACAGTCTTTATAGTTTCTATGTGTATTTCTGAGTTATTACATTAAGTCCAGAGGCGTAATTTTTTAAAAAAGTACTTTCCATTCTATTACCACACAAAACTTACAATCCACTATATAAAATTAACAACCCTTTTAAAAGAACAGAAAAAAGAAATATACGTATTTCCTGCCAAGTCTATACTGTTAAAGTACTCTCCATTCAGGGACTTTACAGTTTTATACAAGTTGTTGAAGATTTAGACTAAAATGTTATTTTTCTGAGTTTCCTGCTGGCAGTCCTAATTTTGCCATTATACAATTATTTCTATGAGAAGATGACAGTCACTCTTAGGCACACACTTTCTCTGTAAGCCACTTTTTCACTGATACATGCCCAATCTATGCATAAACACACCAGCAGAGGGGCTCTGTACACTTCTAAATAAGCGAAACAGAGCTGACTTCCTCTGTCAGAATGGGACCAAATCCAGATAACAATTCAAAAATAACTCAACATTGAAACTGCAGAAATATATTGCCATTCATTTCCTCACTATTCCTCCTCGTTGGCTCACATACCCTCTTTCTCCTTACACTAGGCTCATCCCATTCCAGATTTCTTACCGTAGCTCCTCCAGGGTTTGTTGAACTTCTCTCAAGGAATCAGCATCAAGGTTATTAATGAGTTCTTTTCGATAACGTATAATGAAGGGAATTGTGTTATCATCATTAAAGAGACGAATGATGTTGGCACAAACCCAAGGTTCAATATTAGTTCTCTCAGATAAAACCTGTAAATTAAGTACATTTAGTGATTTAAATCTTGAAAATGAAATATCTATATTATAATGCATAGTTTAAAATACAGCATCAAATTTTCTCCAGTCACTTAAAAACTAGTTGCTGTGGTTAAAAAAAACCTACCTAAAATACACAAATTGACAATCATAAAATAGTAATTTCACTAATTCAACAAAATCCCGTTGAAACCACTCTGTATGGTATCATTCATATCTCAATGAGATACTCACTTTTTATCTCTCAGATTGGACACAAATATCAAGGAGTTGATAACGCACTGTGTTGGCATGAGTGATGGGAAAAGATACTTTCCGTAACAGCTAGTGAGAAAGTACAATGGTATAACCTCTGCAGGAAGAGCAATTCGACAACATCTATCAATATTTACAGTACATAAACTCTTTGACCCAGCAATTCCACTCCTAGGTATCTATCCTGATATATTTATTCCTCTGGGAAAAGATATTATTTATAGTGATTTTTTGGAAGAACTGGTTCCAGCATAGTAAAAGTCTGCAAAAACTTAAGTCTGCAATGGGGAATTGATAAATAAATTATGATATGCCCACAGAGTAGAATACCATGCAATTACTCTTATATGAACTGATACAAAATGATTCACAAGAACTGGGAACATGGCTTACTTTTGGGAAAGGTAACTGATTTGGTGAGAATTAGGATAAAAAGATCCTTCTGTATCTTTTAAATTTTCTATCATATACATGTAGTACTATATATTCAAAATAATTCTTAAAAAATACAAGTCTACAGGTTTCAGCAAAAGGTACGTACATGTAAGTGGAAAAGTAAGAGAAGTCAGCCTGGAGAAGAGAAAGAATGAAATACAGTTTCAATAACTTCACAAAACTGAAGCAGATTTTCACAGTAAAGCACAGAAGGCATACATTTCATTATTATTTCCATCTTGATATGCAAGATCTGCCAAAAATGGAAGAAAACCTACGAAAATTACTAAAGAATTATTATAATCAACTGGTTACCAAAATCAAGTCGCTATATAAAACAGGCTGAATTTCAAAACTACAGATGAAATAAATGGCTCAACTTCAGAGACTATTGAGAATACTCTCATTCCTCTGGGAATCTTAAATCCTGAGGCCTTCATCTTATCACCCACTCTGATGATTAGTATCAACGTTCTAGTGAGGATGCCAACTTCACATCTCCAGCCCTGGCTCTCTTCCACCCGAGTTCCAGAATCATTTAGCCAACTACTTGACCTACTGTCTTAAAAACCTAATGGGCATCTCAAATCTTTCATTTGCAACGTGATTTTCCTCTCAAACGTATTCCGCCTCCAGTTTAACCCTTATTATGTCCATTCAAACAGCAGTTCAAGCCAGAAAACTAAGAGTCTTTAACTCTTTCATCTCCTTCAACTCTTAAATCCACTCCATCATAAGACCCAGTCTCTTAATTGCAAAATATTTAGTCTATTACTGTCCTTCATTTCTTTCCCCATCCCCCAGTCTAGTTCAAGTCTATTACTACAATAGTCTTTAACTGTTCTTCCTGCATCCACTCCAATCCCATCTATTCCAATCTCTACCGTGTTTTCCCAAAAATAAGACCTAGCCGGACAATCAGCTCTAATGCATCTTTTGGAGCAAAAATTAACATAAGACCTGGTCTTACATTAATTATATTACATATTTGAACCGGTCTTATAGTAAAATAAGACTGGGTTTAAATTTTTGTTCCAAAAGAGGCATTAGAGCTGATTGTCCGGCTAGGTCTTATTTTCAGGGAAACACGGTATAAAGCAACAATAGCGATCTCCAAAATGTATACTGGATCATGTCACTTGACTGGTCAAAACCTTTCAATGATTTCGCATTGCATTCAGCATTCTAACTCCTTTTCATGACCTCCCCCCCCAAAAAAAATGACCTCCCTCTCCAACCTCATCTTCGCCAGTCTTAGAAGCCTGCCGCAATAGCCTTTTCTCAATTCCTAGAACAAGCCCAGTGCTTTCTTCTTTAGGACCTTCATGAGGATGCTCCCTTATTCAGAAATGCTCCTCTTGCCCGGTATCTTCCCTGACCCCAAGAAAATCAAACTCCTTAGTATTGTCTCCCTCAAACTTGGACCTTTTCCTATTTCCTATTCCAGTCAACATCACCACCTTCTACCACAGAAACTTTCAGGGATATTGTGCTTATCTCCTCCTCACATGAACAATAGCTCCTCACATGAAGCGGCTACATGGCTTGAGAGCACTTGACCTCAACTGTCAGTGTGGCCAGAAGTTAGTCCAGTCATCAAGAATCTCAAGATCTGTGCTGGAATTCTGGACAAAGGTACAATTTCTTCCTCTGGAGAAATAGGGTGTATACATGTAGAATCTCGAAGCTGAGGATGGTAGTGCTAAGACAATCATGGAGGAACCATTTTAGTATAATGACTAAACTTTCCTGTTACATAGGTCAATAAATCCTTTTCTTCTTAAGCTCGTTTGATTTGGGTTTTCTTATTGTAACCAAAAGCACTCTAATCAACGTCCTCAATATCAATGTGAGTAGGGTTTCCAAATTCCCGACATTTTGGAACCTTCGGGAATCAAGAATGGTAAGTCGTATTTCCCGAGAATTCCCGAAATCATCTTTTTAATTTAATTTCTGTTGATCATCTGTAATAATGGCTGTAAATGTCAATAAACAGAAAAACCATAGAGAAGGTGGGACAACTGGGGATCGTGGCCCCGGCGCAGTCTTTCAGAGGTTTTGAGACATTCTTGTATGTAAAAGGTTGACACAAAATTTGAGTAAATAAAATTTCCTAAATGGAGGTCGACCGGAATTTCATGACTAGTACATCCCTTGCCCTGAGCACTAAACAGGTCACTACAGTATCATTTTGGCTAGGTTTCTGTTATATTTCAGGTTTTCTCAAAATATAAACAATGTAATTAATACAAACTTTATTTAACCAAACCTTATAGTATACAGTGAGATTTTACATACATGACACAATGTAGTAACATTCTCAATCTCATTTAAATATTTTATTTATTAAACATTAATAGAAAACAAATGAAAATATTATTCATTTGAAAATTTAAAAAATACTTCAAATAGTTTTTATTTGTCATTTTTAAAATGAAACTTTAAGAAACATAGAGCATTAATTGCCCGATCAGACAATCGTGATCTTTGCTTTGTAACAAATATACTTGATGTGGAAAAATTTCTTTCATTGTCTGTAGATGTTGGTCGAATTGTTATGAGTGCGTCTAAAAGCATTTTCAAGTTGGGAGTGAGAGAATGCGTTGCTTCATATAAGCTCATTTCCTTCCTTAGAGAAGCAAATATTTTGTCTGCATGCATAGGGCTAGACTTTGATGTTGAAATTGATATTGCTTTAGTCAATTCACACTTCAGATCAGATTCTGATTTAATGTCAGAACTCTCTGTATGGACATCCTTTATTTCTTCTCTTGGAACTTCTGCTGTACATGTTCCTTTAAAAAGTCTTTCCATTAATGACTTCGCCAATCGTGCAATTTCATTCTTACTTGACAAGGCAAAAAATTCATCCTCTTCCATCTCACACAGACAACTAACATTGCTCAAGTACTTTGTGAGAGACACGAGATCTCTATTTCTACGTTTAACCAATTCAAATTTTATTTCCTTTAAAAGCATTTGGCTCATTGAAGAATTCTGTTTTTCTAAATTACTGAACAGGAACTTAAAAATCCCTTCACTTGTGAGAATATTAGCTTCTCTATTGCTTAAGGCTTCAACTGCTAATCTTACAGGTTGTAAGCAATTCAACATACCTCTCAATATTTCATAATACTCTTCTTTCCATAAGTGATCGAGTTTCAGCTCTCGTAAAACAGTCTTAATCGGATTTACAATCTTTAAAAATCTGTCTATCATTCTCTCCAGGGTGTTCCAGCGTGTTTTACAGTCCAAAATGACTTCTAATTCCCTCTTTTCACACCTGGCTATTTCTTGCTGCAAAAGAGAATTTTTTACTGGAGAATATTTAAATATTTTCACAATTCTTCGTACACTGCTAATTGCCGAAGAAAGATCATCTCGCAAATCATACTGATCAGCTCGGGCCACACCAACTAACTCAGAATCACTGTTACCATCTTGCTCGTATTCAGAATCTGTATTGAATTCACTATCACTGCTACAAGTCACTGATGCTTCACCTTTCAATTTTTTAACATAAAATACTTTTGTTACAGCTAGATGTAGTGCATAGTTGTAGCAGAACTGTTGAATAGTTGGTGATAATTTTCCAAAATTTTCCATAAAAGCTGCACCATCACTTGTAATTGCAACCGCATCACTTTCAAGTTTTAACTGAAAGTTTTCTAATCTTTCCTGAAGCAAGGATAACACTTTTTCCGCAGGACAATTCCCTTGTATTCTTATTAAACCAAGGTTCATAGAGGTCTCATTGCAGTATATGTGAACATTCATGTATCTGCGATTCTTGCAACTGGTCCACTCGTTTACTGAAATACTCAGTTTTTTATTATCACATTTGAATACAGCCAATTTCTGGATGTACAGTTGTTTCACTTTACTATAATAATTATGTATTAGTGTCATAACTGAAGATGGACTTCTTGGCAACTGTATTCCTTTGCTTGTGAAACTTTCCCTAATAAACTCACTTCTTGTGATGGTATTGACTGATATCCCATCCAAGGCTGCTAATTTGCTTACGGTTTCTTCTAAATCCAGTCCCTTGACATAATGTAAAATTGTCGTTCGTCTCTTAGAAGATGAAGGCACTGGCTCATCATTATTCAATTCAGACTTTTTTTTCCTTTTCATTCCATGGATGTATTCTAGGTGCCTATGTAGACCGCTGGTTGATGATGCTTTGCACTGCAAAGTTTTGGAGCATATCTGGCAACGAGCTGATTCTTTATCTTTATCTTTTCTAAAATATTCCCAACATTCTTTATACTCTTTACTCATTGTGACGGCAAACTATAAAAAAATATTAAAATATGTATTTATTAAAAGTAATAATTTATAAAATTAAGAAAGACCTATATTGTGCAGCGAATATTTATAGCTAAAATGTGCCACAAAACATTATGAGATTGGAAATTATTGTAATATTGGAATAAAATATTAGCAGTGCGAGTTGTTTTTAAATAGACTGACTTACCCACAGCAGCTGAGAGAGCCAAGAACACTCACATACATCACAGTCATCAGCCACAAACCAACTGATCGAATGTGATTGGTAGTATCGGCCGTCACTTTGTGGAAACGATTCATCGTGGAGTACAGAAAATAGTTTGTATTTACAGAGAAATATTTATTTTCACAACTGAGGATTTGATTACAATGTCGTATTAAGGTAAACTACCTTTGATTTCCTTAGTTAGCTCACATGCAGATGATTTTGTAGTCAAATCTGGGGTTGTAGAAATAAATATTTCTGTGTAAATACAAACTGTTTTCTGTTCTCCACGATCAAATGTGCTCGATTTAGAAGAGCTAAAATTAGTTGGTCATGTGATATCTGATTCTGGTGTTTCATGTGCATGTCTGGTGGCATGTAACATTGTAACACAATGCAACTTTAGATAGCGATAAACAGGAAAAATGTCTGCGAGATACATTGTGAGTAGTATGTTTATTTCCCATTGTGGTTATTACTGGGTTCAAGGAGCCGATTTTCCTGATTTCCTGACCAACTTTTCTCGGGATTCGGAAACGGGGAAAGTGAAAAAATTCCTGAGAACTGGCAGGAAGGAATTCACACCCGGAAACCCTAACTGTGTTCTCTATCATGCCCATCTAATCTGTCACCAAAGAAACAAACTGAACTTGGAAAATGTCTGCTGCTTCCCCTGGAACTCCCTTTCTACTAATACCATCTTTTATCGAAACTACAGAGTGGTTTTTGATTGTCTTTTTGTGGTTGTTCTCTATGCCTTTCACCTAACCTACTGACTATATTTCTAAAACACAGATATAAGTCCTTATTTCTTCTCTTTTTTTTCTTTGGAACATAAATCCCAATGACTCGTATCTGCCTACTGGTAAAAGTCCAACCACTGTAACATAGTTTTAAAGTTTCTTCCCAAGCTTGGTTCCAAACTTCACTGTCCTCAAGGAGTTAGCAATCCCGAAAGGAAGATAAAATGTTCATGCAAATAAGTACAAATAAAACAGCATGTGCCAGGGAATACGTGGCATGGTTTCAGAGAAGAGAACGATCTCCCTGGGGTAATCAAGAAAGTCTTGTTGCAAGGGTAGCATTTCAGCTGGTTCTTGAAAAATAGGCCAGGTTCCGAAAGACAGACATGAGAGGTGAAAATGACCAAAAGGATCGTCATGTGGGAACTGGGCGATTGTTAAAGCAACCCATGGGCCCGTACTACCCTAAACTAGCTCAGCCATTAGTAACTGAAATGTTATTAACTAAAAAAGACCCAAGACAGCTGAGTCCAGACCTACATCTGGATAGTACTAGGTCCGCACAGATCCAGAAACACCCTATGTGTTAAGGGCGTATATACTGGTAAGGCTGCTTATGCAAATTTGCTCCTTGAAATTAAGTGTAACTAAACTACATAGAAGCAGTCACCACTTTTGGGCCTCCAAATCATCCACTTTCTTCTGTTTTAATTTAGTTAAACATTTATTTTAACTTACAGTAGCTACTAATAACCATACCTAGCCAGTGATAATCAAAATGTAAAAAACTTATGTCCCTCTTCCCAAGGAGCTTACAAGCTAACAGAAGAAAGACAGACAAGGAGATAGTTAAAATATAGTGTGATTTGTACTCTGACTGCAAAAGGAAAAACTAGTCTATGCTGTTGGAAGTCAGAAGAGTGGTTACAGGAAAGCGGACTGAGGATTAGAAAAGGGTATGAAGCGGGGGGGGGGGGGATTCTAGAGTGCTGGTAATGTTCTGTTTCTTGATCTGGAAGCTGGTTACATGATGACATTTTTGAACATTCATAAACTGTACACTTCAAGTTTCTGTATATATACTTCAAAACAGTTTAAAAAACATAACAAGTACTACCAGATAAATTCCAGAAACAAAGAATGCCGATATAATTTCTTTTACTTAATTCCTCCTGGAACCTAACAGGTGAGATTGACCTGACGGGTGAGGCTGTGCTTATATGCAGAACTGCAATGAGAAAGCCAACTCAGAGACACTCACCTCCTTTCTATCCCACTTCTTTCCCCAATTTTGTCATCCCACAGTCTTCCTTCACCCATGTAATCCAGCATTATCTCTTGCAAGAATGGGGAAAAGAGCTAAGAAAGAGGTTTTGCTTGCTCTTCCTCCCTAATTTAGGAAACTTTACTACGATATTACATGTGGCTGCTCTACTCCCTTACTCCCACCCCCCTCAAAATAAAGAGAGTATATAACAGCAATCACCACTTTGGAGCATTAGATTTTGTTAGAAATGTCTCATAGCTAGTCACCTCTTCAAATTCTTATAAAGGTCATGGTATTCACAACATATTTGCCTAAAAATATAATGTATTTTAACAAAAACTAGTTTCTGATGGTAGCCACACATTTGCAATTTGCGGGATAGAGCAGGTTGCTTCGGCTCAGTGATCTCCTCTCCTTGATTCATAAATAAACATGAGTAGATGTTTATATGTAAAGTCTACAAACAAATCAAGTATTGCCAATGTAGTTTTCCTTCCCCAAACAAGACAGCGATGTTCCTGAAAAAGCAGTGAACTTTTCAGAGTTGAGAAACACACTCTGAAGGGCAAGTAGTTACAGAGGATCAGGTGTCATGGCAGGCAGGGTTCATGGGCATTATCACACAAAACGAAGGAAATAAAAACCAAGTTTCCCAAACCTTCAATTAGAATTAATAATTTCTATACAATTAATTTCCATTGACCATTCCTTACTAACTAGGTATTTTTCAGGATTTCCCCAAAGACCTTGCACATGCATTTGGTTTTGTGGCAGATAATACGCATATTACAGGCATTTCACTGAGTCTGGTTCTCAACCAAATGTTTAAGGCCGAACCAACTGTCTGATGTGGCATTGCTGATTTCGCTCTTCTCAGTTCCCTTTCCCCCCACAACTGCCATTGTTCTCAGCCATGTTTGGAAGCAGGAATGCAGTGCTATGATGAAATTACTTTCTCACAAAGTTTCTTCTGTTAATGAGGGAATAAAAAAGCATAGGCAAGGAAATCCACACATAACACAAGAATTGTCTGTAAAAGTTAACTCAAGGTTAGACTAGGAAAAACTTTTAAAAATTCAAATATGTAAATAACACCTACAGTTTCCTGGGCAATTTCCCTAAACCCATCTTGAAAGTACAGGCATACCTCGGAGATATTACAGGTTCCGTTCCTAAAGCAAGCACCACAATAAAACAAGTGGAAGTCTTTGAGGCATGCCTGAGCTGAGCTTACTACTTGTCATCAAAGTGCGCAGAGAAGGCGGCAGCTGTAGCAACCACTTCTCCCAACTCATAAGAGACAAATGCCAGATTCTGAGAACAGGCTTGATACAACTGTCAAAAATCACCTCCCATAAATGGGAGGAAGAGGAAAAAACTACTTGGAACTGAAAGACAAGTATACCCATATTACCCAAATAATACGGCCAAAATCCATAAACTAGTTCCAGAACCTCAAAATGAGGTAACTTGCTTCCATTTGACAACCAACAACCCAACAATGGACAATGCTGCTCCCGGTTTATAAATGAAGCTTTTACTTGCCTCTGCTGTTGTGCCACTCACCCTCTGGCAGTTGGGTACCTGTTCTGACCATATACTATTCCCTCCTCACAAGCTAAAATTAGTAACAAATGAATTGGGGAGCTGTCACCTTCCACCCTCCGTAAATAAGCAGAGAATTTGGTCTGCGGAGAAAAAATAACTCAGAGAAGCAGCAGAAATGGGTGATCATCAGACCCCTGAAAAAGTGAAAACAGAGAGTGTCTTCCTCAAGTCCCCAATATTTTCCAATTTTTGCTTTAAGGCCTTTGGGAGACTTGATCACATTTTGTCCTTAGCATTTTTTGAAAATCCCGTATATTCAGTAATAAACTCTTTTCTGCTTAAGCTCATTAGAAGTAGATTTCTATTACTTGTAACCAAGAGAAAAATGGCTAAGGCAGGGCCATTTTCATCTCTCTCTGTAACAAAGATAAGGAGATAGGGGTCTGAAGCAAAGTATCATAGAATAGGTAGCCCTTGACTTAACTATAAATAATTTACTACCACAGGTTAAGAGACTTCATTCAGGGTCTTTGAAACCTTCATCCCTCTCTCCTGCTCACTGTCAACTACTAGAGTTAGACCTACGTCAATATAGACCCTATGTCAATACAGACATAAGCTTAAAAGTGTTAGTAAATAAAGGGGAAGTGGGACATGTCCACTGGCCCTTGTAAGTCTGGACTAAAACCAGAATTCTGCATTTTAAGAAAGCCTTCAGGGTGAATCTGATGAAGGTAGTCCATGAATCACCCTTTTAAAAAATTTCCTTATAGGCCTAAATGAATAAAGAAAAAGAAGACATACAGTGTTTCCTCCAAAAATAAGACCGAGCCAGACCATCAGCTCTAATGTGTCTTCTGGAGCAAAAATTAATATAAGACCTGGTATTATATTATATTGTTATATCCAGTATTATATTATAGTATATATTTTATAGAAGACTGGATCTTATAATAAGAGTGGTTCTTATATTAATTTTTGCTCCGAAAGACGCATTAGGAATGATTATCTGGCTAGGTCTTATTTTTGGGGAAACATGGTGGAAAGTAGCCTAATTATCCTCTGTTTCTCCGAGAAACTTTGGACTGTTTAGCTCAGGAACAAGAGTGAGAAGAAGATATGAGGCAATAGTCTATTTCTTAGGGGGCTAGAGAGCAGAAAAGTCATAATTAAAAATTACTGGCGGGTTGGCCCAGTGGCTCAGGTGGTTGGAGCGCCGTGCTACTAATGCCGAGGTCACCAGTTCGATTTCCACATGGGCCAGTGAGCTGCACCCTCTACAGCTAAGATTGTGAACAACAGCTCTCCCTGGAACTGGGCTGCGTGACCAGCTGGAGGTTGGCGAGAGCTGCCGTGTGCTGCCCTGCCGTGGGCTACCCTGTGCTGCCCTGAGCGGCTGGTGGCCAGCATGTGCGACTGGCAGTCGGCGAGAGGGGCTGTGAGCAGCCGACCAACGACAGGCGACCGACTGCCTCAGCCGGGGGGAGCGCAAGGCTCATAATACCAGCATCGGCCAGGGAGCTGTGTCCTGCACAACTAGACAGAGAAGCAACAGCTTGAACCAGTGTGGGGGGAGGGAGGTGAAAGAAGGGGGGGGGAACAAAAATTACTGCCAATGTTCTACTAATAAGTAATAGAAAGAAAACGTAGCATAGGTTAAAAAGAAAACGGTTCCTCTAAAGAAAAAGGTAGCACACAGACAGTGTCAGACTGAGAAATAGTGTTAGGATCCAGCAGAGGCCCTGGGCTCTACAGCAGCAATTCACAGCAGGGGAGAGGCCACATCAGAATCCCACTGGACGGATACCAGGGAAGGAGTCTCCCCCATGTCCCTTGCGGGGCACTGCTATAGTAAAGTCTGAAATGTTCTCAGTGTTGGGGCAGACAAAAGGTTGAGAATCACTACTTAAGAGTCACTCTTCAGGTCTTCTCTACCAGCCCCAAAGCCGGCAAAAGAAACTAGGAGAAATTGATTTCCCTGTAGTAAGAGATATAATTATGGCACCTCAAGGTGGAATTCGGACAGAATTTCCCTTAAGAAACTGCTAGGTTTTGTTCATAGTATATTATTGCATCATTATACTACATGTTAAATAGATATACTAATGGCCAAAGATCTAATCACTTGTACTGCTTTTATGGAGAAATAACAGTCCAAGTTCAAAGCAACAACTTAACAATGTGTCTTTGAGGGCCTGACCTATTGATGCAATCTTTCTATACAAGCATATGTGCACTAACTCTATGGGAGAGACATACTTTGCCTGAGGTCACAGCTCTTAGCTGAAGAAATGATGACAATAACCTATGATACAGAACAGCATACCTAGGAAAGGAACCAGTGGCCTCCAGAAATCACTGACAAAACTGAAAAGAGAATAGAAAACTCTCAACCCTTCCCTTAGCCAGTGACACTCTTAACCTTGTCAAAAAGAAAGGAATCAACTGAACTAAAGTGACTATACATACCTGTACTATATCCCAGTTCATTTCAACATCCTCTACAATATTCTTGGAATTTGGCAGCAACCTGACAGGCTGCCCCTGGGGACATGTTTCAGTCTTTATTTTCTTTAAAGGGAATTGACCATAGGTATAGTCATCTTCATCCCCTTCCTTTTTGCACGCCACTTCCCACATGGTGCTTGTGGATGGTATCTCTGTACTGTCATTCTCACTCTTGAAGTTGCTGGCTTTGTTGGTTTCTTCATCTACTTTGAGCTTTTTGGTCCTCTGAGCTGAAGGTGACTGAGTTGGATTTTTCTGTTTTCTCTTTGCTGTTTTCAGAGTCTGCACAGTATCTAATTTATTTTTTCTGTCTTCCAAAACAACATCATCAATAGCCACAGAATCATCCTATCAAACCACAAAGAGAACACATGAGAATTAGAAGATAAAAATCAATTACCCTGGAATATTACTCAGCAATAAAAAGGAACAAATTATTCACACAATAACTTGGAAGAATCTCAAGAAGATTATGTTGGGTGTGGAAAAAAAGCCAATCTCAAAAAGTTACACACTATCCAATTATATTTATGTAACATTCTTGAACAAAGTAGTGGTTGCCAGCAGTCAGACTGGGAGTGGGGAAGGGCGCAGGGGGTGGAAGTAGGAAGGATGTGGGTGTGGCTGTAAAAGGGCAACACTAGGTCTTTGTGGTGGATACACACACCTACACATGATAAAACTGCATTGAATATACACATACACACACGTAAATGAATACAAATAAAGGTAGAGGGATCTAAGTAAGATCACTGGATTTTATCAAGGTCAATCTCCTCGTGGTGCTTTACTATAGTTTCAAAAAATGTTACCACTGGGGGAAACTGGATAAAGGGCACATGATATCGCTCTGTATGTTCTTCTACAACTGCATGTGAATCTGTAATTATCTAGAAATAAAAACTTTAATTTTTTTAAATGACCAAAGGATAGGTCAACACATGCCAGAAAAACCAAGATTCAAAACTTGCAATCAAAAATTAATCATTTAGGGCAAAAAGACTAACACACACTGATAAAACTAAATGGGCTCCATGTGCCACCAATTTATACAGAAGAGAGTATGACAGAATGGTAGTGTCATGAATTTCTCTTTAGGAGGAGTTCGCAAAGCAGGCCACCTGTCCAGAGGCTACTCACTGTACCACCCCACCCCACCCCACACCCACTTCCAAGTGATAGCTCAGGTGTGAAGGAATGAGAGACCTGGCACTCATATTGGCACTGGACTGGTGCCAATATAAGACACACACCCTGTCCACATGGAGTTTATAATTTCATAAGCTAGCCTGTTTTCATTTACCTAAGTGATGCAGATAGCACAAACTTGAACAAAAGAACAATTCCCAAACTAAATTTTAGTCAAAATTCATTTTCCTCTCCTATCAAATAATTTTTCCAGAATTACTGACTACTGAAATTTCTGGAAACTACTACAATAAAGAGCACACGCCATCCTGATACCCACCCACCACCACCTGAACCTGGAAATGACGTACATTAAACAACTCTCTGAGTATTACACTTTTAGCTGAAATATAATAGATAAGAACTGAAATATAAAAATAGAATAACTCCCAGGTCCATTATGAATTGATAATAACCTGATCAAGTGAACTGACATAGCTAAAGAAAGAATGTGTCAATCATACAAAGGCTTGTCATCCATAGAGGAGCAGGGAAAGGAAAACAGTAAAAAGCAAATATGATCAGCATTCTTCTAAGTAATGTACAAGAAAGAGGAAAGCTGAACAGATTCTGGGTATTCTGGCCCCAATGGTAAGACGGCTCTCCTGGGAGATGGCTGTATTGGGCTACCTTAGATTCATGCAACTGAAACATTCATTTGTCACTATGACAAGCAGAGTGCCTAGACGCAGTAGGCATTCAATAAACACAAATGAATGGATTTATCTAAGTCTCCTATTCTGAGTCCATGTTTATCAAGTAAATTTCTGGTTACTATTTAATTCCCTACTTAGTTCAGCCTCCAAAGAGATGCTGTTGGTCATAAGAATTTCAAGTCCGTGTGATAATTAGATTAAACTATTATTAAACCAGCACTGGTTTTATACATCACTCTTATGTCCATGGCTGATGTAAAAACACCCATGAGAGATATATCAGTTCCTGAAATGCTGACAAAATCATGTTCCTGACTTAGAAACCCAACTCCATACTCACTATCTACGGACCATGTACAGGTCACTTAATGTCTCCTACCTTGGCTTTCTCATCTATAAACTCACGTTAAGAAGAGCACACTTGCCTCAACGGGTTGTTGTGAAGATTAAGGGCACACAGGTGCAAAGCTGGGCACGTTGCCTGGCTAATGGTAAACAAACACGTGTTAATACCACTATCATTACCGCCACTACCACACCTAGACCACCTCCCAAGACAGGGAAAGGAAGTGGATGAAAAAAATTAAGATAAAGTAAAATGACTAAAGGGGGGAACTTTAAAGTAAGAGGAATAAAAGAAAAGCCAATAATCATAAATTAGACTCTTAAAGATATCTTCTCTGGATTATTCAGGGAAGATTTTCCTACTGTTTCTCAGTGTTGCTCACAGACCGGTGGGGGACCCTGAGACCCTTTCAGGGGTCTGGAAGATGAAAGCTATATTCATAATAATGCCAAGACATTATTTAGCTTTTTCACAAATGTTGACATTTGCACTGATGGTGCAAGAGCAATGGTAGCAAAAACCATGGCAGTGGCACCAAGCTGTATTAGCAATCACTGTTCCCTTCACCACACACTTGCAATAAGACAATGTCAGTTTCACTTCAGAACGAAGCAATAAAACTTATTAATTTAAAAAATTTTGACCCTTGAAAACACACCTTTTTAATACTCTGTGCTAAAATGATTAATACACGTGAAGTACTTCTGCTGTATACCAGTGCTTACTAATGTGCAGTGCCTTGAGGAAAAGTACTCGTGCAACCGTTTTGAGCTGTGAGCTGACCTACCTTCTTTTTCTACAAAACACCATTTTCACTTGCAAGAACGACAAACTATGGTTATTCAGACTTGGGTAGCTGGCAGACATTTTTTTCATAAATGAACTAAGTGAGACTGTCACTTCATGGAAATACCTGACATTTGGACCAATAATAAAATTCAGGCTCTAAAGTGAAAATTAGAAAATTTATATGTTTCTGTGAGCTTGAGGCTTCCCAACATTGTGATGAGATCAGTTGTAACGTTAACAAACGTGACTTTTTTAACATTATATGATGAAAGGTACTAATGTTTAGAAGATATGCATAAATCAGTGAACCAGTATTTCCCAAATGATCAATAAGTAACGTTACAAAATCACGCATGGGTAAAAGATCCATTCAAATTATAATACAGAACAATGGATTTTAATGTAACAAAGTATAAAAAGTTCATTAATGTGGTTCCAGATTCCACAATGGAAATAACCTTTAAGAAACTACCACTTACTGAGCATAGTATAGTATCAAATAAGAATATCCACAATTATTTAAAAAGGCTATTTTCAAACAGCGATACTCCATTTTTCAAATACCAGGGAAATGTCTGTGTGGAGGCAGGGTTTTCTTTGTATAGTTCAGTTATCTTGTCAGACATTAAAGACATTTGCAAAAATGTAAAACAATGTCATTCTTCTCACTAATTTTTTGTTGAAAAATATATACTTATTTTTCATTAAAGTGTTATTTGCATTAACATGCAAAAAGTTTATCTGTTAATTATTCAATAGTTTAAAGATTTCTCATTAATTTCTAATGTAATAAATACTGATAGATATAACCCACAAATGTAAAAGTTCCTTGGGGTCCTCAATAAATTTTAAGAGTATAAAGGGGTCCAAAGACCAAAAATTTTAAGAAACACAGATCTAAAGTATTAAAAACATATGGAAATATTTCTCCAGTTTTTGAAGCTTCTAAGATTCGATAACCTCCTTCAGTGTTTAGTAAGCTTAATAAGCCTCTATGACAATATTTTCCCTCCAGTTTAACCTGAATCTTTGACAAACTAATCAAAGTTCATTTTCTTTCACCGTCATGGGTTTTTAAAATCACTTTTAACAGTCCAAATGGTTATATAGCCTACAACTAACACCAAGAATCCAAGAATTTGGCCATTTTTCTTTCTGCTCTCTCTGTAAGTAGGAAACTACTTACTAAATCAAAAAATGGCTCATTGTATCTTTACCAGTTGAATCAGTGAGCAGGCCTCGGCCTTACCCTTACCTTGTGCTGTGTTGCGTGAGCTGGACAGGTAATTGGAGATGGGTATGGAATCAAGGGGAGATGCTTAAAAATTAGATATGAAAGAACATTTTTATACTCTGTAGTGATTAAGCCAATGGAAGAAAAGCTGACAAGAGACAAGGAAAGGGGTAACTGAGGGAGTAGAGACCTTGAGAAAGCAAGAGAGGATGGGATCTCAAGCCCAAGAGGTGGGAGTAATCCTTGATAGGAGGAATGATATTTCCTCCATTATAATATAGGACAAAAGATGGATGCAAAATAGCTAGCTTGGTCGTGAGAAGATGAGAAACTTCATATATTCTCAAATACACAAAAAGCAATGTCACCAGCTGACAGTGAGAGAACAGAAAGGAATTTAGGAAGAAAAGAGAAAAAAGTGGAAAAACAAAAGTGCTAGAAAAAAATAATGAAGTCTACCAGGGATTTTTGATACAATTTTGAGGTCTGAGATTATGAATCTAAATGAAAACAAATTAGGTCATTGGTAAGACTTCCCAGCCATAGCCAGCTGCTCAGTGCAGGCAGACTATGCCTCAACCCAGAATCAGGGTTTGATCAGCCATATATCACTGAAGGAAAGAAAGGCAACTATGGTGAACCTACTTAAAGAAAAGTGATTTAAATGATGGAATCAAGGCTAGATAAGGTAGGAAAAGAAAAGGGCTGACTGACAGTGGTAGAGTGCCGGAATCAAAGGCTTAGGTAGTGGTTTTCAACCCTGGCTGTAAAAGTCACCTGAGGAGCTTTCAAGGAAATAAAACCACTGACATCTAGGCTAACCCCAGAATTCTTTCTAGATTTAACTGGTCTGGAAAAAGGGCCTAGGAACTGGCATTTTTTAAGTTCCTCAGGTGATTCAGTGCACCTGCAGGTGAGAACTGATGAGAAGTTACGAAAAGGTTGCAAAATTGTGGCAGTGAGGGCACTTGAACAAGTGAGCGGGAAGAATAGAAGATGGAAAAGAAATGTCAGCAGTAGTACCGGTTTTAGTGATGACGAGATTCAGGTTGAGACCATGAGATGAGTGGTGAAGGCAGAGACGAAGAGGTCACTGGAGAACCAAGAACACAGGGTAATAGATGGCTCACCCAAGTGGTGGAGAAAACACTAAGAATGATGACAAAACATGGCAGAGAGAAAGACATGAAACAGGAGCTAAAGTCTTCAATGACTGAAAAGTGGCTAGTGGGTCCGTAAATGCCAGCAACATGCAGGGAAACAGACAGAATAATAATGAATTTTGTCTGTGGTGTTTGCTAAAAACAGATTTCAAAATTATTAGAAGGCTACTAATTCTAGCTCTACTCAAAACAGGGTTTTCAAGTACTTTATTCAGTGATTACAACAAAGTAAAATGTCAAACCTAATGAAATACTATAATATGATCCATGTACTTTCACTGAGCTAAACAATGTTATGAATTCTGGCAGTTTTGAAAGAAATTCTACCCCCACCCCCACCATCCCAAGAATGTCTCTTAGGCGAGACTTTCTATTTGAATTCTTTTCCCTTTAAAAAATATACAGATACCAAACAAACATCACTGACAGGATCAAGAAACCACCATGACAAATGTTGTTTAGCTGTATTCCCTTGAACTAGACTTAAAAAATTAGAGGATAGACATATGTACATTGTACTCATTTTACTGAAGAGAGGGTTCATAACTTCTATCAAACTCTTAAAGGGTTTTTGAACTCTCAGAGAACCACAGAACTCTACCCGAAGACTCACTAGTGCCACTAGATAAGAGCTATTTTCTGATTTAGGAAATCAATCTTACTATTAAGACAGCTACGCCGTGCTTAATGAAAAACCTCTAAATTCTGCCAGCAAGATGATGGAAGTCAGTACTTTCTCAGCTAGAGGTAAAGCCCAGCCACCCACTAAAAATGTGTTCAGTGAAAAGCTGGCATGCAAAGATGAGGGAACACAGGAATTGGATAATAGGAGAAAAGACTGGCACAGCAAGGTATAACAATGTCACCTGCTATATACACAATAAATGTGTTCCTGGACTTAAGTCAGGTATCCACTATGTATTAAAATAGTATTATTTTAAACATACTAGGGAAGCTGTTCTTTTAAAGGAATACCACAGTGAATGATTTTGGAAATGCGTAATTCTATTTGTAATGCAAAATACCCTATAATATATTGTTTTTTTAACCCACGTTGGTGTAGCTACAGTGTGCTTATGACAAGATACACATATACGCTAGCTGACATATATTCCTTCCCCTCCAACGCAGTGGATCGGATGGTAAATACTATTAAAACCCATGGCAGAGGACACCAATGCTCTGCAGTCATTGCCATTCACCTGTGTTGTGCTACTATGAATAAGGAGAAAGTAACCTCCCCAATCAGAAAGGCACAGTGTCCCTGAATCTGACTAAAACACCTACCAGCTCTTCCTTAACAGTCACGCCTTCCAAGCCATCACTCATCTGCGGGTTGTTCTTCTTCACCCGCGGTGCCTTCCTCGGTTTGGATTCCTTGGGGACAGGCCGCTTAAGACTTCTAGGGACTTTCTTCTGGGGTTCCCAGGCACTATCTTCCTTGTCGTCTTCTTCAGAGGCCGATGATCTAGGAGTAAAATTAACAGAAAAATTTCCAGGAAAAATGAACCCAAATGTTAAAGGCAAAAAAGAGACATATGCTTCTTGAAAAAAGGATAAAGTAGGAGGTGCTTAATGTAAAATGAAGTAATGTGAGCACAGGCTATGAACGGATACTGCTAAAAATGGAAACAGAAGAGTTAATCAGGGACCAAGGTAAAAATAACCCGATATGTTGTAAATCACAAATCTCTCCATTTTCTTACCTAACACACACACACACACACACACACACACACACACACACACACACTCATACACCCAAGACATAGCAAATCATTTAAGCAATTGTTTGGGCCTTGTCAACCATAGTCATTTTAAGGTTTTCTATTTTAACAGTGAAAAGCACTCCGATAACTTCTTAAGTGCTAATCCAACTCATTTAAATTGTAATAAGTTATTCAAACCAATGTAAGGAGTGGGGAATAAATCTAGGAAACACCCTTGATTACATAAAAAGCCAGCACCAAGACCCTTCCAACTGTTTTAATTACCTTTTCCCCCCCTTTCACAGAACGGATTTGTTTCCTGATTTGACTGGACCAGGTACAGCTACAGTACTTTTCTAACAACCCAAGAATCAAGCTCACAGCAACAGCAGAAAAAAAGCAGCCATGTGAACTCTGGTAAAGAAACATCATGCTCCTGTCAAACCAGTTAATTTTATTTCTACCCCTCATGTAAAAGGTCAATTGGTGGAAAGAACTACTTCCTTCACTGAGAGTAGTGAATAGAAATGCCTGGCTTTCTGCGTGGTTTAAATTCTGCCTAGAGGCAAAAAGCAGATTGGATGACTGTCTAGCTAAATTATGCTCTAGGAGAGCACACTGTGTTTCCCTGAAAATAAGACCTACCTGGGCAACCGGCTCTAATGTGTCTTTTGGAGCAAACGTTAATATAAGACCCAGTCTTATTTTACTGTAATATAAGACGGGGTCTTATACAAGACCAGGTATAATAACATAACACAACACAACACAACACAACACAACACAACACCAGGTATAATATAATATAGTACCAGGTCTTATACTAATTTTTGCTCCAAAAAACACATTAGACTGTCCGGCTGGGTCTTCTTTTCGGGGAAACACGGTAGTTACGATAGGTCAAGCCACTGATAGTCTCTCAGAGAGGTGGATGCTAACTAAAGCCTAAGAGTAGGCCCAAAAAAAAACCCCAAACCCCAACAATCATTAAACTAACATAACACAATAGCTGTGGAATTGCAAGGAATGAGAATTAGAAAACCAGCGTCCCACTCCTCATGCTATCACCAAACTTAGCAGAATGACTTCCTTCCACCTCAGTCTCATCTGTCCAGTGGGAATACTAACCCTATTTCACAGAGGAGTATTACAAAGATTACATCCTAGGCACAAAAGTGCTTTCAGTCATAATGAAGAAATCCTTAGTACAGGGATTATTTTATCATACATGAGGCAGTTCTAAGACCGCTGGTCAACTCCCCTTCCTAATCATACTAACGTCTCAGCAGCATCTGGTCCTCACTCCTTAGAACATGTCTTTCACACCTTCCTGGAACACCACTTCTCTGGTTTTCCTCCCGCTTTCCTGGCAGATTCTCTTTAGACCCTTTGCCTTCTCATCCTCCCCCCCCAAACTTTCAGTGTAGGGATCTAAGACTTAGTCTTCAGGTCTCTGCTCTCTACACTCTTTTGCTAGATGACCTTATCCTACAGCTAAACAGAGAAGAATCTCAATCTCGTATCTCCAACTCGACCTGAGCTCAAGATTTGTATGTCCACTTTCACTGGAGTCTAGCAATCATCTTAAACTTACCAAGTCCAAAACAAAACTCCTGATTTCACCATCCTCACACCTGATCCTCTTCCAGTCTTCCCTAAATTCCTGTCTTTCCTTCACACACAAATCTAATGCATCAGCATAGCCTGTCTATCTTCCAAATATATGCCAAATTAGGCCACTTCTCACCACTTTCACTTCTAGGACCGTAGGCTTCTATAATAATCTCCTTAACTGATCCCCCATTTCCATTCTTGCTCTCGTATAGTGTGTTCCCCATCAAGAAAACAGAATGATCTTTTACAAAAGTAAACCAGATCATGTCACATCCCTGCCCAAAACTTCCCGTGGCTTCCCAACCCACTTAAAATAAATCTGATCATCCTGTCGTAGTCTTAGATCCCACCCATTCCAATCTCTTTCAGCCCTTCTCTGCCTTGATGACTCTGGTCTGGCCACACTGGTCTTGCTGTTCCCTGAAAACTCCAGGCTCATTCCTGCCTCAGGGTCTTTGCACATGCTGTTCCCTCAATTTGGGACACCCATTCCTCAGATCTTTGCAAGCTGCACTCCCAAATCTCATTTACATCTCTTGCCACATCCTCCAAAAGAACTTTCCTGACGACTGCATCCAAAATGTCCCCACACTACACTCACTCACTATGCTCTCTGTCCTTTGCCCTGCTTTATGTTTCTTCATAGTATTACTACTGCCTAACATTAACCAGTCATTTATTTAACAAATATCATTTATTTAACAAATTGTCCTCGGTTGAGAACTTTTGCTTTAGAGCACCATAGTAGGTACTTAGAGTGCCCTAAAGCAAAAGTTCTCAACTGAGGACGATTTTGCCCCCAAAGGGAATATCTGGCAATGTCTGGAGAAATTTTTGTAAAAACTAGGGTAGGGGGATACTACTGACATCTAGTGGGTAGAGACCACAGATGTTGCTAAACATCCTACAATGCAAAGGACAGTCGCCCCACAGCAAAGAATCACGTGGTCAATAGCGTCAAGGTTGAGAAATCTTGCTCTAAAGCAGTATAAAAAATTCCCTGCTGTCATGGAGCTTACATTCTAGTGTAAATATTATGTTATATTTTTAGGTGGTTACTTTCTCTTCTCTCCTTTTTCAAGTTTATCACCAATACCTAAATAGAACCTGGGACATAGCATGAATTCAATAAAAATGTCTTCATAAAGGATTGAAAAAGACAGCCTTCTTCAACCCAAATGACTTTAGAAGTTAGTGAAAGAATGCTTTTAATTCCTTAAAACAGACATCATTCTCCCACCCCCACTAAAATTTTTTTAAAAACCCCAATATGCTTACAACTCAGAGAAGAAAGAAAATTCATCTTTGGAGACTGCTGTCTGGACCTTTGCTTTTGCTCTTCTTGGCAACGATGCCATCTGGAAGAAACAGAAGATGAAATCAGCATGATTTGAATCACCTGAATGACTGATCACTTATTTTGTCTACAAAATGATGTGCCATGCAAAACTAACACTCCAACAGCTCTGCTGCTAGAAAATGCCATAGGGGGAATACAATGAGGATCATTCATAAGCCAAAACACTGGTTTCCCCTCCTATGAAGCTGCCAATCATAAGAGCAGTTAACACCCTTCCAATGGTTTCAAACGCCTGATGAGTGTGTACCATGTTTGAAAAAATTTAAGCTCCTACATTTTGGGTGACAATTCAGTTTTTAAATTATATGCTTGAGTATACAGCAAGTGTTTTTGATGGTTTATCACACAACAAATTATAAAGTCCTTTATTAAACTATATCTATAAACTATATTAAACTATACTAGTATAAGAAATATTTTCCCTCTTCTATATCCTCTTACATTATAAAGAAGTCTATCTACAAAGTTGATAATCAAGTAAATGATGTTGACTGACTGCATAAGCAACCGTTATTCCTAAAACAAGAATCCATTCCGTTATAATAAAATATCACAATATTTAAATAAAACAATTAATCATGAGTGCCACTAAATTATACTTACCAAATTCAAAGTCCCAGCTCGAAAAAAACAAAGACAAATAACCAGAGACACCATATAACATAGGAAGCAAACTAATTTACTTTAGCTGATAAATTATCTAAACAGTGTATGTCAGATCCCAAAAACTAGACTCTGACATACTTAGACCTCTTGAAACAAGTTTCTAAACCAGTCATGTTATAATGCTTCTGGTTCTAACTTCAACTTGGAGGAGAAAGAAATGCCTCAGACAAATACTAAAGGGCTGTCACAACAGGGAGCATGTTCTCCTGGTTGCTACAGCTCAGCTCAGTCCAGACGGTGCAGAGCTGGCTGTTGGGCAGAAGACCGCCCAGTAGAAACCAGGAGAGCAAGAAGAAAAGTCTGCAGGAAGCAGACAGGATAATCTTCCGTTTTTCCCTTCACCCACTTTTTGGAACTTTATGTTTATGCAGGTCATTCTTCCTCAAATGAGTGCTTTTAGATACTGATCAGAAAGGATGGGGTTAATTGGGATTTCTGTGCTATATGTATTTTACTACAAAAAAACAAAAACAGAGGAAGTTAGTATATGATGGGGTGGCATTTCAAACCAGGGCAAACATGAATTATTTAATAAATGGTATTAAGACAACCAGCTATCCCTCTGGAGTAAAACAAATGTTTCTTACTGCCACACCATGAACAAAAGTACATTCCACATTGACTAATTATTTTAAGTGTACAAAATAAAACTACAAAAAAATAGAGAAGGGTATTTTCATAATTTTGAGTAGAGGTGGGGGAATAAAGGTTTTCCTAGGCATGACTCAAAATTCCAAAAGCCAAAAAGATTAATAGATTTCACTACATAAAAATTAAAACACCAAGTGAGCAGCGGGAGCATTTAAAAACCAAACCAATTTACTCTGCAACATCCTCAAAAAACCCCCAAAAAATAATCACAGGAAACAATACCTGGTATCTTGGAACTATTAAGAGTGAAGGGAGTAAGGGCTGGGTGTAAGACATCTGCGGCAAAGGAGTATCTTCAGATGCCCTACTCCACCTCATGCTAGAAAGAGCCTCAGAAATCATTAATGCTGTTTTCTTAATGAGAAAATAGCAGTTGAGGTTAAATGATCTACTCAAAGGGGAGAGCTATGTGGCAGAGTAAGACCTAGACTCCAGCGCCCCAAACACCAAGACTAGGCATGTTTCCCATTCCATATACATTAGATTAATGACAGGCTGCCGTGTGGGAGGTTCGAGGAAAGTTGCCTAGAGTTCCCAGTAATCCTTTTCCGTAATAGTTATTTAGTGCCTCCTATATGCCAGGCACAATGCTGAAAATGCAGCTGATTCAGCCATGATCTGATAGTGAAAAGTGCTTCCTTCCCCATCTCCGAAAACTTGAGGTATAAAAGCAATCTAGGCTTACCCGGGCTTTCCTTTGTCTGCCCTATACCCTAAGAACTGCAATTTGACTAAGACGCGCCAGCTGACACGCGGCAGCTAGGAGGGGTTTTCCGGGTGTAGGTTGCACCATACAGACCGCAGACAGTAGAATGTAATGGAACTTCTCACTTTAAAAAGGGATGTTACTTCCCAACTGAGCACTCAGAACTGTTTCGATGGCCCCAAACATGCCGGAGCCCGGACGCCAGGCTCACCGGAGCCCGCAAGAACACCGCCAAAGCGGACACTTAGCTCACCTTCCCGCCCGGCGAGTCCGAGGGCCGGAGAGCCGGAGATTCTGCGTGTGGGTCTTCCGGTTCCCGCCGGAAGTTTTTCAAACGCCGGAAGTCCCTCCTCTCTTCTATGTGACTGGCAGCAAAGCCGCTGAGTTCCCGGAGCCGGGTGGAGCCAAGCCAGACAGAGGCGAGGCTAGAGCGACGGTCCCGTGGGAACCCTGAGGTGGGGCCCGAACTCGATCTCAGCGGATCCGGGTGGAGGTGGGGCCAGAGGTGCTGCAAATGTGGGCCCGCCTCCCTGTTTTTCTTTCTCTTGTTTCTCAACCTTCTTTACTCTCTTCATCTAGTCTCTTTTAAAGTCAAATAAGGATGTTTCTTTACATTATTTGTAATTTGCGGTAGAAAAATGAAAAACGGTCAAGCATTATTCTTTCTAAAGTCAGTTTTTAAATGTCGTTATTGAACTTCACAAGGGTGTTTTTAGCATATTGCATTATTTCCTAAGCCTCGAGATGAGGGTGTTATTCAGCCTTATTAAAATATCCAAATTTTCTGAATAAGGACTTCTGGGAAGACCTCACACACTCATCACTGTCTTACTCTCGTCTCAGGCAGCTTGTTGCACTGCCAAGTACACCAATTTGGAAACCTGGTTCTTTCAGGAACTTCCTAGTACACTTGGGCAAATCCTGTTTGTCTTTGAACCTGTTTCCACTGCCTTCCACTCCATTTTATCCCTTACCTGCCAAGGTATCCCATACAAGTCAGGGGTAGATAGATACTGAATTGGGACAAACACAGGTCCCAGTTACTTAACCCTGGGCAAGAATGGAAGAAACCTGCCCCATTTCACTTTCAGATTCTTGGAAAATGCTAATAACCTACTATCCTAGGTGAGCCCTTCTCCAGTTGCAGCATTTCTGTTTCTCTTCCCACAAAACACAAAAGTAGCTCCTGCTTTTTATTTCAATGACTTTCAAGTATCTTAATCTCACTGCCATGTCAGAAGACCTGTTTTTTAAATTAATCCAATTTAAAAGCCAAAAAGGCCTCCCCAACAATTCTTTCCCTTTGCCTTAAATACATTTTCTCAAAATCAGTTCTCAGTAGAAATGAAAAATGACTTGGTTTTGGGTGATGTGTTTTTTTTACAAGCATACTAAACTCTAAATTCACGAAAACAGCCAAAAAAATTAGATTGTAAGATTAGGGAAATAAGGCTGTTGTTAGTCTAGATTAGAATTCAGCAGATCAAAACCCCATGGATTTGTCTTAGAAGATTCTAAAAAGCAGCTTTCTGTGCTAATGACTCATGTCCAAAGACTGAGTACAGAATAACCGAGCAAGTTACTGAAATGACCCATGAGTGGGACGTGCTACATACAGATTCACCCAACATGAACATGAATTTCACTGGATCATTTTGTGATGTACAGGAAAATAAGGCTTTTTCAATTTAATAAGCCTGTTCTTCTATATCTAAGATCCTTGATAAGTAAGAATCGTTTTGTGACTTTTTTTTTCCTTCTTCTTCTTAATTTGCAGTCTTATGTCGCTGTTTGCAGTGGTTTCAGAAGTTCTGGAAGTGTCTGCCACAATCACAGTCTCCTCCACAATTTCCAGTTTTGGAAGAATACTAGAGAACACATTACAGTCCGGGATGATGGAAAGGTAAACCAGGTCATAAAGAACAATAGTAATTTACTATTCATCTACTTTTGATGTCAAATTGTGCTATACAGGTTTAAGGTAGGGGGTAAAATGGGTCAAGGTGAACCAATATTCTACAAAATCTTTTGACATAATTCCTGCCCCCAGAGGAATTACAAACAAGACTGGGGACTAGATACAGTCACAGGAGACAGAGACACATACAAGACAGTCTAGATTCAAGAGTTAGGTTACCCAGGGTGGTAGCTACACTACACAGAGAGGATGAGAGTAGGGATTGACCAGCATAGTTTTGGATTCCCCTCTCTTCCACCAGGGATATTTGCCTTTCAACTGGAGAAGAAAAAACTTTACTAAACTAAATAACCTAGTAAGATTTTAACATCAGACATCTGGGGAAAACAAAAGCTGGGGCAGAGTCCTCTAAAATTAATGTAGGTGGCGACCTCCTTCAAAAGCAAGTAAGACTGTCCAGAAAACATTTCCCTTGGAATTTTGCAAGAGAGCCATTCCCACTAAAAGCTGTCAAAGGACATTTGTAATCACTAAGTATAAAGCAAGCCGCACCACAAAAACTGCCTTTTCTCTCTAGGACCTTGCTCAATCTGTTGTTTACCTTTGGATTTTAAGTGCTGAATTCCAAGAAATTCATGAGGTTAGCCTGGAATAATCTGGACACACACCTTAGACTATATAATAGGGTTTGGGAGTAATGAAAACATATTTTGCACTTGCTTGGAGGTTATTTATTTTATTGCTTCAAAGCATACAACTCCTCATATGATATTCATTGGTATGTTACTATTTGTACGTTATTGTCTATGTTTTCAGGTCCTTTCCCTATGGGTTCTATCTCCCTAGGGAGACTAATAATAATAACTTACATTCATCAATCGCCTACCATGTGCCAGGCACTAAGTTAATGCTTTTACATGTATTTGTGTATTTAACTCACATATCAGCTCAATGAGATGTTGCTATTATCCTCTTTTTATAAAAGAGAAGACCAAGATATAGAAAAGTTAAATAACTCATCCAAAGTCACATCAGCTATAAAGCTTCAGATCCGGCATTGAACCCAGTACTCTTAAAGACATCCATATACCACTAAGTCAAAGCAAAGATCTTTCCTTTCTCCTCTTTGGTGGTTAGTGCAAAATTCTGAATCACTGAGATGCTAAGGAACTGTTAAGTCTCTAAATATACTACAGAAAATACTATCTACCCACTTAAAACATAATAAGGCTATTTTCTTTCCCTACAGACTTCAAACTAATCAAACTTTCACAGGAACAAAAATTCTTAATATGGATGCAACTGTTTGCACTATATTTTGCACCCACTAAATTGTGAGATACTTAGATCTAAGTCTTGGAAGTAAGTATTAGTCATTTTGGTCTCCCCTTCTCCAAATTCTCCCTCTGCCCACATACTGCCTAGCAACGCTTCACATATAATAAGTACTCGATAAAATAGTAGACTAACTCCTGGACTGAAGAATGTGCCTGGGGTAAAGAAAAATATTTCTTTGTACTGGAAAAGTAATCTAAAGCTCCTGCCACATAGAAGGTGGGTTATCATTTTAAAAATCAAGTGCACTTTTGGAAATTCAAACGAATTTTGTCTCTTAGAGCCAACCACCTAGCAAAGGCAAAAGAGTCTGTTTCAGATTAGAAAATGCGTATTAGCCCTGCCCATCCACTTTCCCACTGTCAGAAATTCTCATTCCTAAACACTAAAACTCATTGGTTTCAATGAGCTTCTCTCAATAATTCAGCTAGGAACTTAGAGATTTCCTGCTAAATATAAGAGATTGATAAACGGAGAGGGAATTGCCTCTGTTTCCCAGATGAGAAAGGGGCTTCTTGTTAAGTGAGGTTGAAACAGTGGGTAGATGGGTGCCCATACTTGGCCTGTCCTGTTACTTTTTCAGTCTTGCTGGGAGTAGCAGCATAATTCCAAAGTGCTAGTCTCGTGCTGAGCACATTGTTGTGGCCCAGAGTAAGTTTGTCAGTCTTATGTGTGAAAGAAAAAAGATTCAAGGAATTCAAATCTTGAGTTTTGAATCAATGTTGAATGGTTCTTGAAGAGGCATCCGTTAAGCCTGAGGAAGTTAATTGTACAGACTTTCAAAGAAATGGATATTAAGGCATCATTGAAAGGGATTACATACATTTAAATTTATTTTACGTGAAGGAAAAGCATGGGACCTGCATATTAAACTAGAATATAATTTCTATCTTCAGTTGAAAACTGAAACTTACAGTGTTTTTCCCAATTATTTTTTTCTTTTACAAATCCTCGAAGTACTTTGTAATGAATGCAATCAAAAGCAAGATTAAGAAAAAAATTCTAAAATACTGTATCTATTACATGGCTCACTGTTGCACTCATCACCTGCTTGGCAAATTCACTGGCGAAAAGACACTCAGTTGCATTCATGTGCAGATATACTGCAAAATTTTCTCCTGGTGAGTGTCTCATCTTCAAGTAGTGTCCCGGGACCACCTCAAAGGCCTAAAATATTTGTTTGAAAGCCTGAGCTCCAAGCATAGAACCTCCAGAGGGCTCATTAGGATCCTAACAATGGCATGGCTGCTTGGGTTGCAGCGTGAGGGTGGGGGGGGTGGGGGGGCAGATATATTTTGTTCATCACCACAGGGAGTGGTGTCTGAGATTGTACCTCAGAACTAGTACTTTCTAGTAACTTTGGTCCATCTTCCTGTTTAATGAGCTGGAACCATCCTGCGAATGGCTGGCTTGAAACAGTCATCCAGACTGCTTAGTCAGAATTGTAATACTAGAAGCTTCACACTAACTGGAATTCAAATTTGGACAAGCATTGTGTGTCAGGCCAGTCTACGTCTGTGTGTGTGTGTGTGTGTGTGTGTGTGTGTATTAAGTCTGGTTTACAGAGTATAATTTACATAACAGTAAAACTCAACTTTTTTATTGTGACAGACACATACAGTCATATAACCACCAGCACAATCAAGATATAAAACATTTCCATCACCTAGAAAAAATGCTCCTTTGTAGTCAATCTTCCCCCAACGCCCAGCCCCTGGCAACCACCCATTTTTTTTCTGTCCCAATAATTATACCTTTTCCAGATTGTCATACAAACATAATCACACCGTATGTAGCCATTTAAGTCTGGTTTATTGTACTTAATAGAATGTATTTGAGATCAACCCATGTTGTTGCATGTACCATTAGTTTGTTTCTTTTTATAGACGGTTAGTATTCCATTGTGTGGATGTACCAGTTTATCTCTTCAGCCGTTGATGGACATTTAGGTTTTCCCCCCACTCTTTGGCTATCATTAATAATGCTGCTATAAACATTCATGTACAAATTTTGTGTGGACATATGTTTTCATTTCTCTTGGGTAAATAAGTACCTAGGAATAGGGTTGCTGAGTTACATGGTGAGTGTTTACTTTTATAAGAAACTACTAAATTGTTTTCTAAAGTGGCTGTACCATTTTGCTTTCCTACCAGCAATGCATGAGACTTCTGGTTGTTCCACATCCTTGCCAGAACTTGATATTGTTGTGTTTGTTTGTTTTTTCTTTTTACCATTTAATTGGTGTTTAGGAGTATCTCATTAGGGTTTTAATTTGCATTTCCTTAATGACTAATGTAATGTGTTTATTTGTCACCTATATGTCCTCTTAGGTGAAATGTCTGTTCAAATATTTTGACAATTTTTAAATAGATTTTTTGAAGGTTGAATTATGAGAGTTCTTCATATATTGTGGATACGGGTCCTTTATCAACTATGACACTTAGCTTTAAGAGTTGTAAGTTATCACAGGCAGCTGCCAGCATACTAGCACACAGAAAAATGATTCCTTCTCTAGAATCTTTATCACAGCCAAGTGTCCCTCAAGAGGCTAGCTAACAGATGGTAGCAAAACTACCAACATTTTTACATACATGAATTTTCCTGAAACCAACATCACTGCAAACAGAAAACATGCTTTGAAGAAAAAAAAATGACCTGTTTCACAGGGAAAGATGATAAAAGTATAAGCTTAAAATACATGAATGTATCACCTTAAAGGAATGGTTTAAAATGGAAAAAGCTATAGCAAATGTTGTGGACAGTTAACTAAGCCATAGTGGTCACACAGCATAAGTAGGTATTTTGTTTAGACTGGACCATGATCTCAATATAAGAAAATCCAAATCACTTACCAAGAAACTCCAGTTAGATCCTGCAATTTAGGGAGTTTAGCAGAAGTAGGTATTGCATATATGACAGCCTCTCATAGCTTTCTGCCATGAGCTTTTGTCAGTTAGGATTCCCAGGTCTATAATTCCTATATATTTCAGGCCTCTTTCTAGATATCATTACCTAGTTCTGAAATTTTAATGCACATAAGAATCACCATCAGAGCTGTTTTAAAGTTTTGTTTCCTAGCCCCTAGTCTCCAAGATCCCGATGCGGTGAGTTTAAGGTGTTGTCTACCTGTGTGTGAGGGTTTCAGGTGATTCTGATGGGGTGTTCCTCACCTTGCAGAGAGACTGGCCTAATTCTTCCTGTGCATTGGATTTAGAAAACTTAGAGGGCTGAGCTGAGCTGGAGAACTGTGGTAGCTAAAGGTAGTGTTTTATGGTGCTTAACCTTAAACTTGCCCTTCTAAAAGGTAGACCAGATATTCATAGTTCCTGCTAGCCACACCAACTATTATGGTATACTTTATTAATTGAAAATAGCTTATACTTACAAATCGCTTACCATTTTTAAGATACTGTGCTAAGCTCTCTCTCTCTCTCTCTCTCTCTCTCTCTCTACACACACATATATAAAATAACCCTTTGAGACAGATAGGTGATACATTTATCCCCATTTTAAGATGATGAAATGAAAGCTTAGAGTTTAAGTAACTGACCCAAAAGTACAGAACACAATTAAATAAACGTATTACAAACACCAAGAAGAAAACAAGTTCTATGCAAAATAGTTATATCTCTACTTCAACTAAACCTTTATGTATTAGTTATCTATTGCTGCATAACAAATTACCCCAAAAAATATTATTTAATGTTGTAAATATTTTACATAATCTCCTGGTAAATAAGCTGGATGAACTGGAGTCAGAGAGACAGAGTCTGGATAAGTAACAGTGCATATTCAAAGATATATTAAAAATAATGTCTTCAAACATTATTTCATAGTAATCTTCCAATTATAAGATAAATAAGTTCTAGGGATGTAATATACAACATAATGAGTATAGTTAACAATATTATATTGTATATTTGAAAGTTACTAAGAGAGTAGATCTGAAAAGTTCTCATCACAAGGAAATATTTTGATAGTTGCACGTCAAATAATAAATCTTACTAAAAAGTAAACATATAAAATTAGGTCTTTCCTTATTCTGGGAAGTATTGTATTTTGTATCCCAACACACAAACCACCAAATATTGTTCATTTTATTGCTGGGTCCTGAAGCTTGCTTCACCTTGCACCAGCCTGCCGATAAGAGGTAACCATATAAGAGATGCCAACAGGAACTAATGGTAATCACCTTGGTACCTGCTCCTATTCACACCCAACCAGCACTGGCCTGAATCCCATTTCTGTCAACTTGAACAGCTTTGGTCCTGAAAATTCTACCTCTGTTCTGTATTAAACTTTATGAGTTCTTTTTGGAATAGGCCCAATAGCTCAGACTGGTTATCAATTATTTTTTGCCACCCAGGATTGTTAGGATTGATTTTGCTTACTTAAGATTTAATATTTTTTTGTGTATAAAACATTCAGAGTTTGACTACTGGAAACTAGGAGGGGTAAGGGCTGGGTAGAATCAAAGAAAAAGCAACTATGACACCAGCGCTTGAAGCTTAAAAAGGGAGACAAGCTGAAAGAGGTATAGTTTTCTTATGGAAGAATATCCAGTTATTTCATGATGGCATTTTCACCTCCAAAAAGCACTGATGGCCCCAAAATGCAGACAACAATGAGTACCAGCGCACCCCTAAACCATAAGCTTTTGAATGAAGAGCTCTGCTTGGAAAATAGTTTGACAAATGGGCTGACTCTCGAAGGAGAAGAATCCTGACAGGCCTGTTCGAACGCAGCTCCCTGTCACAGCAAAAGTTCTGCTATTGAAAGCATCAAGAAAAAATTCTAGCAGAAACTCTGGATTTTACTACCATGCTTCTAGGGGTGTTATCCTTATACACCTTTTCTTTCCTGGACCCCTGAAGCGTTGGTCTTTGTACACTGGTGAGCTGGCATTGGAAAACTTAACTGAGCTGGATCAGCTCCGGATGCTCAAATGTTTACAGTTTAATTGGTACATTATTTTTCTCCAACTCCCTTTGAGCAGAGAATATGGAAGAAGCACTACGTCCAAATGGTGAGAGAACTTCGTGTTACCAAGCCTAAGTCACGTCCACAAAGATAGGTTTGTGATCGCTGATGTTCAACCAGTCACAGGCAATTCTCCAGAGGGAAAGCAGTCTCCTTCACCAGTTTTCCTATCCCCTTCCTCTCTAAGAAAGAAGAATCAGACAAGGGAGGAAGAACTCCCACCCTGGCAATCCCCTGACAAGCATCTGACTGATATCATCCACTTCAATTACCTGGACAGCTGTGACCCCATCAAGGCCATCTGGCACGGAAGAAGGAGAAGACATGAAATGACCCCAGATTCCAGCCGACAGTTACATGATAAAAAAGTAAGTTGCAGGACAGATGTAAGCTAAGAAAAGCACAGGCACTGATATCCCTAAGAGCGGAACTCAGCTTTGCTCTGCAGTTTCCAGCTCATCTCAGCTGGCCTCCTTGGTTTTTGGGGCTCCCCACCACCAAGGCAACAACGCAAGTTCTCCTGCAGCACCTTCAGAGATACTCTTGGCCTTGGTCGTTCCCCATCCAGGCTCCAGAACTGAAGCTGATTTAAAAATGTGAAAAGATTTTCTAGAAATTACAAGATGCTCTGCATGTTGGAGAATTGGATGTTACTTGGCTCCTGTATTAGAAACTGTTAGTTTAGGTACCTTATTGTGAAGGTGAATTCTACAGTATTTCATGAATAAATGCCATGAACATTTATTCATGGCATAAATGTTGATTTATTTACAAACTTAAATGAAAATGTGGCGATAGATAGCATGGAGTTGATAAAGGGACATGTGGTAGCACCACTGGTAATATTGGGCATGTGGGCTAGGGTCCCACAAGGGTGTAGGCAGAACACTCCCAAGGCTGCTTGACCAGTTTAATGATGGGCTGTTTACCATGGTGTCTTAATTTGTTAGGCCTTCCGTAACAAAGTACCACTGTCTTAGTCCATTTGAGCTGCTATAACAAAAATACCATAGATGGGTGGCTTATAAACAACAGCGTTTTCCTCACAGTTCTGGAGATTATACATTTGAAATGAGGAATTGTGCCTGATATTCAAGCAATGGATGGGCTTTAAAGAGTTATTCAAAAACAGAAAATTTACTTGGCTGCAAAAATGTTAGTCATACATTCTAAACTAAACCACCTACTCATGTAACTATTTCAAGGTCCCAGAAGTTACCATTCTAGGATATTTATATACCTAAGTAAGGCAGAAAGATAGAGGAAAAAAAATACTCAGAGTGGTCTGGGAAGTGTCTATTTTCATTTTTAAATATCATCATCAACAGGAATGCATTAGCAACACTGTTTTAATGACATGTGTAACTTGCCAGCAATTTACAGTCACTCATTGCAGTTGCCGCCTGGTTCATTTAGCAAACACCATGTATGAACTATCATAGTAACATACAGAAATCAGTTGCATTTCTATATGCTAACGATGAAATATTTAAAACAGAAATAAATAAAGGAAGGCTCTTACAACCTATGAAGTAATGGATAGACCTTTATGTGAGTCCAGCAGGCAAAAAAAAAAATAGAGTTAGGTTTAAATTCTCATTTATGAAGCATTTTCGAACAGTAATAAGTGTCCTATATGAGGAGGGGACCCTTAAGAAGAGTAACAGAAGGATCCCAGCATACATGTGATGGCACTGTCAGAAATTTTGTTGCGTAGGTTCCTACATAGGAACAAAGGATGTCTCCTTAGGGACATCCAAAGGCATTCTCTCCCCATCCCGGTCCTCACTCTGTTACATAGAGTCCTGTTTTAGGATATGCAATTGCAACTCAGTGGACCACAGCTGAGCTAATAGTGTTAGAGAGTTGTTCTCGCTACATCAAACTACAAGCTATTGGAGTTCGGAATCTCTGACCATGCTGAAGCTGAACAATGAGATGACAGCTAACATCCTGGTGGGACAAGGATTTTCGCCATGATATCATTTACCTCTGCACTAGCTTCTAGAGTTTTCAGTGTACTTTCATATACCTTCATTTGTTTTAAGATCAACTGAATAGGTGGCAGGAATGACTTCTCTTTTCTGTACATATGAGGACACTCAAGCTTGTTGTCATTAAGTGATTCACTCCAGGTCACACAGCTGGTAACTGGTCAAGCAGGGACTTAGAACTGGATTTGGTCCATGTTGTAGGAGAAATGTCACAAGGACAGTTGAACTGCTGGTATATAGATCCTGCTGGGAAGTGATCAGAGGAGGTTTTGGTAAATTCCAAAGCTAACTAGAGCAAACAAACCAGTGAGGGAGAGACTAGTCTTAATGCCTATTCCCAGAACAGCGTTCCGGAGATAGCTTTCCAACTGCGCCTTCTGAACCAAGCTTACTAGCTGAAGAAACAAGTGTGTGGTTGCTCGATCTCCTAAGAGAGATAGGAGGCAGTGAGGAGGAAGCAAGATTTTCCCAAAATATGGGTGCAAGAGAGAAATTGGTGATAATAACCAAGAAATTGGGGGTTTAAAAATGTATACTCCTTATGGCAAGCTTAATTCTTTTCTCTTAAAAGTTTAGCTGGTGCTCCTGGGAAAAGTCTTATAAGGATTGGGGGAAAAGGAGACTCTGGCTCTGTTCCTAGTCATGTTACCCCAAAAGCTACTGGCCCGGTTCAAACAGGGTGAGCATATCTTTTCCAGGGTAGTGTGTCCTGCAGGCTGAGGGCCGGTGGACCAGAAGCACGGGGAAGTGGAATAGAAAAAGTCCACAGCATGGCCGCCTTTTTCAAATAGACTTTTGGCTCCCACCTGTACTGGTTGCCAGACCTGGTTTGGAACAGACCCCGAAGCCCAAGATAGACAACTACTCTTTTCATTTCCAAGTGACCTGTGGTCCCAGAGTAACTGAGCAGCTCAGGTGTCCAGTGAGCCATGTTAAAGCTCTGTGTCATTTCATATTCACACTGGCATTTCTCCTTAACATTGAGCCCAGACCCATTTCATCAGAGGGTTGATTGCTCCTTTCCAGGGATTCTAGAGACATTCTGCTGCCTGTGGGGAAAGAGCAACAGAAAAGCATGAATCCAGTGCTTCCTTCATTCATCCTTCACCTTCAAGCTTGAGCCTTTTCTAACTTCCACAGGGAGGGAGCGATTTCTTGTGTAGAAAACATGGGCTTTGGAGCCAAATAGACCACCTTGAATCCTGTTTCTATCACTTATAAACTGTGTGATCATGGGCACATGACACCCCCTCTGAACCTCAGTTTCCCCATATCTAAAATGGGAACAATACTACTCTTATCTCTTGCAATTTCTGTGAGAATTGAATGAGATTGTGTATGTAAATACCTAACACAAGGCCAGCTCACAGTACTTGCACAACACTCATTAGTTCCTTTGCCCCAAACTTGTATTCCTAGCTCTTTGCTAGTCTCCAGCTGTATCAGTTTCTTGGGCAGAGTCATAGTCACTGGGGGAGAGAATCTATCAAGTGTGTCCTTCCTCTTATGGAAACTTGTAGGCTCATAGAGAGACAGGGCCCTCTGAGTGGTACCCCCCAGGAATGAGAAAACGTGGACTGAACAATCCATCATACTGTTTCCTCTGACTTCATTGTGTCCCAGGGTAGACATCAAAGACAAATGGCCAAGGTGAGGAGCAACATCTGTAGCCAGCGTTGGCATGCAGTATGTGGCTAGGAGGAGTTACAAGTTCGTCTCTGAATATAGAGCAAGGCACAAGCTAACTGGCCCCCGCAGGGTCAAGGCTGGGGCTCTGAAGAAAGGTGAACCCTTGCAGAGTTAGGGAACTCCTTGTCATGACGCAAAGACTTCCTTTTCTGGGTCTTAGTTTCATTTAAACACTCAGGAAGCCCATGCCATGTGTCTTAGTTTCCTGTGGCTGCTACGACAAATTACCATAAGCTGAGGGTTTTAAAGCACCAGAAACTTTATTGTCCTAGTTCTGGAGGCCAGCAGTCTGAACTCAAGGTGTCACTAGGGCCTTAACTCCCTCTAGAGTCCATTGGGGAGAATCCTTCCTGCCTCTTTCAGCTTCTAAGTGTTGCCAGCATTCTTTGTCCTCCTTGGCTTGTAGCCTCATCACTCCAATCTCTGCCTCTGTCTTCACATCACCTTCTCCTCTGTGCCTGTTTCAGTCTCCCTCTGCTTCACTTATAAAATACTTGTCATTGAATTGAGGACTCACCTAGATAATCCACGATGATCTCTTATCTCAGATCTTTAACCTAATTATATCTGCAAAGACCCTTTTTCCAAATAAGGTAACAGTCATAAATTCCAAGGATTAGGTCCCAGAGATTAGGACAGGACATATCCTTGGTGGTGGTGGTGGGGGCTCCCTGCAGCCCCCTCCACCACTTCAGCCCTTTTCCAGAGCTGATCAACTGACTCACGACAGTGGGAGTCCAGGTATTACTCCTTCCAGGGGCATCTACATTATAAATGTCACACAGACCAAAAAGAAGAGGGCAGTGATTAATTCAAAAGGAAAAATAATCCTAAGAGTAGCACTTCAGGCATTACCAAAGAACTGTTTCACATTTTCTTCCCGGAAAGGTCTCCCACTCCCCGACTCCCACCTCTTACTGTATAGTTTCATGTCATATACTCATTCCTCAACTAATCACAGAAAAAGGGAATGCATGATACATCCCATAATTGGCTTAGAGCCTCAATCTGATCAGAAATTCACTCTTGGGGCTGGGGAAGCAGGGAGGACCCAGCCACTGAGAAACAGATAACGTCCCATCAATAGCAGAACAATACAATCCTAACCATGCATACTCCTCTGCCACATGCAACCTAACTAGTTGGGGGCATTTGGCTTCGAAGATGCAAAAAACCGTTTGTCACTTCTGCATGTGCTGTCCTGACACTTCTGAAATGCGACAGGATATGGGAGAAGGCATTTGAATGAAGTGCAACTGGATCACTTTTTTTCGACATTCTTTCAAAAGACACCTACCTTGTCAGAAGGCAAATACCTGAATAGCTAAATATATCCACTCACTATTTCAAAAATACGAAGGATTCACAGCACCAGGAAAAACGTTCTTTTCTGTTCAGAACTCAGAATGTCTCCTTAAAAGAATGATTGGCTATTCAGATATGGCTGAAAATGGGTTGGCAAGAAGTTAGAGGAAGAAAGACCAAGGCCTCTGCATTTAAATCAGCCTGGAGATTTCAGGGAAATTAGCCATTTTTGACTCAGCCTGACTTTGAATCTACGACCTGCAGGTAAAGAGTAATCTTTTTCCCTCCAGAGGAAATGTCAAAATGCACTTTTCACAGAGCAGTCCTTGCCAGATTTAGAAAAAGACATTACAGATGCCAAGCTATATTTGAATTTCAGAGCGACAATGAATATTTTTTAATAAATTATATCCCATGTAATATTTGGGGTGTTATTGTGCTAAATATTAATTCATTTTTTTTACCTTAAATTCCAATTTAACTGGATATCTTATATGTTATCTGGCAAGCCTAGTGGGCCCAACTAGATTTTATGTATTTAGTACAATAACAATCACAGTCCCAGCAGGATTTTTTTGTATATACAGGCAAGCTGCTGAGTCTAAACTATAATGGAAAGGCAAAGGACCTAGAATAGCCAAAATAATTTTGAAAAAGAAAAGGAGAGTTAGAGGACTAACATTTCTCGATTTTAAAACTTAATTTAATGCTAAGTAACCAAGACAATGTGACATTGTGAAAATTTAGACACAAAGATTAATGTAACAAAATAAGAGAGTCCAGAAATAGGTCCTCACAAATATGATCAATTGATTTTTTTTTTAAAGATTTTATTGGGGAAGGGGAACAGGACTTTATTGGGGAACAGTGTGTACTTCCGGGACTTTTTTCTAAGTCAAGTTGTTGTCCTTTCAGTCTTAGTTGTGGAGGGTGCTGTTCAGCTTCAAGTTGTCTTTTCAATCTTAGTTGTGGAGGGCGCAGCTCAGCTCCAGGTCCCGTTGCCATTGCTAGTTGCAGGGGGTGCAGCCCACCATCCCTTGCAAGAGTTGAACCGACAACCTTGTGGTTGAGAGCCCACTGGCCCATGTGGGAATCAAACCGGCAGCCTTCGGAGTTAGGAGCACAGAGCTCTAACTGCCTGAGCCACCGGGCCGGCCTCCAGTCAATTGATATTTTAAGATAGATTGTTTTATTAATATAAAGTTCACATAACATAAAATTCACCATTGTAATAATTTTAAAGTGTATAATTCATGATCAACTGATTATTGACAAAGGTATGAAGGCAGTTCAGTAGATGAAGGGTAGTCCTTTTAACAAATGAAACAGCTACACATCCATATGCAAAAAATGAACCTGCACATAAAGGTATAATTTATAGGAAAAATTACCTAAAATGGATCATAGGTCTAAATATAAAACCAAAAAGTATTAATATAACATTTTTATTTAAAAAATCATAGGAGAAAAAGATTGTAACCTTGAGTTAGACAAAAAGTTCTTAGATGTGACAAAAAAGATACATAAGAGGAAAGAAAAATGACAAATTGGACTTCATCAAAACTAAAACTTTCTGCAAAAGGCATTGTTAAGAGAATTAAAAGACAAGCTAAAAACTGGGAGCAAATATTAATAAATCACATATCTAACAAAGGACTTGTATCCAGAATATGTAATAAACTTTAAAATTTAACAATAGGAGAACAACCACCTCATTTTTTAAAAAATAGGCAAAATATTTGAATAAACATGTCACCAAAGAAGATATAGGGATGGCTGCTAAGTACATGAAAAGATGCTCAACATCATTAGTCTTTATGAAAATGTAAATTAAAATCACAATGAAATACCACTATACACCGATTAGAATGACTAAAGTTAAAACAACAGCAAATCTAACTAAAAACACCAAGAGCTGGTGCGGATGTAGAACAACCAGAACTCCCATACATTGACGGGAATTCAAAATGGTACAGATACTCTGAAAACAACTTGGAAGTTTCTTATAAAGTTAAGTATATATTTACTGTTTAATCCAGCAGTCCCACTCTTAGATATTTACCCTTAACAAATGAAAATTCATGCTCACGCCACCAACTGAATGGGAGAAGATTTTTGCAAACTGTGCCTCTGATAAGGGGCTAATATCCAGAATATACAAGGAACTCATGCAACTCAACAACAAAAAAAACAAACAACCCAATTGAAAAATGGGCAGAGGACCTGAAGAGACATTTCTCCAAAGAGGACATACAAATGGCAAATAGACATATGAAAAAATGCTCAACATCACTAATCATCAGAGAAATGTAAATAAAAACCACAATGAGATATCACCTCACCCCAGTCAGAATGGCTATCATCAACAAGACAAATAGTAACAAGTGTTGGAGAGGCTGTGGAGAAAAAGGAACCCTCATACACTGTTGGTGGGAATGCAGACTGGTACAGCCATTATAGAAGGCAGTGTGGAGGTTCCTCAAAAAATTACGAATAGAATTACCATATGACCCAGCAATCCCTCTCCTGGGTATCTATCCAAAGAATCTGAAAACATTTATACATAAAAACACGTGTGCTCCGGTGTTCACTGCAGCTTTGTTTACGGTGGCCAAGACATGGAAACAAACAAAATGTCTCCTTCGATAGATGAATGGATAAAGAAGTTGTGGTATATATACACAATGGAATACTATTTGGCGGTAAGAAAAGATGATATAGGAACATTTGTGACAACATGGATGGATCTTGAGAGTGTAATGCTGAGCGAAATAAGTCAGACAGAAAAAGCAGAGAACCATGTGATTTCACTGATATGTGGTATATAAACCAAAAACAACAAAAGAACAACACAAACAAATGAGAAACAGAAACTCATAGACATAGACAATAGTTTAGTGGTTACCAGAGGGTAAGGGGATTGGGGGGTGGGAGATGAGGGTAAGGGGGATCAAATATATGGTGATGGAAGGAGAACTGACTCTGGGTGGTGAACACACAATGGGATTTATAGATGACGTAATACAGAATTGTACACCTGAAATCTATGTAATTTTACTAACAATTGTCACCCCAATAAATTTAAAAAAATAAATTAAAAAAAGAAAAGAAAAAAGAAAATTCATGCTCACACAAAAACCCAGACATGAATGTTTACAGCAGCTTTATTCCTAATCACCACAAACCAGAAACACCCCAAATACCCTTCGAGAGTGAATGGCTAAGTAAAACAGTACGTTTATTCAATGATTCACTACTCAGCGATATGAAGGAACAAACTATTGATAACACTCAACATGATGAAGCTCAAAAACATTTTGCTGAGGGAAAGTGACAACAGATGACATACAGCATGCTTCCGTGTAGACGACATTCTGGAAAAGGCATCACCATGGGGATGAAGAACTGCTCAGCGGTTGCCAAAGGTCAGGCGCTGTCAGATTTTCACTGTCAACGGTAAAACAAGGGGATTTGGGGAGTAATGGGACCGCTCTGTATTCTGATTGGGCTAGTGGTTGCAGAAATCTATACAAGTGTTAAATCTCATAGAAATGTACACATACACGTACATTTCACTCTTTGTAAATGAAATTAAAAGAGGATACATATGTCAAATATGAGTGCTCAGAGCTTCAAAATGTTAAGGATGCACCATCGAAAAAGTTTGGAACTGGCACACAGGCCCCTCATTTTACAGTTGCAGAAACTGAGGCCAGAAAGTACAAATATCTTAATCAAGGCCAAAAGAAGTATGAAGCAACCACACCAGTGGATTTTCTCTTGGGAAATATCTCTGATGCCAGTCTCACCCCAGGCCCACGCAGCCAGGTTTAATTTGGCCTGTTTTTCTTTAGACAGTTTCTAAGTTCAGAGTTTTCTGTGAGAGACAGAATAGAAACATTGTTACATAAGCAAGTTAAAACAAAATCAGTATGAATGAAAAGATATGTATCCTATTGCATAGTGTGTGCGCTCAGCATGAGCCCAGCTTCTGATGGATGGACCTATGGCTCTTAGGAGATCTCTCCTAATTATTGCCGGATGCCTGAGATTGCAAAACAAACAAATGGTGGGCTCTGGACCTAGAAAGACCACTTGTGTCTGAGTCCAGGCTCTGCCACCTACAAGCAGTGAGACCCTGGGTATATTGCTTAGCTTTTCTTTATCTCAGTTGCTTCATCTATAGACAGCACCCTAATTGTTTGTGCTACCAAGAGATTAAAAAAAAAAAATCTCACCTGCAATTGTTGTAGGACATAGTACTTTTTTTTTCATCATGCATTATAAAATGTTGAAATGTGACTGTAAAAATGTGTCTTAGAACTGGGGAAATATGGTCATGCCTACTTCATTGGGTTGTTTTGGTGATTAAAAGAATTGTGAAATATTACTGCCTGGCACATAGTTCTCAACCAATAGTTGTTAGCTTTTATTATTGTTATTGTTACTACTACTACTATTACTATTTTTAAGAAATGAATATTGGAACTTGCATTGCAGTACATTGTAAAACGCCCCTCTCGCTGCACCCTGCCTTCTGCATACCTTACCCACTTCACTGTTGAATTTTCGTGCTCCGGTGCCCGTGAATGCAGAATGTGTGGATGTCACCAGGGGAAAATGTGGGAAACATTTACCACTTCTCTGTTTCTCTTGCTAGAGAAAAACCACAATGACGCGCTACATGTTGTGTTGGCTAGGTCAATTCTCGCACTGGCACTGTTCTTGCAAGGTCAGTTCTTGAACTGTTCACAACTCGTAGGAACACTGGTTCCCATGAGATGAGGGAGTCAGGGTGGGATCTTGAACTAATAGAGCAGTGTGTGTGTATGTCAAGCCTGTGCTGAAGGACGGGGGACAGGAGGCCTTGTCTGGGGTGGCAAGAACATACACCTGACCTACAGTTACGGGTATGTCACTTGCCAACCATGGAATGTTAGGCAAGTGGTTCAATGGCATTTCTGTCTCAGTTTCTTCTGAGACAGAGATAGTTACTACTCTACAGTCATTGAGTGGGTACACATAAATTAGGGCTCCAGTTGGGTTAACTGGCTGGAAAACTCAACCATGGTTTCAAGAGGAAGCTGGTTAACCACATGATTTGTTTCCTTATTATTTCTATTTTATTCATGTTCCTTGAATTTTTTTCCTGCAGTCCTCTGTCTTATTGTAGGAAGGAGTAGTGTATAGGGGGACACCCCAGACCTGGTCTCAGGGCCATTCTTAGTAGGGTGCTGGTCCCAGAGCAAATCTCTTTGTGCGCCCGCACCCTTCACACCAAAATCCCATTATCCAGGAGCCACCTGGTTAAAAGGCTACTTTGGGGGAGCTATCTCTGCTAGAGATAGAAAGGAGCAAAAAATGAAATGTTCCTTAGGGATTGAGTACAGTATAGAAAGGAATTTCCTGAGAACTACTCAGTGACAGGTACTATACCTCTCCCGTAATACAAAATACATTGTTATTCTACAAGGTAGTTGTTACAAACTGCTCTCGTTGTTACATTTGAATACACCAGGGTCCATTGAGAGGCAGATAATTTGCCCAAGATCCTAGAACTAAGTCCCTGAGTTTCCAAGCTGCATTCCACGCCACTGTGCTGTGCTCAAGTGACAGGCACTGCACCCTAGCCCGATGGGATTGCACAGGCGATGGAGGAATGATGCTTGTCCTGTCTTCCTTCCTCAGTGGTTGTGGGTTTGGTGGCAAAAAAGTTGAGTGAACCCTTGGCTGATGGCCTCTGTGTTTTGTTTTGTTTTTCAGAAAAGGAAGCCCATTTATCTGCTGGAATGAGAGGAGCAACCTCTGAGGGGGCCCCTATCCCCTCCCACTCCCAATACTTCCCATTCTGGGGTGAAGTCTCCGGTGGGGTTCCTAGGCCATTTCTCACAACCCTCATCTCAGCTTCAGGAACTGACGCACAGTCTAAATGAAGTCTTCCTCAAGGCCTCCAATATTCCTTTACCTTCAACTTCTAGCTTCTCTAACACCTGGACTGCGTCTCCTTCATCTCTTTTTTTCTGATCCCAGCATGGATCTAACTGATAAATGGATGGCCTGTTGCTCTACTGCAGCGATAGGAACAGAATTCTTTCTTCACTTTGAGAAACCTAGTTGTTGTTTTTTTTTTAAAAAAAAGGACAGCACAGTTTTTTCATGCAGCAGGTATGCATTTGTCTGACTGCATTTGCCCCCTGCTCATGGTGGGCATGTAGGTAAAGCCAATGGTCGCCTGCCATGCAGTCTGCTCCTTGACCTAAGTAATCCTACCGTTTCCAGCCAGAGCCCAGGAAGCCCAGGCGGTTTAGAACCGCGGTAGGAACCGGGCTGGGCGGGTCAGGCCCGCCAGAGGGCGCTGTCGGCTCGCGGAGCCAGGCGTGGTGGCCATGGGCCGCGAGGTGCCGTCGCGACGCCACTCAGCTGCCTGGTGACTGCCGAACTACAGTACCCGGTTGCGGTGGAGTGCGGCAAGCCAACCATCGCTAAGGCGCTCATCTGAGCAAGGAAGGAACTACCAAGATTTGTGACGTTGTTTCAACGTGCCATCCTTGTGACAAATATTTATAGAGCACAAAGTTGTACCTTTTATGTCCAAGATACTGGAGCGTAAAGTATCGAGATGAGTCATACTACATCTCCAAACTTAAAGACTTTTCAGAGAAGTGGCAGAATTAAGACGGGTACCAAATAAGTCCATTGCAGTGCAGGCAGAGGTCAGGGCTGTAAGCAGAAGGGAGGAGGTCGGGCCAGCACAGTTCAGGGAGGAGGCCCCATAGCTTCAGCTACGGGAATAAGGAACGGGCCCACGGAGGATTAGTGTCTTCAAGGAGAGAAGGGTGTGCCACCCTGCATCACATATTGGTTGCAACAGATGTTCTGGTTTTGCAGTTATTATACCTACATGACAGTTATCTGTGACAAAAGGCACCATTCCCTGCCCTGGAGCGTCATCTCCTGGATCCAGAAAGGTAAATTAGAAGTAGAAATGGATTAATCCACTGTCCAGAATGTCTTAGAGATATATAACCTAATCTGAACAGTCAGATCAGTCATTTTGCTAATTGATAAGGTCCACAGGGAGCCTGCAGAAACAGCTGTTAAACACTTGGTGCAGGTATTATAAAACCATATGCCGAAAATATATCTAATTGGTGTTAGCAGAGAAGATGCAAAAAAAAAAAAAGAGAAATTGAGAAAAACATCCTTTGGTTTTAAAGACATATACCACCAAAACTCTTGTCAATGACATAGTCCCCTGAGAATTATTATACGTCTATAATATTGTACTGCACTGAGGCTGGAACCAACAAATTAAAACAAACCTGGACCTTGGACTTACAAGGAATTAAAATGTAATTGGAGTTATTACTGTTAGATTGCATTGCATTGGTTTCAGCATGGCAATGTATAAAAATTAGTAAAACTAGGAAGTGAGAGAGTTAGTTTTAGACCTGTAATTAGTGTTTTGGTTATTTAAAAATTTTTTTTTTCTTGTGTAGCAAATCAGTTAACTTCTCTAGGGTTCAGTTTCTTCATTTAATGGAGGAATTTAACAATAATAAAGAATATAGACCAGGTGATTGCTCAAATCCTGCAGAGTGTAACAAATAGGTCTTACTTAGTTCAGTTGTGTCTGCATGGCTCCTTAATGCTAACTTGGTTCTGAAGTTGCTTGAAGGACCTGTGTATCCTGTGAGGTTGGACAAATTGAGGGAAGGGGAGAAGGAGCTAGTTCTGATAGCAGGCTGGATTCTCCATGTCATCTGAAGTCTTCTGCATGCAGTGGCCCAAACCACTGATTGTGACCTCTGCAACCTGTCACTTACTACAGCACTTTCTGACAGTGACATTTATCTGTCATTTACTCAGTGCTACCTTGAGTTATTTTTCTGCACCACATATTTGAGGATAGGGTTTACTGCAGTCTGGAGTGCTACTCACCAAATAGTCCAGGCTCCTTGCCCCGGTGGATGGGAGAATTTCCCAGCCCCCTTGTGGCTGGGGGAGGGGGGGCCACATGACTGGTTCTAGCCAACAACTAGTAAGCAGAAGTGATGGTTAGCACTTCCTGTGGACTATTTAATTACCTGAGTAAGACCCTTCAGAGGTTCCTTTGTTCTCTGCCTGTGACCAGCTGTGTTCCAGAGAGTGACTTTTCTGTTGGCCTGGATGCAGGAGTGGGAATGCTGCCCATGTGGAGCAGAGCTGCCAGCCGACCCACCATGGACTTACAGCACACTTGAGAATAGTCTGTTATTTTAAGACCTTGGGATTTGGGCACTGTTACTACAGAAGCACGTTCTGGCCCATCCCGACTAATAAAGGGTCAGTGTGTGTCATCATCTTTGTTTCCCCAGTGCTCCAAATGACATGACACTTAATATCAACAGCTAAATAAATGACTGACTGAATTGCTCTACTTGTCTCCCTCACTGGAGTAGGAATCATCCCTAGATCTACCTGTCCTCACCAGTGTCCTGGACATAGCAGGTGTTAGTAAAGACCCATGGATTGATTTATGTACTTAAATGTCCCAAGACGAAGCCCAACATCCAACATCAGAACCAGAGATAATGTGTTATGTGATGTTGTTTTCGATATGGTGCCTGAGAGAGTGGGGCTCAGGGTCGAGGGAGCTGAGGAAGGAGGGGTCTTAGGCCATCTCCTGCCTGCATGCCTCTTGGAGCTCTATGGTGTTGCATCTGATCTCTCCACCTCCTTGCAGGTGTAAGGGAAGCTTGGTCTCTGGGTCATTGCAACAGAGTTCAGAGAAGAGATGGGGCCAAAATAAGACCAGGCAGACATACGTGAGCCAACAACAAGAGGGTGGACCTGGGGACCTGGGTTGGGGTTAGAAGTGGGGCTGGGATTCAGGTGGGGGCTAGGCTGAGGCAGGGCTACACTGACAAAACTCTGAAAGGTCTTCATGCCCTTGTGGAGCTGTGCATTCCATCCATGGCCCAGGCAGTTGAATTCTGTTCCACCGAGCACGTGTGGAATGTATGACGGGTCCTGACCAGGCAGACCTTTGCAGAAGCCATGAACATTCTACAAATGGCAACAATCAGCACAGCAACAGGACATGAATATTAACATGCTCGTCTAATGTTCTGACACCCCCTCCCTACTTCTTTTAGCCCATCTAACAATATCCACAGACTTTCATTTTTGATCAGACTTGGGTCTTCTATCTAACATCCTGTTTTGGGGCGAGTCTTCTGGGAGAAAATTGCAGAACAGAAATATATCCATCCCCACAAATTTGCCTTTTTACAGTATTCAAGTTATGCTGCTCCCCCACTTTAGAACGATCCGTGTCTCTCAAGAAAAGAGTTCAAACCCATTTTCAGGTTCTGTGAGACCTTAATTACCCAGTCCAACCTACGTCACTTGCTTTTACTGCTGCCACACACCAGGTACACCTGGACACTTACTCATCCCAACAGTCGTGCTCTTATCTACCTGTGCTCTGCACACTGTTCCCATTGCCTCAAATGCCTTTCCCTCTCCTCTTGGAAAGCCTAGACCTTCTGGGTGGTGCTTTCCCAGGCAACCCCAGGCAAAGGGCTGATCCTTCCTCTCTGCTCTCCTAGAGGTGCACCCCTACATCTACAGCAGCGCTTATCACACTGCCCTAGGGACTGTTACTCCTTCGGTCCTTTTCCCCCATAAGCCTTAATTTTAAAAGGAGAGGAGCACCATCTTGATCATCTTTATAAAATGCTTATATCATTTTTCTTCCTTTCCTCTTCCCTCTCCCAAAGATTACAAATGATTAAGCCATAGTTGGGACCCAAAGGGCATTTTACTCAATGTCTACACCAATGGCAGTCCTGTCTTTAGGGACTATATACAGGGGCCCAAAGAAGGATAAAATAGACAATAATTATTGATTTGAATTTTACATTTTAAACCTTCCTCCCTGCAAAGGCTTCTTTTTCTTTTCACATGAAATCTGGAGCAGAGTTATTTTAGACCAGTCCCCTCCCGGGGAAATATACAGGTTCTACCCTAAACAAGCTCACATCTGGTAATTCCATGGTACTCCTGGAGAATACATACATATTTTCATTCAGCCAAGTTTGAGAGTAGGGAAGCGACAGATTTATTTAGAAATTAGGATGTAATAAGGCAGGAAATCAGCAATGTTTGCATGTAGAGTACCAGCATTCTCTCTTTTTATTTAAATGTTCATCCAATACAAAATAGGCAGTTTGGCCAAGTTTTTCGGTTCCCCTACCTCCCCTCCGCCCCAGACAGAAAGACTTGTTATTGAAAGAGAGGTCATACTGGTATTGGTTGCACCTGAGAACTGCAGTCTGATTTTGCACGTGTAACAGTTTGCTAAGAGGCAGATGCTGCCTGCCTGTGACCTTACTCAGGTTGCAAGGAAATGGCATTGGAAGTTTGTAGGTTATGGGTTTTAAGAATGCCCACTCATGGAGATGGCAACAGATTCTATTTAATATACTTGGGGTGGGGAGGGAGTCTTGCCTGGGAAGGGGGCATATGATATGCAAAAAGTAAGTTCAGCGTGTCCATAGATGTAAACTTATTTCCTGTTTAACAAACTAAAGGGGAAGGATTTTGGCCAATATTTTTCAATCCTGCATGGTAAGGTAAGTCGCAGATTTATGTTACAGATTACTGCAAAGATCCCTAACTTCCTGAAATACTTGCTTTTCCAGACTTCCCAACAGGGCCAGGGTTAGGGAGAGTCAAATGAACCACTCCTTTTGGGTACAAAATTTCAGGGGTGTCAATAAACTCAGTAACATAAATAATATTTTAATGCAGTATTTAAAATTATTTAAAATTTGGGTATGTTCATGCTGGATTTTTACATTTTGTTTTTTTCAAAATACTGCATTAAAATATTATTTGTCTTGATTACTGAGTTTATTGGTACCCTTTAAATTTTGCCTCTTTGTCAGGTATCTCACTCATCTCACTATAGTGCTGGCTCACTTTCCAAAGGCATTTTCAGAAGATCAAGCCCTATGTGCCATTGCCTTCCATCACTTGCCGGGTGAAGGGGGGGAAAGTTTAAGGACAGAAGGGTGGAAGTAAAAAGCAAGGAGGAAAAAGTTCTGATAATCAAATAAATAAAAATTAAACAGCAGTGAGATATCCCACTCGTGCTTTGTCAAACTGACAGATTCTCAAATATAAGCCCCAGCTGGTGGGAGTGGCCTAGTAAGGACATAACTTTTATATCCTGACTTTTTATGTGAACCATCTCATTTTATGTGAACCACCTACATTTTAGCACTCTCTTTGCCCACCTGCCCCATTCAACAGGTTGAGAGTAGGCTGCCGGAAATTGTTTGGAAGCTCCGGAGAGCAGCGACTACCTTAGGAGACAGACGACCTGCCACAATCACCTTGGAACTACTCTGGTGATTTTTGCGACCTGTGTGCTGCACTCGGTATCCTACAGGGAACTGCTTTCTTCCTCGCCTTTAAGCCTTTAAACTACAGGCAGTGATGAACTTTTTCCGCTGAGCAAAAGGGATCGAGTGGTGGGTTTTAAATTTTCGTCTACACTAACCAGTCCCGCCAGATAAACATTCAGCTTACCGATTCCTACAAACTCTGACTTGACTTGGCACACGCGCGAGAACCCAGGTTTTCTTTTTCCATTTGTTCCCCCCCAACCGCCTCACCGCGTGGGGCTCACAGGTTGCGGAGATGACCTCTTCCCAGGGCAGTCCTCCGGGTTTTCCAACCAAGGCCGCGCCGTGGGCCTCCGCGCTCTCCGCCCCGCCCTCCCCAGGTTCGCGTCCCACGGCGCGGGGCAGTCCCTCGCCCTGCCGCCTTCCCGGTCCCCGGCTCCTGGCGAAGGAAATTCTTCCCCAGCAGCCTAGGGCTCGCCTCACGTGACCAGCCGCCGCGCGGCTTCCAGAGAGAGTTTAAAGGTTACGGAGGAAATTAGCACTGACACAGGCACTCCCCACCCCCCGCAATCGAGAGCGCGCCCCGTTTTCCCGCCCCTAAGACAGCCGCTGTCAGCGCACTGATCAGAGTCATGTCCCCCAAAAGAGTACAGACAAGGTCCAGAGTAAATATGAAGTTACTTTGTAAAAAATAAACAAACCAAGACGGGGTTCTACTAAGCTTTCACTTGTCAACAAGTTCTCGCAGCCAGAGAAGTCCGGGACAGATCCCAAAGGGGAGAATGCCCCAAAGAATGGGAAGAGAGAATAAACGTAAAAACTCACACCGAGCCTTGCACGCCCTCCCTGGCCCCCTCCCCCACCACCGTGGAGCCCAGAGTATCCAGCCAGATTGACCGACAGACAGGCCAGTACTCGGCCGGCTGCCCTGGCCTGCTAAGCCGGAGTGAGAGTGGGGTTGGGGAAGGGTCCCGAGTCTTCTCTAGCAGTGCGACCCCCGCCCGTCTCCCCCTCGCGGTTATAAAAGACAGTGTTGGCCACAGAGCCCCGGAGAGATGCGCGGCCCGCTCGTCTCCGGTGTAGAGCAAAGACCGCAGGCACCCGCACCCCGGGCCCCAATGCCGCCACTCCTCGGGATCCCACGCGGGGTCCCTGCCCTGCTCCCCCGCCCGCCGCCGCCACCAGGGCAGGCTCGCTGGCTCTGGGTCGTCCTCTACTCGGCTCACTTTTCCCGTATTGCTCCCCCAACCGGCAAAACTTTCTATTTCCCCAAACACAGGAGCGCGCGCGCGCGTGCACACACACACACACACACACACACAGACACACACACACGCACGCACGCACACACACACATACACACACTCTCTCTCTCTCACACACACACACACACACACACACACACACTCTGACGTCTTTTGCGCATTTCCTGCATTAGAGGGAGGGAGACTCGCTCGCACACCGACGGAGGGAGAAGGGACCGAGGGGGAAAAGCGGGCGGGCAGGCGGCGAGCGAGCGGCAGCCAAAAGCCGGGACGCGAGGAGAGCGGCGGGCGGGCGGGCGCCGGCGCCCAGGAGGTGGGGCCGCGCCGAGTCGCAGTCCCGGCCCCGCCGCCGCGCTGCGCACCGCCGGGTGCCGGCCTGCGCCCGGAGCCGGAGCGGCGGCCACCCCGATTTCGAGCCCGCGCGGATGTGAGATTCCGGGCTCCTGGCGCCTCAGGATCGCCGACTGTGGCGCGGCGCTGCTTCGCCCAAGAGGCGGCGGCCAGCCTGGCGGTGGGGCTTGTGGATTTTTAAAAATTTGGCTCCGAGGAGGACCATTTCCTCTCGACATGCATCCCTCCGGATAGACTGAACATCCTTGGGTCCATCCCCCGCCCCGCGCGGTCAGAGGCAGGCGCTGGGTGTGAGAAGAGGATCCGGGTTGAAATCTGCGCCCCCGTTCTCGTCCCCGCCCCGTCCCACCGCCCCCTCGCTCTCCCGGAGTCGAAATTTCCCGGGGATTATGTTTCGGAAAGGTAGGTAAGCGCCGGGCGCGGCGCCCGCCTCCCCGCAGCCGGGACCCGGAGAGCCAGTGAGGCGGCGAGACAGTGCCCGCGGCTGGCAGCGGAGCCGACAGCTCCTCTCCTCTCCTGGAGGTGCTGCTGGTGGTAGGGGGGGAGAGACTTGCTCCTAACACGGACATTCCCCAGCTCTCCCCCCCTCCCTGTTTTCCGTTAGGAACCCGGCGAGGAAATACATGCACTCGCTGAGAATCGCCCGCTCCAGGGCGCGACGCTACAAGGTGTAGGGAGAGGGTGGGGTGGGGCGAGAGGGGACCCAGGAGTCCTCGTAGCTCGGAGCGCCGGGGCGTCGGTTCTTCATCCTGCCCACCGGGCGGACGGAGTGACCCCGGCCCCCACGCCCCGCCCCGACCATGGTAGTATTCAATGGCCTTCTTAAGATCAAAATCTGCGAGGCCGTGAGCTTGAAGCCCACAGCCTGGTCCCTGCGCCATGCAGTGGGACCCCGGCCACAGACTTTCCTTCTTGACCCCTACATCGCCCTCAACGTGGACGATTCGCGCATCGGCCAAACGGCCACTAAGCAAAAGACCAACAGCCCGGCCTGGCACGACGAGTTTGTCACCGATGTGTGCAACGGGCGCAAGATCGAGCTGGCGGTCTTCCACGATGCCCCCATCGGCTACGACGACTTCGTGGCCAACTGCACCATCCAGTTTGAAGAGCTGCTGCAGAACGGGAGCCGCCACTTCGAGGATTGGGTGAGTCGGGCGCCTCCCAGCCAGGAGCCCAGCTGTGGGGTCGGGGTGGAGGGGAGACAGAAGGCCTTGGCCCTGGTCGTGGGGCCCAGGGACTTACTGCTATTTGGGGTGTGTGTGTAGGTAAGTCACAGTTACCTCGGAGAAGCACACTCTGCCTGATAGTTGGGGAGAGGTAGGCACTGGAGCAAGGAAGAGAAGACTTGGAAAGAGGGTCTGGGCTCTCTGCCCCCTCCAGACAGCGAGTGCTACCCAGAGCTCACAAGCTTGGGAGAGCACAGAGCCTCCAATGCTTGAGGGTTGGCGGAGAACCTGGCGCCTTCCGCAGGCGTGTAGTGGGCTGGCTGTGTGTGATTGTGTGTGGGTGGGTTCCTCTGTCCTTGGAGAAGCACGTGGAGCCCTAGACTGAAGGCTTCTTGCACGTCCTGGCTTTGTCCTGCGTAGTTGAGTGAGGAGCTGCTTTATTTTCCCCTCCTGGAGGAAGCTAGCTCGCTCCTGTTCTGTTGCATGGTGGTTAGCTCATCTTCTGACATACAGGAAGAAAAATGTGTTCTCCTCTAGGATGTCCCCTCCAGGGTCCAAGAAACATTAGCTGAGCTTGTTTTGCCCAATGCATTGCCCATCCATCCAGAATGAGTGTTGTAACGATCAAACATGGTTCTCCTTGTAATTGGAAATCAGTGCTCTGAAACCTACTTAAAGTTATATTGTTTCCGTTTTAATTTTCAAGATTCTGTGCAATGACATACCATTTCTAAGTCTGAGATTGAATTAATTGATTACATTGTCAAAATATTAGGGACTTGGAAAGAGGCCTTGTCTGTGTACTATATGAGACAAATGCAACTCAACCTTGGCACTCAGAGAAGCAGAGAGAAGCAACCTTGTTTTAGCTGTTCTTGGAGGGATGGCGTTAAATGAGGAAATGGATTTTTATATTTTCAGATTTGTTGCATGTTTCCACTAAGAGCAGGTATGGCTCTGGGTGTATATATTTTCAGGGTTCTTTGATTTACACAGAAAGAGAGGTATCTGCTTCTCATGGAGAGCTGTAGAGGAATCACCTATTTATTGAGAACAAATAACTTCGTAATTGTCCTAGGGTCAGAGTTTGCACATGAATCACCTTGGCATATTACCTTACATAGTTTTTCAAGCAGTGCAGTTTTAGGGGGAAATCAGAAAAAGTTTGTTCTCTTTATGCTCAAGGCTGTGATGTATTCTGCCCGAAACCATGGTTACAGGGATTGCAGGGAAGCTCCAACACAACCACACCAGGTACAACCCTAGGAGATCTGTGACTTACACTTTGGGAAGCAGGTAAATCTTTACAGAATCCAGAGAACACAGGGCCATTCCATTCTATTTCATGTCACCAATGCCCCTTACACCTCTGCCTCCTTCCTACTACCAGAGTTCCCACTCATTCCCCAACGTCCTTCCACACATGGCCATTACTCCTTTTACTCATGAAAGCAGTGAGTATCTGAGGGAGAGCTGAACGGAGAACTAATTTCAGAGCCAGACCTTAACACTGAAAATCTGTGGTTTTGAAGTTGTTGGTTTAGAATAGGAAGGAGAAGAAAAACACATGACTGTGGTAATGAGGAGATGGGGATTTTTGCTGTGTATGCAGAGGAGGGAGTTGGATAGGAGGCAGAGAGCAGGTAGCATGAACAGCAGGTCTGCTTTTATCCACAAAACAGACTTGGTTGGAGGGAGAGGTGTCTGAGTGTCTCTCTTCATGCTTTGCTGGGCCCACCCAAACTCTGGGCATATCAGGACACCCGTCCCACTTTTGAGCACTTCCAGTGAATCATGCAGTGGGCATTAGTCTTGCTTGGTTATCATTCTCTAAGGGTCTCAAATTCATGTTGGATTTGGCCCTAGAAGAGATCATGTCGGAGACAGGCAAGTTTTGCTGACAAGGACATTGTGTCCCCGAGAAGCTAAGGGGGTACCTGAGGTCACATAACAGGCAAAGGGTGGGTGGCTGTAAGGCCCATACCTCCTATTGTCCACCACTTGCCCAGGGGAGAACTGAGCCCCCGGCCTCCCAGTCTATGTTCCCTGTAGATCTGTGTGCTGTAACTCTGAATGTTTTTATTGTACGTGACAATTTAAAGTACTTTCAAAATCATCTCTTTTGCCTTATAGCAAGTGTGAATTAAGTATGACAGATATTAGATTGAAACACTTGAGATACAGAAAGGCTAAAGTGATAGGATGATGAATCAAATAATGGAGCCGGTTCTCTTTGCTCATCTAGTGTTGTTTTCAATGAGAGGATGCTGTGGGCATTCTGGTTCCTCCAGCCTAAGGGTGGGCATGCGTTAGCAGAGGTGACTGGCCCTTGGAAACAAAGACAGATTGCACCTAGGCTGACTAAGGTCACCTTTCCCATTCCTGTCAGCCATGGGACACCTACAGAATCACACCATTGGGTAGAATTCCCCAGGCTCAGGCCTCTGTGCTCTTTACCTGGCAGTGATGAAGAGATACACCCTTTGTCGGGTATGACTAAGAAATCTAGCCTGAAGTAAGGAGATGTGGAGCGCGTGAAATAGCTGCTTCTCTCATTGCTGTGAAACATTTCATTCAGTGGCACGATGCATTCACATGTATTCACCGAGTTCCTATTTGGTGCTCAGACCCTATCAGGGAAGTTTGAGCACTCTAATCCACAGGTAAAAGAGACCCTGGGTGACTCTCAAGCGGCTTCCATTTCACTAGGGAAATGGCACTAACTAGATACAGATGGACCCTTAAACAGCAATTAGGTTCTAAATGAGTATGTTAAAGGAATTCAAAAAGGGAGTATGCTAGGAGAGCTGGAAGAATCTGGAGGGTTCCTGGAAGGAGGCATGCACTGGGTGTGAAATGTGAGTAACATTTAAAGAGGTATTTACAAGAGGGGGCAGCGTTCCATGGGCATGGACACAGCTGGAATAAAAGCTGAGAATGCCTGTGGTCAGAGTTGGAGAACGGAGAAGCATGGCTGAAACTGAGGGTGGCTGTCAGAAAGGAGCAGGCAGGATCAGGTTTCCCAAATTTAAGACTTTTATCTGAATACTGCCTGTGCTATTATTCATTTAATAGTTTTAAAACATTGATTCTTTTACTTTCCACTTGAACCCCAGTATTCATGAAATCCAAGGTTTGGATATGATAGTTATGATTTTTCTTCATTCACATTAAAATGAACACATGGCTTCTAAATAAAAGGAAATTCACCTCAGGTGCCTCTTAAAATCATTAGTGATGTGGGGGCCATGCTTTGGAAACATTGGTGTGGGAGAGAGTTTAGAAAACTGAGGTGGATTTCAAAATGTTTAAAAGCCAGGCTGGGTTAATTATTCTCCAGATAATGAGAAATATATCAGTTGTGATGACAAAGGGGGTTCTTTAGAGAAAGCTTATTACAGAGAGATGGGAAGATTTCACTTGTGCTTGAAGCAGACTCCCATTAAACACGGTTGCAATAGCTCGGTTTTCCAAGAAAGAGATAATAACACTACTCAGAGTTTGGTTTGCAGCAGAATCACTAAGAATATAGATCCTCCTGCCTACTTTCAGAGATTTTCATTCTGTGGTTTAGGATGAGTGCTAGGAGTCCTCATTTTCAACAAGCTGTCCTCGAGACTTGGATCAGACCCTGCTTTGAGAAACGCTGGACTAGAATAGAAATTGCAGGTGGGGGAGGGTTCCAGATAATTAATATATCAAGATCTTGTACATATAGATGTCCTGAAATTTTATAGTAGAACTTTGTAAGTCCTCAAGCAAGATTTATAAGCATAATTGTGTAAACGAGAAGTATGGGAATTTATGTTAGAACCAGAAGCTGGATGGAGCTACATTTACATTTAGGACAGATGGTGGGGGGTACAGGAGATGGCAGAGAGGGTACACGGGGCACACCAGGGACAGCTGGCGGTCCCCTTCACACTCAGGAGTTTGCTCTATCGTCACCTCAGTAATTTACACTGAGCTCAGTTCCCCTGTGTTGTCCCACCCCTGCCTGAAGACATATTTGGTTTGTGTCACTCTCTTGCTTCACCCTATAGGAGAGGTGCTCATGATACAGCAGTCATGACAAAAAGTCGTCTTTTGAGAGGTGGTTCAGCAGAGCCCTTAAGGGCAGCGCTCTGGATTCAGGCAGCTTCCCTAGCACCAACCACTTTCGTGACCTTGAGTGAGCTATTTAACCTGTGCTTCTGTTTTTCCCTCTGTAAAAAAAGTGTGTGAGAGGAAAAGTACCTAGCTGTACTAAAATGGGATTGTCATGGGGTAACAGGAGGTAAAATCTACAGACCAATGCCAGACCCTTAGTAAGGGCTCCATGACTGTTTAACTGCTGTACTTGTTTATGTTCCCTAAACCTTCCACGGGGCTGGCCCTGGAGAGGGTTCTTTACTGAGCTGATTCTTCTACAGGACCCCAAGAAGCTAGCTTTTCCTAGTCTCCAAAATATTCCTCTTCAGTAGGGTAGTCTCGTTTGGCAGGAAATGGGACACTAATGTTTCTGTTTCATATTTCTAAAATAGCCCATTGACAGGACTCTTCCAAATTATCCTACCCTGCTGACCCTGGGAGATAGGCCTGTACATCATTTGGAGAAGTTAAGCTCTGGGGCTGTGATTGCCTTTTAGCCCCAGAATGCCCTGGGAAGATTCTTACAATGCAGAGGCCCTCTTGGTGCAGATGCTGATGCCCTGGGTGGAGCCTGAGGACACAGGTGGTTAAACAAGCCTCTGCTGAGTGTCATCCTGATGGTGGCCTGGGCACACCTTGGTATATACTGCCCAGAGGCGTATATCTTCAGGACTTTTGTAGGGAAATCTGAAAGGATCTCTGAAAATCCCCAAAATAGAACGAGGTAGGGAGGGTCTGGATAGTGGGTGTGGAAGGACTGGGAGAGGTGGTCCGTGCACCCTTTTTATGCACCTAAAGCCTGACTTTGTCCACTAACAGCGGGTTCCGTGGATCTGTTGCTACTCTACTCCCTACTGACTCTTATAATACTTACCTTCTAATTAAATATTGCTCCCTTTGGTACATAATTGGTGGTTTAACAACTCCCCCGTGCTATCCACACATGGCCAGATAGCTGCATGGCTTTGGGGCCCTGAATTTAAAGGGCCTCAGGCCTCAGGGGCAGTCAGGACTTGTCCATCTGTCCTGTTTCTCCTATGTGTTTTTGACCAGCAGCTGAGTTAGAGAATATCTGAGGCCCTCAGTTCCCTAGCTTCTCAGTGGGTTCCTTTCCCTGGAAATTCTGAGTTCTAGTTACAGGATGCTTCCTACCCACTCACTGCTTGTGTGCCTTTGGGCATGTGACTTAATCGGTTTCTTTAACCTATTAGAAACCTATTTCTTCATCTGTAATATGGTAATATAATAGTTCTTACCGCTTAGGATTGTTGTGAAAGAGAACAGAATCTATGTAAAGTTCTTAGCAAAGGCCCAGGCTGCAATGCATTCTAACAATATTATTAATATGTGAAGAATTACCTGTGTGTATTTATAGTTTTAGAATCTTAAACCAGAACATAGATCCTGTGAAAGATATTTTTCTCCTGGATTTGTGAATGTATTTATATGAAAAGTCTCACATCATCTCAAAAGAAATTTAATTTAGCTACACTTAACAAATTGTCATTTTGGAAATACTAGAATTGCTAGAAATGAGATTGTTTTGAGACATCTAGGAATTGTGGCCACTGTAGTCAAAGGTTAATTATGTATTGAAGCATATGAGTAATTGAAAATAAGGATATTTGGGAGCTGCTGTTTTGGTTTTACTATACTAATTTCCATCTAGTTTCATGGATTTAAATACATTCTCAATGTTGTTGACTCTAAATTCCTAATTCCAGCCCATACCTGCCCTTGAGCTTCTGAACTCTTCATATATGTGACTGCCTTCTTGGCATTGCCATTTGATTATGTAAAGGGCAACTCAAACTCAGTTATATGCAAAACTGTACCTCTGATTTCTCCCTTCCCTGATCTGAGCCCCTCATAGTTTTCCACATCTCAAAAAATGGCAACTCTATCCGTCCAGTTGCCCAGGCTAGAAACCATGAGAAGCCATTCTTAACGCGTCATATCCAGTCCATCTGTTGTCTCTACTTTCAAAATATATCCCAGATCTGATGAACTTTCCATGCCTCTGCCGACACCACTCTGGCCCAAGTCCCTATCATCTCATACCTGGATTATTTCAACAGCCTCCTAACTGGTTTCCCCAACTTCATCAGGTCATATCACTGCTCACAAATCCCCTAGGCTAACACGGTCAGGCCGTCTGTTGCGCACTCTCTGACCCCCATCGCCTGTTACTTTTTGTTCACTCCTCTCCTGGCCATATTGGCCCACTTGACACCCCTTAAAAATAGTCCCCAAGTTCCTGCCTTAGTCTTTGCACTTGCTATTCCATCTTTATAGAATGTTCCTTCCCAAGATACCCTCATGGCTCACGTCTTTACCAATATTACTTTCTCAGTAAGGGCTTCTCTGGCAATCTTATGTAAAATTTTACCTTCTTCTTGACACTTTATATACGCCTTTCCTGCTTTATTTTGCTTTTTAGCTTTTATCTCTGTCTTATATATTATATATTTTTCTTGTTTGATCTTTGTTGTTTATCTCTAACACCAGTACAGAGGTTCTGTAAATGCAAAGGTTTTTGTTTACTGCTGTATTCTTGGCACCCACAACAGTTCCTGGCATACTGTTGACTGAATGAATGCATTTCATTATCAAGTGTGTATTTCCCAGCACTATGTAGATAGGGAGGGCTTGGTAAAACAAGAGCTGTATATCGTATCATTCCTGCTTCTGAGGAGTATGAAGTCTAGTTGGGAAAACCAGTATGGTATGCAATCAAGTGGACTCCTTAAACAATCTTTCTGTGTGGTTGAAAGAAGGAAGAAGGACAAGATATTGTACTTTATAAAAATCTGTGTGATCCCTAAAGATGTTTTGATGAGGGAATGCTATATTATTTCCATGTAGCAATTTGCACCAAGCTGAAGCATCTCCAGCAAGTCTGAGGTTTCTAAAAGTAGGAATTATATACCCTCTTGGTGCCTAGGGCCCATGCAAGATAATGGAATGAAAGGAGAAGGAAAAGGCCCGCTTGTCCTTCCTTTGCAGAGTTTAAAATCAAGTTTAAATTCTCTTCAAGGCTTTAGATACAAAACCCTTTGAAATTTTAAATTAAGTGAAATTTTAAATTCCAGCGCCTGAACTCACAGAGCTCATTGAGGTATATGCAGACAAAGCTTCCAGAGGTTTCACTTAGATTAAAAGAACTCCAGAGCAAGCTTGCAGTATTTTACATAAATAAAAGCTACACTTGGCAAAAACTGTTTCTCTCAAAGTTCCTCTTGGTATGTATGGGCTTGTTAAATAATTACAATCTGTTATTATGCTAATCAGCAGGGCTGTACCTGTTGGAAATCCAGTTTTCTGGCTGAACCCATGTGAAGTGGCCAGAAGAACCAAGAGGACAGGCACACACTGTTGTCATTGTAGCTCACTGACTTCTAAACAGAATGGAAACTGCAGAGGGAAGATGACTGAGCTCAGTAATGTCACACCTGGGAGGAAGAGGAGAAGCACAAGCCTGTTACCAAATTCAAGTGCAGAAAGGAGGACCTCCCCTGCCCCCGCCCCATCCTGGTCTCCTCTACCTCACCTTGAAGTCCCAGAGAGGTAGTTTTTAAGCCAGTGAAAAGTCACCTTTATTTGCTCCGAAGGAGTAAACTCATTGAGCTAATGATCCCAAAAAGTCGATCAGAGTAACAAAGCAATCAGGTTCAAGAGGGTTTAGAAAAATTATAGTGGGTGAATCCATAATTAATTATTGAGGGAAAAAGTCTTTGATTTTGCTGATGTCCTTCCGGAAAAGATTTGCTTGTTTTTTCAGATGAGCGTCTCTTGGTGCCAATCCTCTCTCCCCAGCCAGATGTAAGCATCTCTGAGCAGGAAGTGTCTTCCCCCGGTGGCTCACCAGTCAGCATGTGCGCCATTCAGGAAGTTCATACAACCTACTTATTCATCAGTGGGTTGAGTGAAAGTCTGCCTCTTTGGGGTCTCTCTTGGAGAAGCTCAAATAGGCAGCACTCTTTAATCAGACCGACTTACAGTCTGCCCTTTTTAAAGTTTATCATCTGGTACAATGCTGAAAAAAGAAGGTGGAACCCACTAAATATTTTAACCAGTGGACAATGTGGTGTGTTCACTCATTATCCCTGCCATCCTTCCATCCATTTAGCAAATACTTATTGAATACCTTATATGCCAGGCAGCACACCAGGAGCTGGTCTCTCCTCTCATGGAGTATATAATCTAGTAGGAGACACAATATTTATCAAGAAATAACATAAATATACTGGTATATAAAATTACAGCTAAGAAGCAGAGCTCAGCACAAGCCTTGCCAAGTTGCCTAGACCTCACCTCTTCAGGGTTGAATAATATTTTTTTTCTTTCCCTGGGAAATTTACTGACTGAGGAGTTAGGCAACTTCTATTAATTGGTGGTGTTGGACCTTAGATTCCACACGTGTGAAGCAGGAGTTAGCATAATCTAGATGCTCTGTAAGGCCTCTGTTAACGAGGACCTTGACTTGGCTTTCAGCATTCTGGGCCTTGACTTGGCTCAACCTAGCGTTTGATAATATTTCATCTTTATTATTCTCTGTGAAGCTAAGTGTTGTCTCCTCTGACAAACTGCCAGGTTCTGCTTTTGTTTCCTCCTCACATGTCTTCATTGTCGTGATCAAAAGCACAAAGCAGTTTTCGGTAGCTTGCTTCTTTACCTAGTGTTCAAGTCTCACCAAAAGACATGTAGTCTTCAAATGGAGCCCTCTTCGTATATCACTGAGCCACTCAAAGGATATTCCGAAAACAAACAAACAAGCGAGCAGAATTTCTAGAATGTGGGGTCGATGACTCCATCTCCCTACCTTCTGGAATGATGATCATCTCAACCATTGTGGCAGCTGCCAGTATCATCAGGCAGCCAGCAAGGCTGGGGCGTGTAGCCACCCGACCCGTGTGTGCCAGAGTGTCATCCTAAGGGTAGGAGGACCCTTAGCATATTTTCAGGTGGCTGTGATCAGAGATGTTGGGAAACGGTACAGTCATATGCATGTTAGTATATTCAAGTCTCCCTATAGCAAAGGGACTTGTACACCCCATATATAACCACAGATTTCTATGGTGAAGATATCATCATAGGATGCTCTTATTTATGAAAAAATTATTAGCACCATAGAACCAGTGTTTTGTGGATATGTGTTGAAAACCATTATAATTAGAGTAAAAAAAAAAGAATGGACCTTCCTCAAGTGGGCCATTGGGGGATTCAATGTTAACAGCTTTTTATGAAACCATGAACAACTGTAGGAATTCACAGGAGAGGGGGATATCTAGGGGTTCTAATAGTTAGCAAAGTCTTCCTGGTAAGATTTTGAGCCACAGTTTGAAGAAAATGGAATCTCAATAGACAGGGAAGAGAGCCTCTCTGAATTGGAAGAAGAGTGTTAAAAATGTTGGAATTTTTTAGCATTTTGGGCAGTCAGAAAACTAGTGAGATTAAAGTAGGAATGGAATCCAGAGATAATTGCTTCATTAAACACACACACACACACACACACACACACACCAAAACAAGCTATCCTAAGAAAGGGGACAGTGGATAGAATGGACATTCATTCGTTAATCTATTCATCCATCTAGCCAGCTTAGCCAACTAGCCAGCTAGCCATTCAACAAATACATATTGAATACTTTCTGTGTTCTAGGAATTTTGCTTGGAGCAAAGTGTTGAACAAAGTCACTCATGATGTATTGAACTGTTGGTTATCAATGAAATCTATCCTGAGGCCTAAGCTTAGTCTCCATGCTGTATTTTCCGTTAATTTTCTGTTGTTTATTTCTTGATAGGACTGCTCGAAGTGGAGAATCGCTTTGTAGCTCCCTTCATGTAATTGAGTGGTGGTTTGTCCAAATTCATGAATCTAAAACAATACAGTGGGCTTTGGAGTTGGCTGTGGGTTGAATTCTAGTTATATCAATTTGGGCTGCATGATGTTGGGCAAACTATTTAACCAAATTATTGTACCAGTCTTCTCATCTATAAAATGGGAATAATAGCTATCTTGTAGAGTTATTGTAATAATAGATGAAACTTGTAAATGTGTCTGGCTTCTAACAAGTTCTTAAATGGTAATTCATTATTATAGGAAATGTCTACAATTAGTATTTATTATTAGATACAGGTAGAATTGTACTTCTGTCTGAAGATATTGTTCAGGAAGTACCAACTGAGGAGTTTTGAGCAAAACCTTTTCCAGTCCCTGCCTCCCTCCCTCTCTGACATAAGCTAGCTACAGGAAATAGGAATTCAGGGTTTGAAGAATTCCAAGTGTGCAGCATTAGAATTCCACACTTGGCCTTTCTTAATTGGTCCCTGGGGTGGGAGTTGGTCCCAATGGATTGATCTACCTGACTCTTGCTTTCTCTTGCATTTTTAAAAAGCAGAGGCCATGTTGTATTTTGACCTGAACATCACCTGTATTCGCTTGTGGGCCTAATATGGTAATTGAAGTTTGAGGCTTTTTTATAGCCCTTTTGCTGTGGTCCAGGTGTCCGACCCATTTCTCTGGGTCAAAGCATCAGACTTCATTTTCCTATCATGTGTCTCTATGTAAGCCCCACCTTTAATGCAGTGCACGTTGATTTCTCTATTGTCCCAGCCCAAATGTAGGCAGTGTACAAAGGTGCTCCATTTAGAGGGCAGGACTTTGCTTTTGTCCGGGACATCAAAATTGCTGAGGAGTAACAAGGGTGGAAGAATAGCCAGCGTTTTAAAAAAGATTACTGTATACCCGTAAGTTTGCAGTCACTTTAAAATGGAAGGCTTGGCATCTTGTTCAAATAATTCCAGCATTATCCAAAAATAGGGAACATGGTTTTTGATAGGGGACCCCTTCTGAGAATGCCTAGAATCATGGAGGCTGCCTCTTGCCTGAATGTTTGAAGTTCAGTCCATCCCATTGACCTGTTGTATGCCACAGGACCCCATAGCTCCTTCTTTTTCCCATGGTGAACATCAGGACTCTCTTCCCAGAAAGTGCACAATCCCCAGCCATGACCATCTAGCTGGTTTAAAAATACATATAGTTTTAATTTTAGAAAAAACTATCTCCTTTAAGTTCTAGGTGCCCGAGTTCTCATGCATGATGACAGCTTTAGGATTGATTTTCGTCTTTTTATTAGTCTCCTTCCTCGGAATTGAGGGAATTTGTGCAAGAGTTGTGCAATGGCACTAAATACCCTTTTGGGGTGCTCAGAACCCATGATGTCTCCTCGCACCCCCAGTTGCTTGTGGAATAGAGTCTAGCCTCAACATCATGCCAGGCATTCAGCGCTCTGCATAACTTGTACCTTCCTCTTTCCCCATTTCCTACTAAGTGGACCCCACATGGTGTGTGCTACGGCTGGTTTCTGTCCTCTATACCGATTTTTCTTTGTCCTTTGATCCCCCATGTCTATATTCCTGGAATATGCTCACCACCCAGTCAGGTCTCCCTCCTATGTGGGCTTTCATTCCTAGAACTTTCCAGGCTACAGCTCTTTTGGCCCTTGGATTCCTGGTAACATTTACAATTTGTGGCCTCCATGTAAAATCATCAGTGTCTATTGTTGACGATTGGATACTCTCTGTCTCTGTTCTCTTGCAGGGGCAGAGAATGTCCCTGAGAGTAAAAACTCATGCCATTTTGTACTAACATCTGGCATGCTGCCTTGCATATAATAGATGCTTGATTGGTTAAATAAATTTTAACATTAATTTCTAACATTTAATGTAATATTTACCTAAATAATAGATGTTCTTTATATAATTGTTCTGGGGTAGTCTCCTTTCTTCCATGGTAGAGAAGAACGTAATGTTTTAAAAATTACACACCCACATGCACACCTTTATGTACTTTAAAAAAGAAAAAGGTAAAGGAGGGTGCTGACATGGGGAGGATTTTTCTCTTTTACTTCGGCATTATTTTTAAAACTGATGAACCATTTTTTAAAGGAGTTTTAGGTTTACAGAAATATTGGTCAGGAAGTAGAATTCCCATATACCCCCTCCTCCCCCCATACATGTATATATAATATATGTAATATATTTTTTCCTTTCTTAAAATGTATATACATTTTTTGCATCCTCTGTGTGTGTGTGTATATATATACATACATATATATATACATACATATATATATACATATATATATATATATATATATATATATTTGTTGTTGTTGTTATTAAGAAAATGGAAAAACATGCCACATAGCCACTGCATATTGAAGCAGGTGGCATCATGGTCAAATGCAAAGATTTTGCACTGCAGGGAGGCAGGTTCTAATCCTTGTTGCACACCTGAACCAGTTGTGTGACTTTTTGACAAATTGTGTAACCTCTCTGAGCCTTCATTTCTTCATCTATAAAACAAGACCAGTGATATCTAATTGTGTTGTTTGGAATAAACAATATAATGCATAGAAAGTGTTTAGAAAAGTGTCACTGACAAGCACTCAAAAATGTTAGCTATTATTATTATTAGAATTCTATTGTAAAAAATAAATTGTAGATTATGTGGGACTTATTATGTTGTCAGAGTCCATTTGATTTGATTCTGTGTGTCTGAGGGTTGCCTGGAGTTGGGGGTGCTTTTCATCTGAGGGCCATGCCTTATATAGACGGTAGTTCTTATTGTAATGAGTATGTAGGAAATGATTGTGGTTGGCCAAGTTTGTATTTGCTGCCTGCTTTCAAGCATTTATAGGCCAGCATCCATTCACAAAGTGCTGCATTAACAGTTTGCTGGTTTGTTCTTTATCAACTCAGGTCCACCACGACTGAGCTGTGTGACCTGGGGAAGAAATGAACCTCTCTGAACTTCAGTTTCGTCAACTGTATAACGGGAATAGTCGTACTGGCTCTGTCTGCCTCACTGGGTTTCAAGACTCATTTAGCGTACCTCTGAAAGATGAAACATGTCACACCTATGAAAGTAGTAATGATGAACCTCTTTGGGATTTGGGGAGGGGGATCGCATTTTCATCCAAAGTTTACAGATGGGGAAATTGAGGGTAGAGGTTGTCCCTCGTAGGGACTAGAGTGGAGCGCAGATCTTATTTCCCTAAGTCCCTAATAACACAGAGCAGCATTTGGGTGTCTCAGCCAAACAGTCTCCTTCAGTCTTTCACGTTGTTGGGGCTGAAGGTTTAAAAATGATCTGCTGGCTTTGTTTCTAGGAAACTGGAGTCTTAGAAGCCCACCCCCGTGCACAAGAGAACACGTTTCTTTCTCTGCTTCCTTATCCTTTCTTGGCTCTTTAACATATTTTCTTTATCACTGCTTATCATATGACTGTGCACAGACAACTGTAAAGCCAACTATTTTAGGGGGGGAAAGGCAGGAAGACAGATAAGACAGTGATTCAGAAACAAGCAGGAAAATGGAGTCATGTGGCTGTCCCCTTGTGGGTGGGATGTACAGTCGTTCTGTAGACTGAGACAGTCTCCTGAGCACCTGGAGAGTAAATAAGGCCCATCAGGAATGTGTTTTAAAGTCCTTCCCTCCGCTAGGAGCTGATGCAGAGCCCAGACAGAGCACGCTTCACAAGGTTCACATGTGCACACCCTTATGAGAATTGTGCTCAGAAGCCGCTCCTGCCCTGGGGCTGGGGCCCTGCTCTGGGCCTGGTCTGTGCTGGGGGCATTGGGGGCTCTACAGGGGAAGTCTTGGTGCCTGCCCCCAGGAATATCAAAAGGGGAGATGCCCACTTGAAAAGACTGATCACAGCAGTTTCAGAGTGAGAGGAAACTGGATCCTTTGCTAACCTATTGGTGGAAGTCTAAATTAAAGAAGCCTATTTTGGAAAACAACTTTGCGGGTAGTATTTGTAAAAACCAAATGTATATACACAAAATATAATCAATATAATGTATATACTGAATCAGTTCCGTTTTTAGTTGTCTATCTATCTATTTCTATATTGCACTAATACTATTTAAGATCCAGACAGTGCCTTATATCTGATGGCTGAAGAGGTGGCCCTGTGGATGCCCACACGCCATAAGGCTGCCATGTGCCTTCTCTGATGGGATTTGGATTTTAGGCAAGTGAGCTTCATTTGACCCTTTCCAAAATTAAATTAGTTAAGAACTTTTAGAGTTCTTATCTACTTTTAGTGGAAGATCTATTCTTTTTGAGGGGAGAAAGACAGGAGAAAAGAGAATAATGGCACATCTCGACCAGTTTTTCAAACTATGGCTCAGGACCCCACAATTGAGGTCATGAAATCAATTAAGTGTGTCTTAAACAGTAGTTTTAAATGTGGAAATAGAATAGCACAATATTGAAATTATCAGAATGTACTGCATGCAGTAAGGGTAAATATTGCTTTATAAAATTTCTGTTTCAATTTTATTTATACGAGTATTATTTGTATGATAATCTTAATTCTTACTGTGGGTTTCAGTAAAAAAAAAAAAAAATTGAGAAACTTTGACCTAGAACACAGTTTCTAAGAAGTAAAGAAGATAGGGTACTCTGCACTCAACAAGCTTCCCATTTGCTCTCCCAGATATTTCCATAAAGGCAGATGTGTTATGATTGCCCAGGGGAAAGCTGGTTAAAGCTTTGTGGAGGAGGTGGCTTTTGAAGAATGGCTAGGATCGACTCGTTTTGAAAAACCTGCCCAACTCGTCCTCTGTGAACAAGTCCATAACAACGTAGGATGCAGGAGCGACCTGATGAACTGAAACACCTTATGTTCCCCACGAGCCCCCATGTCCTGAAACCCCTGCAAATGGCATTCAATATCAGATAGTGGCACATCAGGGCGCTTGGGTTGAAACCCTGGAAATTCAAGGTTAGAGAGCTCAGTTCGTGCTCTCTGATGCACGGTGGGTTTCTCCAGCACTAGCTACACTTCAGCCAGCATAGGACAGTTTTGCGCTTTTTCATCGGGAATGGAGAGGCTTTGGAAAATAATGTGTTTTGACCTCAACCCTCATGGGACTGCACGATGTCACTACATTTATTCAAAAATCTGTCCCCTTTTTCTCGCTTCTCCCATCACATTTGTGTGGTAGTACATACATGTTCTACCTCTTAATTTGACATTTGAGGACATCAAGATGCAGGGAAACTAAATGATGAATTGGCAGATGAATGAACACATGGGTCTCTTGGTTTTTAGGGCCGGGCTATTTACTGCACATGCACAGGTCTGTAGCCTCCCAAACACAATGAATGGAGACCCAGGCATGGGCCTGAAGGTTTCACTATCAATACCTTTATACATTTCATACTATTATATGTTTATACATTTAAGCTCATTCAAAAGGCATTCAAATGAATTAAAATACTTTCCTCTTTCCCTCCCTTTTTTCTCTTAGCAATAATCAGGTGAGGGAAAGGTCCATGGAACATTTTTCCTCCAATTGAAGGAATATAAAAATAGCTATCTAATAACATATTTATTAAATTCTCGTGCATAGATGGAAACATATAAGAACTCAGAACTTAAGTGATTTTATCAAAGTGAAAAATCCGGTAGAGACAGAGGAAATGTGAGAAAACAGGTTTCCTGATTCCTAGTCAGGTGCTTGTATGGCTGCACCACACTGAATGCAACCACCCTCCACCTGTCACCCTTCCATGATCCCTCGTCATCCATACATCTAGGTTATTGGCCATAAGTTAATGCTAATACCATGTATCCAGAACTTTCAGTAAAGGAGGCTGATTTGTTTTTTCAGTTTGGTCTTCTGTTATTAACTAAGGTTGGGGCAGTTGGGCAGACCACCCTTTGGGCTGAGTAAAGGTGAAACTTGCCTGTTTGGTTGAGATAACCATTTGCCTATCTCTGAGGGGTTGGTCTTTGTGTGGTGTCAAAGGGATGGGAAAAGCCATGATAAGGAATGATTTTTTTTTTTTTAAAGATTCCCCTCTTTGCTCCCCCACTTCCAGAATTCTTTAGGTGTCAGGATGCATTTACTTTGTAATTCAGCCTACTGTAATGGCATAATCCTTCCTTTTAGGTTGGAGCAGGGTTTCCCAAAATGTGTTCTGCAGAAAAAAAGAAATTAATAGGTCATACACAATCAAAAAAGGAATGCCATGATCAAGTAGATTTGGGAAACAGTGGATTAAATAAAGCTAAAAATTTGTTGCAGGACTTCTCCAAGCCTTTAATATGCTACTTTCCATTAGTCTCCAGGATGGCATTTGAGTGAGTAGTGTTGCCAAACTCATTTGTTCATGCAACACTGTTTTGGGGACAGTACTTAACATCTCTTAAAGTCATTTGGGAAGTACTGCCTGAGAATCTGGCCCCCATTATTTAAAGCAAACACTACATGTTTGGGGCTGTTGACCAAGGGAGACTGATGTAGTGAGCAGGAAACGATCATTATTAATTTTTGTTAATCATTTTATCGTTAAGGCTAAACCTTTGTTTTTAAAAGTAGAATCCTTCCTGTTGTTTATAGACACCTGACTCTAAAGATGGGAGAGAGGCTGAGTTGGACAAATGTTTTTATATGAAAATAGGAGTGCAAATAAGGCCCATATTATCAGGGTTTTCTACATGATGTTCTGGTGGTTCATACTTGTTCTGTCTTTAGCCAGTGACCTTTATAAAGCAGCAGCAAAGCTAATGTTATGGTTCATATAGAATTACATGGATTGAGGCCAGAGGCCCAAGGTTCTTCCTCCTTCCTGAACCAGGTCAGGCTGAATATTATCCAAGTGCAATTTAACTCTTGCTCCTTCTCTTCAGAAGTTATTTGTTACTTGGTGGTTGCTACGTACCAATCAACTCTATTGTGAAGGCATACTTTAATATTTCATCCCCTGTGTGTATTAGGAAAGATTGTGGAAAAATGGCTTGCAGAGATCTGACTGTGAAGAGCCCCTCTGAGCCTGGGGCTCAGTCAGGGTTCCTGGCTTCCTCTTGGCTGATAAACTAAACTCATATATATATATATATATATATATATATATAATGAGTAATATAGGCTGGCGTTTTAGAAGGTGATGTAGAGGAAGCAATCCTTTACTGAGATGTCAGTGACAGGTTAAGAGGAGTTTTTTGGACACGAGGACTCTTTCAAAGCAGGTACTCACTTCTGACCAGGCTGTTACTGAGGCCATGCTCTTGGTCAGGGGCTAGGGACCCGACTCACCTATGCTCCGTGGACATATTCCTAGATTATTTCACATTTGAAAGGCTTGTTTCCACCCCACCCCCCACCCCTCCATGTGAGATTAGTGCTTTTCCACTTTAAAGGAAAAACAGGCCATAAATTACTGAGGAATTTTATGGCACTGTCCAAAGCACAGATTGGAAGCCAAGGAAAAATAAAACTCCAGCTTCTTTATGGAAAGTCAAATGGAAAAGAGAGATTGCTTCCTGAAAAGAGGGGGCACTGCCTGAGGGAGTGGAAGGAGATGTTGTGAGGTCGTAGACACTCTTCTGGTGCCCTGGAGTAATTTATGAGAATTCTGGTCCTCATCCTGAAGTTGAAGGTGAAGTGAAGCAGCAGTTGAACTGTTTGGAAAGTGGATGAGAGAACTGATTATTTTTGGTATCAAGACTTTTGTGTTTAGATTATGCCTGTTATGGATCCAATATCTTAATTTACATTTTCCCCAACAAGGCAAAGAATTCTTCATGTCGTCCATATACCTGATTCCAATTCAGTGCTGGTTAAATGTTGACGGAAAAGAAGGGGTGAGGTGGGAGTTTCTAAGGCTGGTTGACCAGGGAGAAAGTGGGGAATGGACTCCATCATAAATTACAAACAAACAGAACAGTCCAGAATGTTGCAAAACAAAATAGGACCAGGATGAGAAATCACTTTGTAGACATACATTTTCTCCTTTCCAGAAAATGTTTCCTCAGACCAGGAAGATTAAGGGAGCCCCGTATCATCTTAAATCAAGCCTTCACCTCTTCTCACCTCTTCTTTTCCTGCAGTATATCAACATGATGCTGTTTTTAAGTCTTTGCTTTCATCCGATATTTTACTCAGGAGCAGCGGGGGATTGTGACCAATTTGAGGGAAATAGATATAGCCATTTTACTATCATTTATCAGTTTAGAACTGAAGTGAATCTAAGTGAATCATAACAGTTGCATTTAATAAATTCTCCTGGGTACTGGCTAATTTTAAACCAGTCTGACGAGTTTTAAGGTCCATGTGGTTTGTGGAAATTCAGTGATGTGTTTCCTGGTTTGGTCACCCTTCTTTCCCTCTAACCTTGCTCCTTTTTGGTGTGCTGCTGTACTTGTCATGGTGATCTTTCATTATCTTAGGTTGGGAGGAGAGGTGGATGGGGGGTAGGGGGGGCTGGACTGAAAATCATGCAAGAAGCAGTCAGGCCTCTGCTTGTTAGCCAGGACCACTTGGAATTCCCAGCAGCCTTTGGGAAATTGGCGTTCAGTTTGCAGAGGACCCAGGTGAGAGGCCTCCATTTACGAGGAAGCCTCCAGCTGGCAGGATGGGGGTGGGGAAGGACAAACTGTGGTAGTGGCAATGGAAGTGTCTCAGCATTTTACTTCTTTTCCTCCAAGTCGCGGCCTCCACTCCAGGCTCTGTCACGAGAAGCTTCAGCTTCTCTACATTGATTTTCTGCCGTGGTTGTATGATTATGGTAGATAATAGACGCCACTTGTTGATTTTTCTTTTCTTTTCTTTTCTTTCTTTCTTTTTCTTTTTTTTTTGAGAAGTTATTTACTATCAGAGTAGGGAGCTCTTCTGGGTCATGGGAAGTTTTGGGAGCCCCAAGATGGCTTCACTGGAGGGGGATCGTTACCAGAGTCATTGCCAATTTCAGGATCCCCAACCCCCATTGCTTCTCTGCCGGATGTTCAGCTCTGTTGACATTTCATAGCTCACCTGTGCAGATTTCCCTAGCAACCTGCTTTTTGATACTTGTTTGCCTCACAAGGCAAGCATTACAGTGATTGAAGCGTCGCTCTATGAAAGAGATTTTTTTAAAAACCAGAACAAGTGAAATAAAGTCATTTACATCTGTTTTAAAACATTTTAATAATTCCTTAAAAGATACAGAGCCTTTTCCTTACTTGGCACTTGCAGTTCAGAATGAAGCCAATAAGGATGATATTTTTACATTGAGAGGCAAACTGAGTCCAAGAGTGGAGTGTGGATAGAGAGAAGGATGGTTCTGTTTGACATAAATTCTGACCCATGCACCAAAGAAAGCCAGGGGAGTGGCGCCTGTAGGTGCAGACACCATCGCCTTTTGCATGGTCCACCAGACACACACAATGTTGTCTTGTGATGAAAGCTTGCTGTAATGGAGAGGGTAGTGAAGAGCTCAGTCTGGGTTCTAAGGAGCTGCACGTAAAGTCAGCACATGCCCATCCTTCTGTGGGCAGTCACTGCTAGTTGTTGAAGGAGGGAGGTATCAAGCATCTCCATCCTTTTCTTTCTGCCTCCTAATTTCTAGATCATTCATTTATTTATTCAGCTCATCTTTAGGGGGCCCATGCCATGTGCCAGGCAGGCATCAAGCTAGGACCTGGGGATATAACAAGGAACATGATAGATATAGACAGTGACCGCGGAGGACTTATGCCCAAATTGAGTGACATTTAAACACATGGGCAATTACTATATAGTACGAAAATCTGATGAATTCTATGGGAGCATTTAAAAGGGACCTGAACCAAGACGTGTGGGATTGGGGGAGGCTTTTGTGAGAAGGGGACATTTAAGCAGAGACCTAAAAGGAGAACCTGAAAATAGTTTAATGTGACTACATTGTGAAGTAGGGTGGTAGGTAGGAGTGAGTTGGAGGCATGGGGAAGAGTAAGATTTTTTTTTTTTTGGTCAGCTCGTGTCTTCTTCCATCTCTCCCTTTCTTTCTCTCTTCTCCCCCATCACCCCTCCTTCCCGCCTTTCCTCCTTCCCTTTCTCTTCCTCCCTCCCATTCTCCCTTCCTTTCTTCCTTAAGATTTAATCCTGGAATCATGAGGGGGCCACTTTAGATGCATCGCAAATTTGTGCTTTTGGGCTCTCTATTGAGGGTTACAGGAGAGCCAGTGAAGGATTTTAAAGCTGAGAAATTATCACCCTGGAGAAGAGACTAGAGATTGATTTAAAAATTAGGGAACTATTGTAGTTAGTTAGCGGGTTAGAGATGGTGGTGACCTGAAGTGGGAAAGTGGCCGTTACTGATGGTGAAGGGAGAAGCGGGCTCAGCCGGCAGTGGAGTGAATGTGGGGCAAGGATGGCTAGAATCTAAGATCAATCCGAGGTGTCTGGCTTGAGCATCGGGTTGGCTCTGGGTGCTGGTTACTGCGATGGGCAATTCAGAGGAACATGTGTCTTTGTGGGTGCTGTGGTCCTTGATGGCTGCCTTAAATCTGCTTTGGGGAATTCTGTTTTTTTCCCCCCTGAAATGGAAAATTACTTTATTTTTCTTGTGATTACATAAAGTAATGCTCACTTTAAAATATTTAAATGTAAAGAAATACATGAAATAAAGTTAAAATTGCTCCAAGATAACCACCATTAATAGTATTTAAAATAATTTAAAAATTTTTCAATTACAGTTGACATAGAATATTCAAGTTTCAGGTGTACAATGTAGTGATTAGACACTTATATAATTTACGAAGTGATCACCCCAATAAATCTAATACCCATCTGACAATGATAGTTATTACAATATTATTTACTATATTCCTTATGCTACATTTTAAATCCCCATGACTATTTTGTCGCTACCAATTTGTACTTCTCAATCCCTTCACCTTTTTCACCCATCCCCTCAACCTCCCTCCTATCTAGCAACCTTCAAAATGTTCTCTCTAGCTACTCGTATGAGTCTGTTTCTGTTTTATTTGTTTATTTTGTTCTTTAGATTCCACATATAAGTGAAAGCATATGGCATTTGTCTTTCTCTGTCTTGGCACAACACCCTCTAGGTCCATCCATGTTGTTGTGTTTGGCAAGATTTCATTCTTTTTTATGGCTGAGTAATATTTCATTGTGTATATGTACCACCTCTTTTTTATCCATTCATCCACTGACTGATACCCAGGTTGCCTCCACATCTTGGCTATTGTAACTAATGCTGCAATGAACATATGGATGCACGTGTTCCTTCGAAGTAGTGTTTTGGGTTTCTTCAGATAAATACCCAGAAGTGGGATTACTGGGTCCTTCTTTGTCTCTTGGTATAGTCTTTGTTTTAAGGTCCATTTTGTCTGGTATAAGCACTGCTACTGCAGCTTTTTTTTTAAATTTCCATTTTCATGAAATATCTTTTTCCATCCCTTTACTTTCAGTCTATGTGTATCTTTTGATCTTGGAGGCAGCATATGTAAGTGTTTTGTTTTTCCTACCCATTCAGCTACCCTATGTATTTTGATTGGAGCATTTAATTCATTTACATTGCAAGTAATTGTTGATAAATATATATTGCCATTTTATTATTCATATTTTTGATCTTTTTTTTTTTTTTTTTTTTTTTTTTGTCTTTTTCTACTTCTTCGTCTTTTAAAAAGAAATCCTTTTAACATTTCTTGTAATACTGGTTTTGTGGTTATGAACTCCTTTAGCTTTTTCTTGTCTGGGAAGCTCTTTACCTCTCCTTCAATTTTAAGTGATAGCTTTGCTAGATAGAATAATCTTGGTTGTAGGGACTTGCTTTTCATCACTTTGAATATTTTGTGCCACTCCCTTCTGGCCTGCAAAGCTTTTGTTGAGAAATCAGCTGACAGTCTTATGGGTGTTCTTTGTAGGTAACTAACTGCCTTTCTTTTGCTGCTTTTAAGATTCTCTCTTTGTCTTTAACCTTTAGCATTTTGGTTATGATGTGTCTTGGTGTGGGCCTCTTTGGGTTCATCTTGTTTGAGATTCTGCATAGCTTGTATGTCTGTTTCCTTTTCCAGGTTAGGGGAGTTTTCCATCATAATTTCTTCAAATAGTTTTCAATTCCTTGTTCTCTCTTTTCCTTCTGCTACCCCAATGATGTGAATGTTGGTGCACTTAATGTTGGCCCAGGGGCCCATTAAACTATCCTCATTTGGGGGGTTCTTTTTGCTGTACTGATTGGGAGTTTTCTGCTACCTTAACTTCTAAGTTGCTGATTCAAACCTCTTCTTTATATCTAATTACTGTTGATTCTGTCTAGTGTATTCTTTATTTCAGTTACTGTATTCATTTCTGACTGTTTTTTTTTTTTCTAGCTCCATTTTTATGTTTCCTATCTCTTCCTTGAAGTTCCTACTGAGATCATTGAGCAACCTTACAACTAGTGTTTTGAACTCTGCATCTGGTAGATTGCTTGTCTCCATTTTGTTTAGTTCTTTTTCTGGAACTTTGTTCTTTTCTTTCATTTGCGACATGTTTTTTTGTCTCCCCATTTTGGCTGCCTTGCTGTGTTTGTTTCTATGTATTAAGTAGAGATGCTGTATCTTCTAGTTTTAGTTGAAGCAGTCTGGTGACTGCTCAGTCTGCCTCTGTCATCTGCAGAGGCAGCCAGGTGATGCTTGGTCTGAAGCTGGCTACCAGGCAGGCTGGCCCAGAGCCTCCTGGGAGGGACCCGCCACAGGCCAAGTTCAGCCACAGCCTGTCCTTTGCCCGAGGCCACCTGGAATGAGCCATAAAGGTATCCACTGTTGGCTGCCACCTGTGCTGGGCTTGGAGGTGCCTGGGAGAGGCTAAGATGTGAACCGACGTTGGCTGCTACTAGTGCCAGCTTTGGGACTGCTCAGCAAGAGGTACCGGGAACACTAAGGCCCAATGCTGCTTGTTTTGGGTTTGTGAAACTTTGAGAGATTTTAGGAAGGTCTAAAACATAAACCAAGACAGGCCGTTTGTGTGGAAAAGCCACTGGAAGCAGCTCAGGTGGGCCTGCAAGTTGGGTGGGGTGGGGTCTCAAGGATTCACCAGGGCAGGGTGAATGATGTTAGCCAGGTTGATGGAGACTCAGATATGATGGCCACCGGAGTCTGCATGCTTGGAGGGGGGAGGGCTCATCAAAGAAACAATGGTTCTGCCAGCACTTCTGTCTGGGAGAAAGCTGCCCCTCCAACTGTCATTCTGAAGCCGGACAATTCAGTTCCTCCCCATATTTCTTTGGTGCCTTTCATGCTGCTGCTCCAGTGCTGGAGCTCAGAACAAGTGAGTCCGTCAGTGACTGAGTCCATGCACAGGCCCTTTAAGAGGAATGCCTGGGACTGCAGCCGCCCTCTGTCTTACTCAGCCACAATCTCCACTGGTTTTCACAGCCAAACGTGGAGACTTCTCTTCTCTACACTGGAACCCTGGGCTGGGGAGCATGGTGTGGGACTGGGACCCCTTGCTCTTTGGGGGACTTCTGCAGCCGAGATATCCCTCCTGATTTTTAACCACCACACATGGGTATGGGGACCAGTCTGTTCCCTTCCTACTAGTCTAGATGTGGCTTTATCTGTATGATTTTAGTTTTAGGACTTCTGTTAAGCTAGACTTCAGGCGATTCTCAATGACAGTTGTCCTGTAGGTTAGTTGTAATTTTGATGTGGTCATGAGAGGATGCAAGCACAGAGTTTACTTATTCTGCCATCTGACCAGAAATTGGGAATTCTGTTTCTGAATAGATAGGTCTTTGTAAGGTGAGGAGCAATGAAGACAATTGAAAGGTGATTGGATGTCTGAAGTGATAGTGGTAACTGGAATTAGTACATTGATAGCTTTTCCTGCCTTTTCTCTGCCCCACAATGTAAATATCAACCTTGTTTTACATGCGTCTGAGAAATCTTTGAGGACCTAACCAACCAAGTTGGTGATTCATCCACTGATCTAGGGGAAAAGCTTTGTTTTTTTGTTGTAATAAGGCAGTTTCTACCTACCTGGCTTTTTTGTCTCCCTCGCCTATTTCTTTTTGGTTTTCTTGGGTTGTAAGTTTATGTGAATACTTCATATTGAAGTTTTTGGATCTCTCTTTTTAAAAAGTCTTTACTATTCTATCTATGTTCAAATGTGTTCAGAATATACAATATACAGTTGCTTCTTTAACAACATGGGGGTTAGGGGCACTGACACCCTTGCACAGTCGAATATCCACATAAACAATTGATTCCCCCCAAATTAACTTCTGATAGCCTTCTGTTGACCAGAAGAGTACTGATAACATAAACAGTCAATTAACACATATTATATGTTGTATATAGTATATACTACATTCTTACAATAAGTAGGCTAGAGAAAAGAAAATGTTATTAAGAAAATCATAAGGAAGAGAAAATAAATTTACAGTACTGTATATATTTATTGAAAATAAATATGCGTGTAAATGGACCCACACAGTTAAAACCCGTGGCGTTCAAGTGTAAACTGTTGTTATTTTGAATTATATAATGCAAAATGTTCTTAAAATATCTTTTTTTAAAAAAAAAAGGAAAACCAAAGTTAAGATTTTAAAATTTTATTTTAACATTTGTTACTAGTGTGATGTATAATTTTGGTAACATTAGTGAGGGATCAGGTTTTAAACATTTCTCCAATGTTGTTGTATTCTGCAGATTGCAAATACTTTGCAACAGCTATTGCCAAATAAAAAATGCATGTGCTAGTTAAGGTGACCAGTCATTTCTGAACTTATTTCTAATTTTAAGGGAATAAGATGAACTTGGGTAAATCAGAGTGTTAAAACAAGGTAAGGAAGTTTTATAGCTGAGAAAATAGAAGGCAAAAACGTCTATACTAAGGGAAATTTGTAGGGAACTTCTTCCAAGATAACTAAATTATTTACTGCCCAGAAATTTATCCTGGAATTATCTGGGAACTTTTTTCATTTCTCTGAGCTTAAACTCTGCCTCAGCGGAAGCTGAGATTTCAGATTCCATAAATACAATATATTTTTGAAATTTCAGAAGTCATGGGAAGAGGACTATATCTGTGGGCATTTGTGAAACTAATGCAAGTAAAATGAAGAGATACATATTTCAATTGTTTCTGTTCTGTTCTCATTCCATTATCTCATTATCAACAAGGTTCATCCTTGATGAGGCCTGGACAAGTGGAAAATTTCTCATTTTGAAGGTTAGTTGTTTTTTTAATTTATCACGCAAAAGAAAGTCTTACATTGATTTTGAAAGACAAAACATGTCATTGTTTTTTTCACTAATGTCTAACTTCTACATGGCTGACTGGATATTGTTCAAATTTTCCAAAAGAAAAAAAAGAGAGAGAGAGAGAGAGAAACACCCTTATTTTGGATCTGAAGCCAGTCATGGAAAATTTCATCCTGAAAGGATAATTTTTCATAAATATACAAGCAGTAAATGGCAATGTGGCTACAACAGAATCTGCCCTTGGACTTCCATAGACAATCTCTTGCTGTAAACACTGAACTACAGGCACATATATTATGTCCAAAAGCAAAACACAATATTGGAAGCCTAATTATGCATTTCCACTGGGATTGAGACTTTTTCCTTTAACACCTACATAGTCACAGGGTCCTACTCATCTTTATTTCACATTAATTCTTACACTTACATAGCATGTCTACTATGAGAAAGGTGGCATTCCTAGGGAAAATTCTGCCTTTAGCGTTTGCAATCCAATCGGGAAAATAAAGTGCACATGTATTGAAATCTAAGTCTATAATAAATGCCAGGTATGTGATGCAAAAGGAAGCATTGTAGATCTAAGAAGGTCAAGCTCGTGGGTATATGGGCTGTAATAGTTGTGAAGTCCTTTTGGGAGAAGTAGTACTTGAGTGATGGGTTGAAAGATGGGGCAGATTGGGGCACATGTGGAATACTTACATGAAGAAGGGCTGTGGTGAGCTGGTGACCACCGAGAGCAGGGAGCCTGGAGCCTGTGGGTGTCCATGGGACCTGCTGTGGGTTTATTGATTGACTTCTGTAGGCACTCTGATCTTCCTTCATCTGGATTCCTCCCAGCTAGGACAGAGAGGGCTGGCTCTGCTCTGCTCTTTTGCCTCTGATCAGAGGGCTGTCAACATGAGGATTAAGTCCTCCGAGAGCAAAGGGCACAAGAAGTCTATTTTCCAAATCTAGGCTCCACCTGTTTCCCATATTACTCCCATGCTGTTAGATCTGGGAAGAGATTTAACATCTCTCTGAGTTAATAGAGGATTTTGAGAACAATTGTAATAACTATTGAGATAAAGGCAAAGAGAAAGACTCAGATTAACAAGTTTGTGTTTGGGTGAAGGGTGAGGGTATGGGTTTGAAGCTAACATTCACAGACTCAGTGCTGGTTGTTCTGGAAACAATAAGTCACTAGACAAATCATGAGGGGGTAGTTTGGTATTACAGTTATAAACCTTTAGAAGTTGCCAATTTTTTTGAGTTTGGATGGTGGGTGCTAGCAATCATCGGAGGCCTAGCAGCAAGATGTGTTCTTTCCAAGTTAGGAGAGTCTGGTGTGTCCAGGCTGATGGAGTGGGCTCTGTATGCCCTCTCTCTCCCCCACTGGGAGGGAGAATAGAAAAAAAAATCATGCTTTTGATATCTTAAATATGAGCTAATATATGGTAGGGATGCTTGCCCCCGGCCCTTTAGACTCATACTCCTTTGATAGTTTTATGGTACCCAGAGTTAAACATTAAAGTTGGGCTATTTACACGCTCAGGACATGGAGAGCCAAACTGGGAAAGTAAGATAAAGACAGGCTGATAAAGCTTAGCCCATTTCTGTCATTAGACCAGAACTCATGTACTCAGGTATATACATCTTGCTGTTGAATGAGAGTAGAAAAAACCTTTTAAAAATGTACACATTATGGAGACTTTTCAACAGCCTTATACATTTCAACTTGTGAAAGTAAGAAGATGTGGTTGTCTCAGGTGCTTATAAGGAAAACCAGACTAATACACGTAAAGCAATTAAAGCATTGTCCTCGACACTCTAAAATTATGCGGCATATTTGTTCTTCATTCACCAGACATTTATTGACTACCTACTGTGTTCAAGGCACTGTGTTAGAGATTTAAAAACTCTAGTATCTCAGGTCCTACAACCTATAAATGTCACTGAAACATAGTGTTTTCTTTCTATACTCACTATAGCCACTCTTCATTTGTCTCAGGATAGGAATTCATTGTGACTGAGTATCAAGGGCAATGTAACTATCCTAAACTTTAGCCAAGTGTTTTTTAAACTGCCATTTGGAAATTGGTCTTATATTCATCTATAAGCCAAGTCCTGAAGTTTTCAAAGTGAGTGCCCAGGTAGGAATTTATGTGCCTAAATAGAGGCCAATCAGATCTGTTTGGATTTTAGTGTTTATACCAGTGATTAATACCCCATTTGAATCCTGAGCAGTTTCATGTGTTATTATATTCCAAATTTTATCTACTTCTGTTGGTTATCCCTTCCTTGGCCCATGGGTGAAACCAGGGCTACCAGAAGCTAGTGTTATTTCTTGGTGACACAACTGCCATGCCCACCTGAGCGGACACAAATGGGTAATGCCTGTGGGAATTCAAACACTAAGGCTGGGGAGAGGAATGCATACCCTGTATTTAAAACAGCAAAATGGATTGGTTCCCCCTAAGCGAATGCGGTCAGCAGTCACTACTCCTGTAACATGTATTGTCTGAGTCACTCATTTGGCACTTATTACATCTTGCCTTGGGTTGTTAATAACCTTTGCATGCATGTGTTTCTCCTCTGCAGCTATACCTCTCCAGCCGTGTGGAAATAAGGGTCCCTCCCCATTCAAATTCTTTCCCAGTGCTCTTTCTGGGAAACAAACTTGATTTGTGGTTTGATTATAAAATGGGGGTGTTTGATTTATTAAAATATAAGTACACGTATTGTTCATTGGAACAATTATAAATTGATTAATTGAACTTTTTAAAAGCAGAGTTATTGAGGCATCATTGACATACAATAAACTGCATATATTTAAAGTGTACAATTCGATAAGTTTGGACTGATAACTTGATTCCTTTTTCTTTTTTTCAAAAAAACATTCAGTGAGTGCTACTTTTGTGTAAGTTGCCTATCTGAGAGTGTGAGGTAGGGACTTTCGAAATGACACTGTCGTGCTAAGGGGGTAGTGGATCCTAGATGACGTTCTGATTGTAGTTTTCTGCCAGGGTGAGTTGAAGTGCTCCTGGCACACAGTAGGCATGGGATAAATCCTGGTCACTGAAGGTGTGCGTAGTTGTAAAGTCTTCATCTCTGTGCCCTTTAAAAAAAGGAATATTTTACATCTTTTATTTGTTTACTTTTTAATGCAGGATAGCTTTTTACATTTTCCCCCAATATTATTGAGGTGTAACTGATCAATAAAAATGTATATATTTAAAGTATACAACATGATGATTTGATACATGGAAACATTGTGAAATGATTACCACAAGTAAGTTAATTAACATATCTGTGACCTCACATAGTTACTTTTTTTTTAATGGGGGATAGTTTATAATGGCCTCAGGAACTTAGGGTATTTTATCCTCTTGACAAACTCAGCAATGATTTTACTTTCCTGAGTGAAGGGATACTGGCTGGCTGGCCAAGGATTGGTTGGAAGATTCAGTCAGGAAAGTAAGTCACTATTCCTATTATTGCAGAATCTCTTTCTCTCTGGATCCTTCTTTGGTTGTCATAGGGGCTGTGAGAGCCTTGCTAGGTAATTCAGTGCCAGGGCAGACCAGCTGAATTTTAATTGACTCTAATTAGCACCCCCATAGACTGTAAGAATGTTTTCCCCCAGTCAGTCAGCCAAGCAGCATTAGGAAAGGTGAGACATCTTTCTTTGGCATCATCAAAGAGGCCAAACTATTTTTAGGTTCAGTCTCTGCAAGTTCCGCCTTTCTCAGAAACAGGGAAGAAGCGAGATAAGGAAAGAGATACGTGAGGAGCAAGATGCAGGGAAATGTTCATTCTCAACCCAGCTGTGAGCTTTGTACAGCAGGAGGAAGATGCTTCAGGTCTTGCTCTAAAGTACCTTCGACTCTAATTGGAAAGAATGAGAGATGGAATGTAATCAAGCCTTAATGTTTCATGGGAGTTGGGGAAATGTTTCTTAAGAGCAGTATTTATGGCCGTTTCAGGAGGCATCTTCTTACCTTGAACAAATCATTAGAGCTGGAACTGGATACGGACGTCCCAAAAAATAAAGTCTGAAAAAACAAACAGTTCACAGTCGGGAGTGCTCCCTTCCTTTCAACCACACTCAATTGGGATCCACTGTTTGTTTTTTGTAGTGGATGCTCCTGTTTTCCCATCCCTTGGCTAGACATATGTTTCCCATTGATGGGCAGCTAAATTTACAGCCAATTATCAATCATTTGTGGCTGGAGGGGGACAGAAATAATGTGGGAAGCTACAGCCACAAGTCAACCCAAAGCCTTATGAGTCAGAAGTTTCTATCTTCCTTGCCATTGAACATCATAATCAACTTCAGAGTACAACTGGCTTAGTGTCGTGGGGACTGGAGTTGGGAGGAGTGAGAAGTTATGCCCAAACTGGACAAAGTTGTGAAGTTAAGTGGGGCTATCTTCAGTCCCGTCCTCTCCATTCAGTAACGTGATGGTCTTTTTCCACCTCATTGAAAGTTACTCTCAGGAACATCTGCAATCAGCCATTTAGAGCCCAGTGTAACCATATGTCAGTGGGTTCCCTTTTTCAGGAGATTTGCCTTTTGAATCTAGGTTAACTGATAGGCCTTAGCTTCTGGTGAAGGAATCACAAGGAGATGAGGAACAGACAGGCATGTTCCTGAGATTACTATCAGGAAGATAAGGCCTGCCTCATGTGTGCTCAGAAAAAGCACCCCAGGCATGCTTCAGGCTGGGTTTTCAAAGGTCTGAGCTAGACCTCGTAGGTCTGCTTTGTGACACATGGCGCACACACGAGGAGTAATGGAATAATACTTACCCTTCCTACATGAGAGGCACCTGATCTATTTGAATAACCTATTATTGAATTTTAAGTAAGGTTAATTGGACCTACTGAGTTGATTTTACACAGAAAGATCAATAGTACAGAATAGAATCCAGAACTAGACACCGATCTGTACAAAAACTTTGTCTTTAGATAAAGGTGGAACTTTGTGTCAGTAAGGAAATGATCACTTATTCACTAATATAATTTGGGACAACTGGGTTACCATCTGGAAATACAAAATTTGGAGCCATACCTCTTTTCTTATGCCAACATGAATGCCAGATGGATCAAAATTTTAAATATTAAAAGTAGTAGAAGAAAACAGAGGAGTTTTAAAAGTCTTGTTTTAGCACACCCAGGTGTAACACAAACAAGTGGCATGTGAGCTACAGGGCTAGGCTGAGCTGCTGTTTTGGGTTTCCTGTACCAGGGTGTCTACTCAGGGAGCGAGTCGGGGCTGAACCACGACTCTCATTTCTCTCACCAATTAGGCACCCAAACTTGGGGCTGAGTCTGCCAGAGGAAGGGGTACCTTTTATAATATGCACAGCGATGGCCCATGTGCCCAAGGCACGTATGCATGGGGCTTGTGTGTTCCCACCCAACACCATTTTGTAATTTACAAATAGGATCTGTGTGGCTGGTAGTGTCCTGTCAATAGGTACCATTCAGAAGAAAGAGAAAGTAGAAAGTCACAGGTGAGGAGAGGTTAGATCCAGAATGAGAAAGGAGGTCTGCCATGGTTTTGGTCTTGGTTAGAGTATCTGTTCCGGGCCTTTTTATCACGTCCCCTATACTTTGTGGTCAAAGGTGAGGAAAGTACTGAACTGAGACAAAGAAAAAAGGTCTAATATAACCTTCACACTGGCCACTGCCTTTTAGATAACCAAGATTTGTCTGGAAGGAAGAGCTGAATTTCTGCCTGTGTGGAAAAATTAGGAAAGAGCGCTAAGGAAAAAAATAAATGTAATAAAAAAAAACAAAGATAAATAATAAATTCAACATATATTTGTTCAAAACTTTCTCTGTACTTGAGATGGAATCAGATATCACATTGTTTATATGCTTCTTATAATCACCATGGATTATAATAATTTCTATTAAAAAAGATGAGATTCGCTCAACTACATCAATATTCTCATTTGAATTCTATAATTTTTCTTCACCTCTAGTTAGTCATTAAACATACATTTCCTGAAAGTAGAAGAGACTCAACTGCTGTTATTCAAATGACCATTGTGCCAGGAGGGCGTGTCAGGGAGTTAATTAAAGTTAACAAAACAATTGCCAGGTTTCCTCGGGTAAATAACATTTTCTTTTCCCCTCCTATTTTTGATAATACCGTGTTAAAGCATAGAAGACTAACTGGCATTTCTTTTGTGTCACTCAGAATCCCTCATTCAGCAAATATTTATTGAATGCCCACTGTGACCCCCCCCACCCACACACACACACCAAGTACGCACTAGGAGTGAAGTAGGACTGTCAAGTCTTTGCCCTCGGGACAGTGTTGAGGGGAAGGTAAGGCTTACTAATGTGCAAGCACCAGAATGGGCCCTGAGACTCCCTTAAATGGTGGTCAGTAGGGGTTCCAGTCAGTATGTCTATATGTGACAGGAAACCGAAATTAACAGTGATTTAAAGATACAAAGTTTTATTTTCTCAAGGGTAAGAAGTCTTGATCAGGGCTGATTTGGTGTTCTGTGAAGCTGCCAGACTTCATCCAGCTTTCCATTCCATCATTTTTAGAGTGTGGCCCTCATTTGCATGGTCCAACATGGCTGCCAGAGCTCCAGCTATCACATAGTCATTCCTGGATAAAGGGGAGAAGAAAGGCATACTTTCTTTTAAGGAAGGTTGGGCAGTCTTTATTCTAGACTGTCATGTGCATAGCTAAAACTCAGGAGGCTTATTACTAAGGAATAAGGGGAGCATGGATACTGAGGTAGATAATGAGCCGTCTCTTCCTAAGAATGTGGCACAGTGGTGTGGGAGAGCTTTAGGGAGCAGGTGGGACATAACTCAGGATTTCATGGACTTGGTAGTATTTGCATGAGACTGGCTGGCCCTCTGTACACTGTAGACTAGATCCCTTTGCTGTGGCAGATGTACCTGTGATAGAGCTTGTGGAGGTCCATCCTGCTGTAGCAGCTTAGTGCTACCTATCCATTGAAAGAACCCTGACCACTCAGTATGAAACACATTATAGATAAGTAGGTTTTGTTTATTATTGTTATTTTAAAATTTAAGTATGGGAGATTTTGAAGGAATAATATAGGGAATCATACACAGAAGTTCTTAGAATGGGAACTTAGTCCCTTGTTTCGTATTTGTCATCCATACAACACACACCTGAGTATACATGTGGAAAGCAAGAGGCGCAGTTATCATTATATGTGATATGCTTATGTACTAAATGATATGCTATTTATTATAAACAATAAGAGAAGGCAATAAGGTGGCTGGGCATGAAATAATGTATAAAAATAGCTTTAGAGAAAAACAACCAGGCAGAAAATAGAATGGAAGCAAAGTTTCCCTTCCTAGTAATGATAAGTGAGAATGATTAAGAGGAACTAGCATCTGCCAGATTATTATATATTTTAAATAATGTTATATATGTTTAAGTAGTATAGTGCTGACACTTGAATAGACAGAAAGCTCAATAGTACAGAATAGAATCCAGAACTAGACACTGAAATATACAGAAACTTTGTCTTTAGATAAAGGTGGGATTTTGTGTCAGTATGAAAATGATAGATTATTCAATAAATAGTTTGGGACAACTGAGTTACCATCTAGAAAAACAAAAATTGGATCCATCGCTCTTTTCTTATGCCAACATAAAGGCCAGATGGATCAAAAATTTAAATATTAAAAGTAGTAGAAGAGAACAGAAGTTTTAAGTCTTGTTTTAGCACAGTCTTCCTAGGTATAACACAAACTCTGGAAATCATAAATAAAAAGATTGATATATTAAATTTTAAAAAACTAAAAACCCTCAGGCCTTATGGAGCCGAGATCCCTGACAGCTTCATGGATTATCAAAAACAAAGTCAAACCACAAACAATGAACTGAGAATCACAATAAAAACCAAAGGACTAATAGCCTTAGTTTGTAAAGAGCGCTAAGAAATTAATAAAAGATTAACAACATAATGGAAAAAATGGGGAAAGACAAGAACAGATTATTGACAGAAAAAAGAAATAAAAATGACTTAAATATATAAAAAGATATTTTACCTACAATAAGCTATTTTTGTCCCTGAACTATCAGAATAGTAAGATAAAAAAAGTTATCACTGAGGGTAGAGGAAACCAGGCTTTCGTGCATAATAGGAGCCTAAATGGGAATGACTTCCATAGTAGGTGTTTTGATCATCATTATCCAAATTAAAAATACTCATTAACTCAGTAATTCCACTTCCAGAAATTTGTCCTTCAGAAATATTTATGTGTAAAGACATGCACAAAAATATTCACTGCAGCGTCTCAATGTCTTCATTACTCTGTTTCCTTTTGCTCATCTGTAAGGTGGGAATAATAACTCTAGTTTCCTGACACTTGAAATGGCTGGTATAAGAGTATCTTAGAAACAAGCTAGGTTTCCTAAAAGAAGAAGAAAGGTAGTCTCTAAATTTAGGACATTATTCTGGTGTGTCAGAAAAATGAAGAGTCCTAATTATAAGGTAATTGCCCTGTGCTTTGAAATGTCAGGGCAAAGTCAGCCAAGTCATGCTAGGTTTCTGCCTGCCTCTCTACTGTGGCATCAAGTGCTCCATTTGGAAGTACTTGGAAAGACTTTGGATGCTAGCGTGATGGAGGTGGCTGGTGGCCTTTGTGGCCCCAGGAGCTAGATGGAGAACCTGACTGATGGATGCACCCCTTACCACTCAGGGTCATCCAGCCTGGCCTTCTGACATGCCTCAAGGGGGAAGCTCTCCTAGGGCCATCTTCTTGGGTCCCAGCAGGTGGGACACATCAAATTTGACATTACATTCACACCAATATAATTTTGACTCAGATAATGATGCAACCTGTTACACAGCCCATCAGCATAATTATAGGTAAGGAAATTGCTAAGGGAGGTCCCTGAGCAGTTGGAGGCCAGAAGGAAATATTTTCAAGTAATTAATGGTGGGCAGGTAAAAAAAATTAATATAAAAAATAGGAAAGCCCTAGAATAAGACGTCATAGCTAATGTCTGTCCAGAAAAGGGTATATACTAGAAGAAGTTAAGCTGAGATTCATGGATGTTCAAACTTTTGCTTTAAGCTCTTTTTTCTTTAAAATATCATTTAAAAAATACCATGTTAGATATCCTTGTTTTCCAGCCCCCTTATCCTGAAAATAAGGCCTAAGAAAATAACCATTCTGGGAGTTTATAAACAGCAGAGGCTAGAATTTAGCAAAATGAAGAGAATCGAACTTGGATGAATACATTATGCATAAGAAACAGGGGAACAGTCTGGGCTTTGTTAATAGTAAATGCCTAAACCACCAATGATTGTGCTGATTTTGTGGGTTTCTTGAGAGAAACCAAGCATTTAGAATCCTCCCGACTTATAAAACACTTCAGGTACTGCATGGGTTAAGTCAAGAAGAAATGAGGCACGAGGAACAGGATTTCAAATACAGTTTCCTGTCTGGGTTGGAAGAATATATTCTAATGACTTGTTACAATTTTATAAATTGCATCTATAGCAAATGCACCTTGGGCCTTGGGACAAGGGCATTAGCTGAAGAGATTGTCCTATCGAAAGGCTCCTGAAATGCCTGTAGGAGCCACAGTTCATTGGCTGAGCATCGACAACGTAAGAGAGTCGGTGCTGACCTTTTGGCAGCTCAAGTTTCAAAGCAGATAACACTGATGTGGCCAGAACGCAAGAACATGAGTTAAAAATGAACACAATGTTGCAGGCACGAATGAGCCAGAAGAGTGCTCTGTTGAAAGCAAACCTCATAAAAGAAAAGCAGGGTTAAAGAAACCTGGTAAGTTAGGTATCTTTTCTTTGCTTTTCATGAAGGCGGTGATTGAAGCACAATTCTTGTAGCACATTGGGAATCGAATTTGAGTTACAAAAACGTCCAGATCACAAATTCCTTGTTTTAAACATGAATTATAAATGAAATAAAAAAAAACCAGTGATGCCTCATTTAACTGGGGAGTAGATTTCAGGTAACTTTGGGCAACCAGAACATGACCGTGATTAAGGAAATGCTGTGAAAGAGCAGAAGGAACTGAATCAAGGGCCAGAGGTCTGGCCTCCAGCCACCCTCAGGCCATTTTCCAGACCTCGGTTTCCTCATTGGTGAAAAGAAGTTATTAGTCAGTTTTAAGGACTCTCTCCTTGTTAAAAATTGAAAATGTGATCTATGCTTTATTTGTTTTTATGTACTTATATATCTTATAGTATTAAAAAAGATTTACTAAATATACATTGTAAAGAATTCAAATAATAAATGGGTAGATGGTGAAAAGCTAGCCTTCCTTTTAAACCAGACTCCCAGCTCCCTTTCCAGAGGAAACCACTATGCTAGTTCCGTGTATATTCTTTCAGAAATATTCCATGGACATATTATAAATATATCTTTTGCAAATGAGTGGGAATAAATGTGCCATGCACACTGTCCTATTTCCTGCTTTTTTTACTTCACGATTTTGGAAATTGTAATTATAAGCTCATATTGATCTGCTTTATTCTTCCGAAGGACTCCATAGTGAGTTATTCATGTTCGGTAATTAATTTAACTAACATCTTGTCAATGAAGAGTTCATTTCCATAGATCTCCTCTTCAGTTCCCCACAGCTCTAAATTTCTATGACTTTGACATCTTGGTTAAAAAGATGTCTGAATAAGAAAAAAACAGTTGTTACAGATCACATGTGCCGCTCCTCTTGGAGATAAAAGCCTCCCCGTTATCAGTTCTTGATCAGTCATGTATGAAAGAAGCTGAGGGATGAAACACTGGTCCTTATTATGTCAGCAGAGGCAGGAGGTGGAACCACATTTAGTCCAACTGGGCCAGGCCTCTTGCAATGTCGATTTTACCTGTATGAGAACTGCTATTCCTTTTGATGGCTGGGTCCCTGCTAAACGGTTCAATTTTTGAGACAAAAATTCACTACCTTTTAAAACAATATATACATGTTAGAGGTTTTTTTTCCATTTTAAAATGTTTAAAAAAATAATATTGGGTTGCAAAAGAACCTGTCAACGATAGGGTTAAGCGTATCATGTAGGAGCTGGAAGTAAGAGAGGTAAGAGCCAAGGCAGACGACGCATACACCTTAGGGTGCCAGCTAAGTAGGGACCCTGCACATTTATTTTGGGAAGAATTTTATGTTTAATATTTACGGAAAAGCTTCAAAGTAGTGATGGTGGGGAAAGCCTGAACTCTGTTGGACTTCCTTCTCTTATGGCTCAGTATTAGTTTTATTTAAAATCACCTACATGGGGAGCATCAAGTTTTCAGAACTGAGGATCTAAAGGCCATAACCGGGCCCAAATGGGGCCTCTGGAAACCAGTGAGCCATGTCTGTCAGTAGCCCCGCTGGGCAGTTTTCCTTTCCAACCTGCACAGGAAAGAATGAACCATTTGCATTTCTGTGGCAGGAATAGTAGTCTCCCCCTGCCCCATTTGATTTCATCACAGAAATGGGGCTAGGGGCATCTGCTGCTACTCCACTGTGTCTCCCGAGAGACTGTGAGTCTTCTTTGTGACTCATGAGTATTATTTATGGCCACCATGCTGATGGAGACAGACATACTGAGTGACACAGACTCAGAAAGGGTCTTCCATCTGTCCGTTTAGAAGGCTTTCTGGAATGCCCCTAACACATTGGTTTCCAGTGTTGGTTCAAGAAGGATAAATAAGAAAAACTCACTCTCTGGCCAATGCAGCTTCCTTAGCCCCAGTCTGTTTATTCCTGAAAGGCTTTTGGTTCAGGTGTCCCCTTGGTCGAATTGAAAGCATTTCAGTTCCAGCATTGACATCTTGATAATTGTGTCCTGCTTTACTTTGCATGTGAAGAGACACTATCTTTGTCAGCCTCCTCTTAAAAGCGTGGGCCCCTTTTAGTGAATCTCATTTCTGCTGGCTGATTTTTGAGGTCATTAGATTAGTGGAGCAGGGCTCTGTGCTAATGAGTACAAGGTCACAGCTTTGCACAGAGGAGCGCCTGGCTGTCCTGGAGAGGATACCTGCAGTCCCAGCCAGCTGCTTTGCCAAATGTTTCCATGAGGAATCGAGAGGTGAGGTGAAGAGGGTACAGGTGGCTTGAACTCGGCCTCTTTCTTTATCTTTCTGGACACAACACACAGATCTGAGGTGCTAGTGATTATGGGTCAGTAGTCACGTCTTAGGAAATTATGTTTTAAATATGACTATACATTTAAGTCTAAGCAATTAATGTTTTAGAAAATCTGCACTCTTGGCAGAAGTTCCTCGGTGGGCATGCTTCATTTTTGTTCCTGAATTCACTAAGAAGTTAATGAGTTGCAAGGACTCTGGATACTGCGAGTCCACAAAGAAGAATTAAGACATAGTTCCCACCTGTCTTCCTTTCCTGGAGCTGCTGTAACCAAGTACCACACATGAGTGGCTTACAACAACGGAAATTTATTATTTCACAGTTCTGGAAGGTATGTGTCCGAAATCAAGGAGTTAGCCGGGCTGTGCTCCCTCTGAAACCTCCAGGGGAATCCTTCCTTGTCTCTTCCAACTTCTGGTAGCCCCAGGCGTTCCTTGGCTTGTGTCCACAGAACTCCAGGCTCTGGCTCTGTCTTCACATGGTTGTCTTCCCTCCCTCTCTCTGCCTTCTCCTCTTCTTATAAGGACAAACAGTCATTGGATAGAGGGCCCACCCTAATGACCTCATCTTAACTTAATTATATCTGCAAAGGCCCTGTTTCCAAATAAGGTCACATTCACAGGTGTCGGGGGTGAGGATTTCAACCTATCTTTTTGAGGGGCACAGTTCAACTCATGATACCAGCTGTCCTCAGGAAACTTCCAAATCAGCAGGGAAACTAATGGAAAAGGACAGTGAAATCAGTGCTAAAAGAGGCCCAAGCACTATGCTGTAAGAGTCCAAGGGAGGACACGCATATACATATACATATATACACATATACACACACATACACATACACACATGTACACCCATATTCACAGATACACATACACATATACTCATATACATATACACACACACACCCTTACTAACACCCGACACACATCTATGATATGATTCAGAATTGAAAGTCATAAAGGCTTTGTGGTGGAGTGTGCTCTTGCACAAGGACTTGGAGGATGGGTAGATTTTTGTTACAGATAAATGGGTAGTGAAGGGCATTTTAAGCTGAGTGTGAGCAAAGTTCTGAAAGCACACTTGGTCATACCCGGGAAGAAAAATACTTCTAGTCGAATCAGGAGGGAAGAATTGGAGATCTGGAGACTAGAGGCCATTGGAGAGATTCTCCAGGTAGCCAGGTCAGCTCAGGAGGGCCTGAACTTGGAAATGATGGTGGGATGAGAAGTAAGGGACAGGTCATGAGGAACGGGGCAGGGGCAGGGGGAATTGATGGGAGGTGGCATGCGTGGGTAATGGGAGATGGTCAGAGGACAGCTGCCTTCAGATTTCTGGTGGGGTTGAACTGGGAGGATGGTGGTACCTATAGACAAAATGGGGAGCTCGGGAGGAAAGCACATTTGAAAGGGAGGGTAATACGTTTCCTTGTAAATATGTTGAGGTTTAGATCATTGTGGCTCCAGGCATAGGTGCTCAGCACCAAGGTAGAAACTTGAGGTTGGTGTTCTCTAGGAGAAGTCTGGTTGGAGGCAAGAACACCAACGTGATAGTTGAAACCATGGGACTGGATAAAGTGACTTAGAGGGAGAGTGGACAGAGGCAGTAGAGAAGCAGGGCAAGGCCCAAACCTTGGGGGAGGCCCAGGGCATGGACAGGGGTAGGAGGTGGCACAGACCAGAAAGGCAGGGAGGAGAGAGTTGAGAGGAGAGAGTGTACCCAGCAGGGATGCATCCTGCCTTGAGTTAGCTGAGAAGCATGAAAAATAAGGAGACTGTCTGATCTGACAGTTAATGTTCTGAAAGGCTGATTGTGAGAAAACTCTCAGTGAAGTGATTGGGGCAGAATCCAAATTACAAGAGGTTAAGGATATAAGCGGGTGACGTGGAAAGTAGACAGTGAGTGCAGACTCTCACTCTTGAAGAGTTTGGCAGGGAGAAGAAAGAAGGAATGGTAACCTGAGGAAGCAGAGTAAAGAGAAGGAATTTTTAGTTGGTCAGGAAGACAGAAAAGAGAGGATGATTATTTAATGAACTGATTTCTAGAGAAGATGGTAGGCTATGGGATTGGCAGCAGGGAGAGAAAAAGTTTAACTGAGACTCCTGAGAGAGAATCTTGAGACCAATGTAAGGGAGTCATTGTGTGAGTGAAGTCTGAACCACATGGAGATTTTTAATCCCTGAAGGTCTTCCTTGCAGTGGGCTCCACAGCCCTCCCTAAAGACTGGAGACCAGACCAGCTGACCTGTGTGGACAGAGATTTTTGTGCTTATTGACCTCAGCTGTACCTTATAGACATGAGATCTGAAGTCTCACACCACAGCTCCAATAGCGTTCCCACAGATTGCCTGGCTTTATCATTTTATGGCTGTTTCCAAAATGAAGGGACAGCTCTAACATCCCAAATAGGCTTTCTCTAGCCCAAGAACTAGAGCCAAGCAAAATGTCTTATCTGGGAAACAAAAGTACTGTAGGAGCCTGCCCGGAAATAACAATTATTTTCCTTTCATCACCATCCAGGGGAACAACTATGCTTTGCCCCTCATCCCTACCTCTCTCCGGATCTGAATTTCTAGATCTGTGGATGGATCCAGGAAATGGGACAGGATAGTGAGGAGGGGTCAGGAAGCCTGGAGTATGTGACTTCAACCCCTTGCTACCCTTGTGGGTACCAAAGACATCCACCTGTCCAGCTTTGTGCTAAGTGCTAACCTACAAAAGTATTGGGTTTCTTGCCTTCCTGGGAGTTACCTGGGACTTGGAGCCTGTGCTACACAGGTGGGGGAGCCAAGCGTTAGCTGAGAAATGCATGTGTGCTAGTTTTGTGGTTCAGGAAGGAGACGCAAGGTCAGTGTTGGCTAGAGTGGGTGAGAAAGGCTCCATCCTGGAAGACAAGAGTGGGACTTGGAATGACGGGTAGTTTGCACAGAAATGCAATAGCATCTCCGGTCGATGACCAACATGCTGGAAACAATGTGGTGTGTCCGTGAGACAATGAGGAGACTGGCCAGACTAGAGGGGCTTGTATTTGGGAGTGAATTGCTATCAGATAGGATGAACCTGGATTGTGGAGGGCTTTGAATACAAGGCTGAAGAGTGTGGACTTTTTCCTGAGAGGGACTGGGAGCTCCTGGAAGTTATAGAAAAGGAGTCACATGGGGAAGTCGGTGTTTTGGAAAGAGAATCGCCTCTCCTTTCTACTTCAGTTTGGCCGTGAAGAGCTAACAGCCTCATGCAAGATGTGTTGGCCGTGTTCCCTGCCCTTGTGGAACACAGAAGAAGGCAGTCCTTCCTTCCTGTTTTTCCTTGCTCTGTAAGGAAACTTCCCCCAGGAGCTTGGGTTTATTTCTCCAAACTGTGAAGAATGCAGCTTATTATAGAGCTTGAGGGGGAAAACCTGTTTTTCAGTTTTTCTTTTCTTTTCCCCTCGACATTGGTCTTTTGCCCTTAGCCCCTAAAGATCTTGATAACATTCCTCTTTGGATTTTCCGATTCCCACGATGATTTTAATAAAACCATCAACACCCACAGAAGAGAAGCAAGTCCTAGGCTGGAGGTTGACAGGCTGACTGCATTCCAATCTTTCTCATTTTTCCTTCAGGAAAATGGCGTATGTGTTAGATAAATGCACCGCCACTTAACAAGGTAACTGCCCATCACAGAGCTCCTTGAAGAAATTCTAAAATAACAATAACAGAACATGTGCCGTGCTTGTGGGATGCAAGGGCTCGTGGGGGAAGGGGGTGGGGAGCAGAGAAAAGAAACAGATTTTAATGTCATCCTGACAAGAGTTTATTATACACATCAGTGGTTAAAATAATTACTTTTTTAAATTATGGAAAAGGCTTTCTGGGGCTCTGTTAAATAGCAGCTGCAATTCCTCACAATTGATTTGCTGGGGCCACGAAAGAGACACCTTGTTTTTCCAGATACCTGAGGGAATTTTGGCAGGAGGCAATGAACACACCCATTCTCTCCTTGCTCTGGAATTTCACATTTTGGTTGAGATGCTTTGTGTGTCTTTGCTGTCCTGTTGGCTTCCCTGATTTTTTCATGTCACATCTTGGGTTTGCTCTTGTTCCCCACCCCACCACATTCCGTATTCTCACAGCCGTCAGGAGAGAATCCATAGGGCCCTATGGCAGATGAAGGTGCCACTTGGCATCACCTTTTCATTTTCTTTGAAAAATTTAGGCCCTTCTGAAATAAGCAAAAGGCACAGCAGGGAGCTGCTGAGATAGTGGGGGGTTGATGGAGACTTGGAAACCTGGATCTCAGTTTTCCTACCGAGCTGGAATCTTCTCACAGGAAGCGGAGAATGCTGATTGTCAGATTGTTCCACACAGTGAAATCTGGCCACCATGTGGGCCTCTTGTTCCAGCATTGGGCCTTTCAGTAGAATTCTAGACTCATCACAGAGCTTGAAGAAGCTCTAAGACCCTTGATTGTGTGGGTGAGGAGAAGGAAGTGATCGTTCAGGACACTCACTGTTTGGTCACGTGACCGATCATGTGACCCGACTCTGCCAGCCCTGTCACTGATCTTCTGCTCTCCCCCTGGGACCCTGAACCCCACTTCCTTTTTATTCTGGACTTCCTTTCCCCCTTGGTTTCTGTACCTCCCCCCAAAAGGGCCATGTCTGGTGTGGAACTAAAGGCAAATCCTTTTCTGACGGCTCTCGCATTCATGCCCATGATGATACGGAGGATTAGCCCCTGAGATTAACGGTGGATATTGCTCTAATACTCAGGCAGATGCCTCCATATAAAATGAAGTGCTCTGATGTCACTGACAAATGATTAGTTTCTCCTTTTGAAGCCAGTGGTCTGCTGGAAAGGGTCTGGGAAATGAAGAGGGGTCACCTCCCTGGCCTTGCCCTGCCCTTGCCCTGCCCTCTGGCCACCCACATTCTGCTTAGCTCTGGTCCTGAGGGGTTTGTTTGAGCTCCGAAGAGCTGTGGTCTGACTGACTGTGTTGCCCTTCCTGCCTACTAATGGTGCTCTGATCCTCTATTAGTCTTGGCCAAAATTTGGGTGTAAATCCATTTTCTGCTTCATTTAGCCAAACATTTACTGTCAACAACCAAACCAAACCAGAGCGGAACTGGCAACCAGAACCCCCACTCCCACCCCTAATAAAAGCAAAGAAGTTGGAGGGGCAAAGAGAGAACAGGCTTCTGTGTTTTACTCAATGTTGCCAGGTTGGCACCACGTAGGTGGCATTGCCAGCCTTTATTTCACTCTAGCTCTGGCTACCTCACACCTTAGGTGACTTCTGTACACGTGCCATGTTCACCTGGAGGCCCTTGACCATCACCTATTTCCATTCCCAAGAACTGACTGGAAGTAGCTTCCTGTTTCAGAGCCCCATCCTGCCCTTGAGGGTCCCATTTCTGGACTGAATGGTCAAACCAGCTCAGCTGACCACCCCAATTCCCAATGAGCTTTTATTTGATGAATCAGCTCCCAGATGTTCTTGAAGGTAGGTAGAATTTGTACCGAGGTTCTTTATATGTGTATTTGTTTTTCACATCAATAGAAATTGAGAACATTAAACTCTTGAGCACTTTATTCTCAGACAGAATGAATGGAGAACAGCTTTTTGACGAAAGGAAGAGACCAGTTTCCAATGAGCTGCCGAGCATGTGTCATCTCCCTGTAGACTTATTTTCAATTTCTAGGCAGCTACAATTAGAGGAGACATCAGCCTGTGCTGGATTATTTTCCAGAAATGCTCCATTGGGTGCCACACGCGAATGTAATGTTTGGCTGTGTGTTGGGCAGCCCACACTCATTTTGTGGGCAAGTTTCTGGACAAGTGGTTAAAATAGGATTTTGTGTGTGATTATTTCCTTTATAGACTTACATTTAAGGACCCAGATCACTGGTAGGTGAATTTGGTGGAATCCTTTTCTATCAGAATCCCAAGTTGTTAGAATCTTATTTTAGTAAAGTTAACAGAATCTGGCTTGATATAAAACCTAACTCTCCAGGTTGGGGTGTGAGTAAAGGGAAGGGGCTGTTTGGAGGGAGTTCCCCCTCCTTCCATGTTGGCGCAGGGTTGTGGCTCCCTGGGGGTGTGGGTGGGGGGTGAGAGGCCTGATTTTGTCCAAACCTCTGATAATGGTGTGGCGCTCAAGTAAACAGCAAGTTAATGGACTTCCCAGATATTTGCAATTCAGCAGCTGTTGCAAACAGCAGGGAGCAGAGAAAAAAATATAAAGGAAGAGTGAAAGGAAGGGGAAAGAGAGGAAGAGAAGGGGAGGGAGGTCTGCAATGTAAGCAGGAAATAACAAGGATGAGATTCAGTTTTTCAAATCTAAGTTCTTGTAGCTGGGCGTGAAGGCAAATGCATGTATCCTAGGATCTCATCTGGAAAAATAGCCAATTTGAGAAAACTCTGAGGATGGATGAGAGTTGTCTGGGTTTCTTAGGCTCTGGTTGTATGTGCAGAGGTGAACAGAACAGGCATTATATAGAGATGTATGTGTGCTTCCACCCATTTTGAAAGAATTAACATCCATGAACATGAAAATTCACCGTTAGAATTAGGTTAACATTTATGTATTGTCAAGGGAGTGGGAGCACATTACACCTGTCAGCTAATTACAAGACCCCTTATAAACTGGCCCCTAGTTTTATCTTTTTAGCTTCATCTGTTTCTATTTTTACTGGATACCCTACACCGCAGGCAAGGGGTGCAGTTTGCTGCTCCCATAACGTATTTTTCTTTCCCTCCACTTGCAAGCTCTGCCTCATACCTCCCTACACCCTCTCACTCTCCTCCCTGTCTTACTGCCCTTTGTAGGCAGCGGAAGGACGCCCCTCAATCCCCAGAGATGTCATGCCCTGTAGCCCCGTGGTACTTACCTGTGTTGGGGCATCTACCCTACTGCCTTCTCATCATTTGATTCTTTGTCTGTTGTCTCTCTAAAGTTCAGATGCCAGAATATAGGAACAAGATGGGTTTCTTTTCTTTTTTTGTTTTCCTCTGTCAACTCCAGTATCTCAAATGATTCCACAGACACTATAAGAACTCAATAAAGGTTGGCTGAGTGAGGAGCGAGTGAGTTATGATGTGTTACGAAGTGAAAGAGTGAAGGAATGGCCGGATGGCCTTCCTCGGTGGTACCACACAGAGCTCCTTGGTTGAGAGGCTGCTGGTGGGGAGTCAGGGACCAGTCCCCAAGCGGGTCACTAGACACAGCTCTGCTGTTCTTACCTATACACAAGCCAAGCTTGCTTTAGCTGCAGGGACTGTTTAGAGCTGATCCCATGGAAGCCTGTCCTGTTTTTTATGATCTTGGGGGATTTCAGAAGCAGATCGGGTGTCTGTAGAGTATAGGGGTGGGTAGGGTGTTAACGTACGAAGTCGACTCTTCAGAAGGCAGTGGCTTTAAGAAGACTGTTGTTGCTGTCAGCTGATGAGGGAGGTGTGAAGTGGGAACAACTCTTAGGGTCCTGGAAAGCTCTAGTCAGGATGTTACCTCTTGTGTCTGTCGCGAGTGAAGACACAGGTTTCCCACACTGATGAGAACTGCATGCAGTGGGGGGTGGGGGGTGGGGCTGTGGAGCTGAGGGGGTAGCGCTGTGTGATTGTCTGGTTCTCAGGAGTGGGCTAGGCTGTACAGGGGATGCAGTGGCTGGGCCCAGCCTGTGGACTGTGTGGGTCACAAGGTTAATGACTGTACTTAAGTAACCAGGCTGCTTGGGGCTGAGGATGAAAGGATTACCTGAGTGTTCCTTCTAAGTAGCAGAGGACTAACTTCTGAGCCTCTGCTGAAAGCCAGCGGCTGCTCTAAGAGGTGGGGATCCAGCCATAAGCAAAGCAGAGAGGTCCTGGTCCTTTCATTCTGATCAAATAATCCCAAAACAAATGGAGAATTGCACAGGTGATGAGTCCAATGAGGGAGAGATAGACAGTGTACTGAGATCCTGTGTTAGGGGGTTTTGACCTTCTCGGGGAAGGTCAGAGAAGGCTCCTTGGGGTCCGAATGCTGGAGCTGAGATGTAAAGGAGGTGAAGGAGCAGCTGGGTAGAGGAGGGAGAGAAGAGATCTGAAGCAGAGGGAACAGGAGTAAGAGGTATAGCACTGTCATTTTTTCAATGTGATTGATTTCTTCAACATATTCAAGTCTGTGTTTCTGTTTGACTGAGTATAATCTAGAAAATGAAACTGAACTTTGCTTGGATTGGGACCTTGTAGGACCTTGAGGTCATCAATCTCTCTCGTAGGTGTCTGTTATGAGTTGAATTGTGTGCCTCCCAAAAGATATGTTGAAGTCCTAAACTCCAGTACCTCAGAATATGACCTTATTTGGAATTAAGGTCTTTGCAGAGGTAATTAACTTATGATGAGGTTGTTAGGGTGGGCTCCAAACCAATACGATTGGTGCCCTTATTAAAAGGGGGATATTTGGATATAAAAGCTGACATAGGGAGCAGATGGCCATATGAGGAGGGAGACAGGGATTGCAGTTAAATTGCCATAAGACAAGGAGTGCCTGGGGCTGCCAGAAGCTGGAAGAGGCAAGGAAGGATCCTTTTAGAGGCTTTGGAGAGGGCACAGCCCTGCTAATACCTGATCTCAGACTTCTACCCTCTAGAACTGCAAGAGAATAAATTTCTGTCGTTTTAAGCCACTGAGTGTGTGGTTCTTTATTATAGCAGCACTAGGAAACTAATACAGTGAGGGAGGGTGGAAAATGAAGGGTTGTGTTGAAGACTAAAGATAATTTATTTATACTCAGAACAAGGCCTGAAACATAATAGGTGCTCAATGAACAACAACTATTATTAAATTACTGAGTAGAAAATAGGGGCAGGTTCCATTTTTTTTTTTTTTTTCAGATTGCGTGTATGTGCTTGTGTGTTGTTTTTATTTTTTGATATACTAGAAGTACTCAAGGGTTAAATTGGGCTGCCCTATATGTATATCACATTGGTACCCAGTTTTTACTTCCCAATGTTAAAAAAAAAAAAAAAATGCCCCTGTCAGTCCTCCTTTGGTGAGATCTACAGCCCTTTATCAGTGGACAGGTGCCTTGGGAGGTAGGTCATAGTGGCCCACAGACACACTAACAGGTAAATGACTGATGTCCAGATCCTTTTGGGGGCAGTTTTGACCTAGAGAGAGGAGAGTGCAGAGCCTATCAGGGCAATAGAGGCCTGTCGTAAGGAAGAGTGTATTCAAGAAGGGATAACACAGTGAAGAGAGCAAGTTTTGTCCACCTTGTGGACAAGCCAAGGCCCTAGATGAAGGAAGAATTTGTTCCATTGGTCCAGGCTACTTCCCATTTCAACCTGAATTCAGGCTGATAAAGGCCCATCTTTTACATTGGGGTTTTAGAAAACATCTGGATTCTTAGAGACATCGATGTGTCTAGATTATTTCCTTCCTTCCTGCCTTGGTATCTAACATTTAGGAATCACCATCACCAAGCAAATACAAAGATGAGTAAACCTGAAATGGGGAGTCACCCCCTGAAGATAGATGCAGGGATCCAGCTGGGTTAGTAGCTGGTGAGGAAGCTTTGGTGTCAGGTGGCCGGGGGTGCGAGTCTCAGCCCTTGGACAAGTGATTTGCCTTTTCTCAGTGTCAGTTAGCTCATCTGTAAGATGCAGATGATGATACCGACCACGACAAGTCATTCTTGTAGTGATGACCAAATGAGGTGGCCTCTGTAAGTTGCCTGGTAGGTTGTTAGATTTGTTTATTCTGAGCTATGGGCTTTATGCCTCCTGGGATGTAGGTCTTTTTCTTCTCTATTTTTTTCTAGCATCATTGAAGCACGATCGACAAAAATTGTATATATTTAGGTTGTACTATATAATTATTTCACATTCGTATACGTTATGAAACCATTACCACAGTGAAGTTAATGAACACATCCATCACCTCGCGTAAGTACCTTTTTTTAATGGTGAGGACACTTAAGATCCACTCTCTTAGACAATATGACGTCGACAATACAGCGTTACTAACTGTACTCACCAGGCTGTACGTTAGATCCTCGGAACTTACTCATCTTCTAACTGAAAGTTTGTACCCTTTGACCTATATGTTCTTATTTCCCCCCGTCTCCCAGCAACCACTGCTTTACTCTTTGGTTCTGTGCATTTGACTTTTTTAAATTCTACTTATGCGTGAGATCATCGAGTATTTGTCTTTCTGTGTCTGATATTTCATTGATGTCTTGCTCGTTCATCCATGTTGTTGCAAATGGCAGGATGTCCTTCTTTATTATGAACGAATAATACTCCATGTTGTACATACTACATTTTAAAAATTCATTCATCTGTCGGACATTTAGGTTGTTTCCACATCCTGGCTATTTAAAGCATCTTGCGCTGTACTTGGTCCCATAAATATTTGTTGAATGACTACTGAATGAGATTGAACTAATGTTCTGCAACAGTGGTATCCAAATTATTATGATTTTTTTTTTTTTTTTTTTTTTTTTAGTAGTAGGGATTCCCCTCCCTTTTTCTTTTTTAAAATAAAGCTCTAGGGGAACCCCAGCACATACAGTAAATCTAAGAGGAGCTTCTCTTGAAAACAGGGCAAGGACTGCCTTTCTTTGTTCCCATTCCCTTTCTTTATTGTCCCTCAGACAATTACACCCTAGAAGGAGCATTTGAATACCTTACGTTGAGAGTAACAAGACTGAAAACTCTCCTGAAACTGGAAGGGATTTCTTTTTTCCCCAGGAAGTCAGTCCCTATTCCTAACTAAAAATCTTATAATTTAGCCATCCTCAGTAAAGTTGGAATGTGTGGGGCCTCAGCTTCTGTGTAATTAGTTTTTGCATTCCTGGTGACTGTTGTTATGTGTCCCCCACCTGATTTTGAGGCCACAATACCATTTCCTTCCCTCCTGAATGGTATTCTGTAGCCCGTAAACGTCATTAGAAGCCCTCAGAGGGTAGAGCTTCATTTGGAATCTCCAGGATACCTCCCATTTGAAGGACAGACAGAAGCTCTCCATTTATGGAACTGATTCTTTTTTGGATTTGATTTTGTTGTCCTAAATAGAAAGCTCCACTTGTTCCTGTAAAGATTCTTTCCTAGAACATTTATTTTGTTTTGTTTTTAAAAAGACAATAATTGAGCTTCTGTCATATTCTTTGGAAAACTATCTTTAACTATGCAGCCTGTTCAATTGCAACAAAACATTCACATTCTTTCATCCATATGCTCACAGAAGATAACGCTAAAATAGCTTGTTTTATAGTGCAGGTATTAAAATGACAAATATGTCTCCAAATATCAAATGACTGGAATAGTGCAAATTTAAATTCCACCTAGATTAGGACAACATTATTATTCCTTCCATCCATCCGTTCATCTATCTCTCCATCAACCATTTATTCAGCATTTACTTAGTGCAGGCCCAGAGACACATGGAGGATGCATATCTGCATAGAAAAAGGCCCAGGAAATGATGGCAGGGAGCAGCATATAGTATTTGAGATTATTACCATTTTATCTCCACTTAATTTCATGTATTGTTTTTAGGATTAAATACAGAAAAAAACAAACGCTATATGTGCCTATTCAGTGTAGTGTATTTGAAGGACACTGCTGGCTTCCTATGTAGGGGCTGGTTTTCTAGTTCTTAGATTGTTCCTTTCCATTCTTTCCCCCATCACCAGAATATTCCATACCTTCAGACAGTATCCCTCCCTCTTCAGAGACTGGGAGGTTAGAGAGTGACAGGAAAGGAGTGTTAAGCCTTCAGTTTTGCTTTTTTGCTAGCAAAATCCTACAGTGACTTTCCTGTATAAAATGGGACGTGGGGTCTTTGAGTTTTCCTGGGCCTGGCACTCTGGTGTGGTGACATGGCCTTTGCCAGCAAGGAGACTCACTGGATTCCCAATACTAACCCTGCCCATTCCTATAAGGTTGGTGCAAAAGTTACTGCGGTTTTTGCCATTATTTTTAACCTTTTAAACCGCAGTTACTTTTGCTCCAACCTAATATATAGCTTTCTCCGAAAAATGGGCATCACAATGCCAGTCTTGTAGAAGGTTTGTGAGAGTTAAATGCCTGGTGTTGCTGTCTGGCACGGGTGGCTACTCAGTAAATGTCAATCTCTTCCTCCTCCCTTTAATCTTGACAAGATAACAAGATAACAAAGTTTTAAGAAACTTTGATAACATAGTTCAGTGCCATATTTTAAGATTCTGTTGTAACCCCTATACTTAGCATTCAAGGGCTATAAAATTTGGCTTAGGAAGACCAGGGGTCAAAGGGGTGGTCTTGACTTTGTCTACTAATGTGTAGTGTGACCTTCAGTTATTCTCGGCCCCTCTTTTGCTCGCGGTTGACCATCTGTCAAATGGGAGCCTGAGGGTCCTCTCTGACCCTCAGGGCAGCTGTGCAGCATGGATGAAAAAATGGGGTGAAGTGTTTTGCGAAGTATAAAGTTTACAAATGCCCAGGACTCACTATCATCGCTGTTTGGATATGTCCAAATTACATTTCAGTTCCTTGCTCAGTATCTTTTTTGCAGGCCTATCTTTTCACACCACGTTTAATGCAGACTTTGTCCCCGGATCTGTGGAGCTGGGCTCTGTGTAACTCTGAGGACCTGAACTATTGTTGTACTCTCAGGACATAATTTTATGTGAGGAGAAGCAGCAACATTTATTTCACCTGCTTAAAACTCTAGTTGCAGAAAAATTTGGCTCAGACTTTCCAAAATAAACTCACCTTTGGGTTGAGTCCAGGAGTGGAAATTTTTAGCTGGAAACAATGGTTTGTCAGAAAACATAGGAGTGGCAACAGACTGGGGCATATGCACCCATTTCAGAAGGCTACGTGTAACCCCACCATGCCATCCTCTGCCCTCCCTGAGTGTAGGTTACAGGCCCAATGAAAGGAGGAAAGCAGGAAAAATCTGAGGAATTACCTGTTTTTTTCCACTGTCAGACCCCACTCAAGGCTTTGGCTTTTGGAGTGATGGGTGGGCTTGCTTTCATTTTGTGGGTTTGCTAGCATTTGACTATGTAATTATTCCTCTCAGCTGAATATCCTTTGACATGATGGAGGTATAGGTGGCTTTACCTGACATAATTCCTATAATCCATGAGTGTCAAAAGCAGGTACTTATTTTCGGCTCAAATTCTGCTGACCTGATTAAGCCTCCTGTTTTGCCCTGAGGCTGAGGATAATGAGTTTGTCCAGTGCAGTGGCTGGTGGGATCCAGAGGCTCTTTGAAGGTGGTTCTGAGCCTGGGTGCTGAGCTTTTATAACCATCAGATATGTCAAGTTGGACGTTTGCTTTGGAGCTTGTGTCTGGTTTTCCGTCCTCTGCTCACTCTGTCGCATAGGTCATTCTAGCAGATAAAGGGATCTCTGGCCCTCTTTGAATTTTTCCACTGTTTGAGGATTAGAAGCCATTTCTCCCAGGGATGTCACCTGAAGAGAAGTGTGTCCAGGTGAAAGCTTGGGGAGTGGGTCGGATGAGAAAGACGGGGAGCTCTGGAGGAGAAGGATTCTGAGTGGATGCTGATGTAGAAACATCCCAGGGCTGGTGGGAAGGAGAAAGCTTAGCAGCTGCTGTCGTAGTTGGCAAGAGAAGGAGGCTGTGAAGTGAAATATTACACAGGGTTGCCCTAGACTCTCAATGGAAAACTTTTTTCCCCTTTGAACAGAGGAAATAAATGCACAGTAATGGTAGCGAGAAAATGAGGTTCCGCACATGCCCTATTTTTCTTCATTGTCTTCATCCCCTTCTTTTTCTTGAGTCCCCCACACTCTTGTTTCAGGCCTGTGCTTCTGCTGGGTCAGTGGGACTTGAAGCAGGATCTGTCAGCCAGCCTGGAAAGGTAGGCTTCTGGAAACCAGGGCTCAGCCCTTACAAGAGTCAGACCGGAATCCAGAACATCTTTGCTCTTGTTTCTGTTTTGAATTAAGTTCTGTCGCAGTCTTTGCTGTCTCATCCCAGCAAGTGTCTTCTCTCCTGTTCATCCTGAGGTAGAATGTTGTGTTGGCTGCTGTACAGGTTGGCCCCACCCCCATGAATTAAATTCCAGCAGAAGGAAAATGGGAACCCCTGTCTTCCGTGTGCGAGGGAATCCGAGAACACCGCAGGCGATTCACAGGTCGGAAATTTGATCATCGATAGCAAGACATACCTTTCATTGGAACTGTGTCTTTAATTACTAACGTGCTTTCCCATTTCGTACGCCTGTGAGGATGAAACTGGGGTACAGGGTGGTTAGGTGATTTGCTGAAGATCTCCAAGCAAATAAGTGATGAGAGACATAAACCTGTTTCGCCTTTCACAGGTCAGTGGGAAATTGAAGCAGTTTTTTACTTTTACTTGGAACTCGCTCATTTCCCCCTAGGGACTGAGGTCCCAGCCAACTGTCGAATTCTGTGATTTTTGGACTGTGTGTCCCTCGCAGTCCAACAGATACCACATCTGAGCCTGCGAGAACTGGCTTCTAATGAAGCAGTGGAAGTCCCTCATGGATCACAGTTCATTATTTCACACGCACATATTTCTTCATGAGAGCATGTGTCCCAGAACAGTCCAGCCCCGCGTCTGTCACAGGCTTGTGCCTAGGGCCCGTCTCTTAAATGTGGAGGCTGCGGCACTGCTTCTACTCAGCAAGACGGAGCCCCAGCCAAGACTGTAATCGGTATCACACATCTGAATTTACTGGAGGAGCAGGAAGGGTGAGTGGATAACAACACCTTATATTCCTGTACAAAGTGTTACACTTTCCAGAACCATTTCAACGTTGATTATCTCATTCTAACTTCAGAACAGCCTTTATGATCTCCATTTGAAAGATGGGGAAAAAAATGGAGCCACAAAGAATGTGTCACTTGCTCAAGGTCACAGAGCAAACTAACAGCTATCTTTGCTTCTTGCTCTTTCCCATGTGCTGGCCCCTTCTGGGCGAACCGTTTTCTGTCCCCTGAAGTTGAGGGTGTTTGTTTCCTTCCAACATTTTCCCTGGACCCCTGCTTTGGAGATTCTGTAGTGGGGGAGGGAGAAAGTTTTTTCTGTGGGACACTGTTTGTGACGAATATGACATAAAATAGAAACAGCTCCTTCTTCCTTTCTACACAGATGAGCTGAGAGCTGGGCATGGAGCGGGAGATGGCTCTGGCTGTCCCCTTTCGGTCATCTCCCCTCCTCGTCCTCGTGAAGCTGGGAAGTGGAGCTGGATCCCCAGGTGCAAAGCTCCAGTTAGTTAGGCCACTATTCCTGGTACACACCTGCAGATCTCATTCATCTCTTCTCCCTACTCAACAAACACGAGTGGGGCCTACTCTGTGACAGGACATGTGTGACGAATGCTGGGGGTGCCACAGGGAGTCACCACCCAGTTCTTGTGCTCAGTGAGTTCCCAGCCTGGTGCAGGTCTGTCTCTGTCACTCTTCCCTGCATGTCGTAGCCTGGGCATCGAGCGCCATTCGATGCCCTTGTAAGTCCGCCTGGGCAGAGCAAATAGCTGACGGAGGATGGAGCTCCAAACCAGGGCCATCAAATGCCACAGAGCAAAACCGTGAGGTCAGTCGTAGCAAAAATGGCCTTTGACACCAAAGTCTATTTCTTCTGTTTCCTGGGCAAACAGCTAGACGCACCTCTCAGCTTCTCTTATGGACAGATGTAGCCATGTGCCTAAAATCTGGCCAGTGGAAAGCAGATGAAAGCGTTAAGTGCCTCTTGTAGGCCAGCCCATATAAACCTCCTGAGGCAGTGACCCATGAGCCTTTCCCCTCCATTGGTTTGAAGGAGCCAGTTGTTATCTATGGTTGGAAGGTAGCAGAATTACAAGGGGTCCCCAAATCTCTGCGTAGAGGAGAGCCACTCCTGTGTGGATGGGAACATACAGTTAGGACTTCAATTGCATTGAGCCATTGAGGTTTGGGGTTTACCTATTTCGCTAATATGCCCAGTTTTAGGGACAGAGACAGTGGCTTGAGTCAGGAACATGGAATCAATCTGGATGAGACAGGTGAGATTGTGGAACTTGTAGGCTGCTTTTTCTGGACTAGTGCCCAGGCCTGGAGCCACTTCCGGGTGTGAAAGTATGGAGGTAAGGAGCCCTCAATCCCCACTTCCTAAAGAGGGAATTGGGCCTGAGGCCTCTAGGGACTGTTGGAGGTTGGTGGCATTGCTGGTCAGCAGCAGCCTGGGCTGGGGCTGGCACACCTAGCAGGCCCTGCCAGGCCAGGTGGCAGCACTTCAACCAGACTGAGATGTGGATGTTGGGCTCTCAGCCTTCCTGGGGAGGCCAAAGGCTGATGTGGCGGAAGATGGCCCAGCTCCAGCAGCTCTTGGCTTTTGCTTCGTCCCCTACACCAGCCAGCTATGTGACTTTTGACAAGGCCCTTCTCTGTCCCTCAGCTTGATTCTAGTCCTGTTCATTGGGTTGGGTGTGGGCTAGATGATTTCGGATATTTCTGGGTGTGAATTTTGGAAACTTTAATACAGACTACACCTTAGGAGTTCCTCGAGCTCCTGGGCTACCCCACCCGACTCTGGATTCCAAACCCATGGCTCTGCCTTCATATAGTTGCTGTGGCATGTTGTGGAACAGCACTTGTCCTTTCTCTGTGACCCTAAATCAGGAGCTTCCAACTTTCAAACAATCTAAACTCTTTTAAAAGAAAAAGAAACATCTCATTCCAGCCCCGCCTCCACGAACCTGGATATTATGGTCTCTTCCAGCATCAGACATTGAGATGTCTCCTGTTCCTCCAGCCCATTTTTCTTATTTAATAAACACACAGCCAGCACTGCCCAGGTATCCGGTACTGTACTTAGAGCTTCTGTATATTAACTCACGTCATTCCCGTTATAACCTGGTGAGGTAGGCCCTGTCATTATCCTCATATGACAGGTGAGCAAACCGAGACCAAGAGAGATTAAGGAATATGCTGAGGCTCCCAGCTAGTGGGTGGGTAGGCTGGGATTTGAACCCAGGGAATGTGGCTTCAAAGTCCACGCCCTTGATCACTGTGACACACAGCCTCTCCTAAGTGCTCCTTCAAAGTCCATGCATCCCCCAGCAGCTCTAGCATGTCTTCCTGAAGGTTTTGTCCTCCTGCTTCAGAATCCCTGCCCTGGTTGGCCTGGTCTCAGCTAAACCTCGGTGCCTTTACTTTTTAGCTCTGCTTTCTTCTGTACAATTCCCTGCATATTTTCCTCCTTATGAAGTCTATCCATAGATTAATGATTCCACGATCAGGCCCCAGGCCAGGACTCTTAGTCCTGAGAAGTGGCAGGAGAAGGCTCTGGACATTGCGGCTCCAGCATGGCCCAGAGTATGCCTGGGGCTGGGGAACTGCTGTCACAGAGATATACAGCTGTGACTAACTGACATGGTTTTTGCCAGGACCAATCAGCGAAGCGTAGGCCTGACTAGATACTATTGTTCTCCACCCCCTGTTCCCAGGGCTGAGGCCTGCAGACCCTCACTCCCAAGGGATTGGGGTGTTTTATTGCCCGGCTGACAGGGCCTGACTTGTCTTCCAGGCTGAGCCAGGAGTGCTAAGATAGAGGGGCCACTTGCCTTCTCTCCTCTCTACTTACTATTGGGTGGGGAAACCCTACCGGGCAAAACCTATTCCACCCACTTGTCCACTACTCCTAGTGTGCAGCCTTTCTTCCAGGATGCTCCTTCCTCCCTGTCTCCTCCCTCTGGTGTTCATACTTTTAGAATGAAGAGAGTGGGGAAAATGGTTAAGACCACAAACTTTGCAGTCATACAGACCGGGGTTCAATTTGGAACTCTGCTACTTACTAGAGAGGTAGCCTTAGGCAAAGTACCTGTCGTCTCTGTGTCTCATTTGCCTTATCTGCAAAACAGGCATAAAAAGAGTGCCTAGCTCACAGAATTATTAGACTATAGTAATATACAATGGCTGTCAGGCACGTACCACAGTGCTGGGATGGAACAAGCAAGAGGCTGTGGGCGTCATGACCAAGAACAGGGACAGGGGCCAGACTGCCTAGATGCAAGACCCCCACTCCATTACTTACTACCTGGGTGATCCAGTGTAAGTTATTTAACCTCTCTATGCCTCAGTTTCCTCATCTGTAAAATAGGGATAATAAAAGTCCTGATTTCACAGGATTGCTACAAGATTAAATAGATTAGCATTCATAAAGCACTTAGAACAATGCCTGACACCTAGCAAATGCTAAGTGTTTGTTAAATAAAATACATAATTGCTCAGTACATGTTTGCTATTATTTTTATTATTTTCGCATTATTACTGATAACTTTATCTGAGCCCCTGAAAAGGAGGCAGGACAAATACTATTATTCATGCTGCAAGTGAAAGATAAGTGATGGAGGCAGATGCCCTGTTTAGCCTCACACTGTCACTTGCCTGAACAACAACTTCTTTGTTCAGGTCTCTGTGCCCTCAGGTGCTTCTGTTAACTTCTTGCTAGCCAAGTTCACTGCCTGATCTGTCCTACAGACACTCAAATCTGATCATGCCACTCCCGTTTAGTGCCCCCAATGGAGGCATGTCCTGTTGGTGTCCTTCAGGGAAGTTTCACCTTCTAGGCAAGGCCTATGAGGCTCTGTGGCCAATTGGCCCTGGCTGATTCCATCTGACCTTTACAGTCCCTTCATGATCTGTCACACCTCCAGGACCTGAGCACACCGTTCCCTTGGCCTAGAAGGGTCCTTCGCTTCTTCTCCATCCAGCAAAACCCTCCTACAGGTTCCAGCTCAAATATGCCCCCTGCTTCCCCTTCCAGAATAGAGTTGGGCTGTCCTGCTCTGGACTCCCAGCCACATGGCTCTAGAATTCTATTGTGTGATACAGGTTTGTTTAAGAGCCGGTCAGCCGCTCCAGCACACTTCCCTTTCCTTGAGGAACAGGGACCGTGCGTCATTTGTCTTTGTATTCACCCCACACGCCTACCTCCTAGAACCCGGAAGTACATCTGGCACATGGTAAATGCTGGAAGATTTTGAATGTATGAATACTGATGAGAACTACAACCGGTCGCCTTGTGTCTCCAGTGCATATCATGAGCTCAAAGCTCACACACCTTTGCACTTTCCTAGTCCTGGTCTGTGCTGACTTGCGGTGCTGTCTTCAGTAAGCCAGCTCATCTGGTGGGCCTCAGTTTCTCCACCTGTAAATGGTCTGCAGTTGCCTTCATCCCAAAGATCTTGTAAAGGTGGAGTGGATGCTTATTGAAGAATGTGTTTGGAATGGAGCTCTAGACATACAGAGGGCGTCATTGTTTTGTACATCTTGCCCTTTGACGCCCCCAGCTGATCACCTAGTCAGATGGGAACAGCCACAGGAGAACACAAGCCTGGGGCTGGCTGATAATGTGTATTTGTCTGTGGCCTACCTGTTGAGCAATGCCTGGTGGAAGTGGAGAGCTGTAAAGATGCATTATGTCCTGTGTAGCTGCAGGATATGTGTCCTCCTGTTGTGTTACTGATTGGGAAGCCAGGCCCATGGGGAGCCGTCCTGTGCACAGGTGAACAATTCTGTAAGAAAACTCAGTATACGAATATCCAAACCAAGACAACAGTGGGGTCATTAATGCAATAAAAAATGGCTCCGCATTTGAAGAAAGGCTCCATGGGCATTCTTTATATAGGAACCCATGAATGTTTATGGGTTGAAATAGTAAAACCTGGATAATAAAGAACTTGGCAAGGAAAGGGGAAGACATAAGACCCTGAAGCTCTGATACTAGTTTCTGCTGTTGGTAAATGAGAAATGAAGATAAAACACCTGCTAAAAAGTGAGTTTCTCTAGAAACAGATGCAGATTTGCAGACATTCCATGTATACCTGTTTCAGAAGTAGGTCTGGGGTTGTAGCAGACGGACCCCCCATACAATGGCCTTTTATTCCATAAAGCATTGGTGTGCAAACCTTTTGCATTTCTTGAAACTATAAAATGCCTTGTCTCCCTCTACCTCCCTCCTCCGAAAGGGGAGAGCACCAACCTAGAGTTATGCTCTTCTAATTTTACCAAGTAAGAATTTAATTGACTACCATAATTATTTCATAAACAAACAAAGCATTTTAATTCGTTGATGGAATGAGCATTTCTTGAGAGCCAGTATGCCCCAAACATTGTGCTAAGTAGTGGCTGTTTAATGGCAGACAAGACAGGTGTGGCCTCTACTCTAATTGGACTTAGACGTGGGTGAAGGATCGACATGAAACAAGCCAACCAATAAGTGCACATTGTAAGAAGGGCCCCAAGGAAAAGCAAGGAGGTAAGGTGAAGGTGAAGAGAGGAGGCCTGCCTTCCAGCGGCGTGTTCAGAGAAGGCCTCTCTGTGGAAGAGAGAATTAAACTGAGAGAAGGAGCTGATATGGAAAGGGAGAGGAAACTGCATGTGTAAAGGCCCTGAGGTTGAAAAGGACTTGGTGTGCTCAAGATAGAAAAGAAAAATTAGGACCAGCGTATCGCAGAATAAAATATGGCTCTTTAAGTTAAATACATTCAGCTTTATGAAAAACTCACACTAATGCCTGTTCTTATGTCTTTCTTCCTCCCTCCCTGCCTCATGTTACTGTGGCCTAGTGAAAGGCTTTCTTGGCCCAGCACTGCTAAGCCTATTAAAGAGGTCACGTCCTTTCCATGTGAGGAGTACAGATCATGTGGAAAAAAGCATGGGGGGGAGGTGTCAAGGTTAGACTTAGCGGATGTCTTCCCTGACTCAGGGGATCAGCCTGAGGCCTGTCCTGGAATCTTGGTATTCTTGGAGCCTAATTTCTGCGCTTCTCAGAACCCAGTCAGACCCAAGGCATTGGCCACTGGCCCAAGGGTATTAATACTGGTCGTGTATGTGAGTAAGCAGGAGCAGCCCCGTGGTCTGGGTGTTTGGGCTGTGTGGACAACCACAAGACGGCTCACCTCTTGGCCTCGAGGTTGCCATCATTTGCAGGTTCCTCCCCGGGCTTTGTTGTTTTCCCTGAAACAGGCTGGAATTGTTCCCAGGCAGAAAATGAGACTGGGCTTCACAGATCTTTCCCTCAGGCAATCTACTCAAAGCTTTGAATCGAATGAATGTTCACTCACTGAACAAATAATTGTTTGGTGCCGACTGTATGCAGCTGTGTGCGTGGCACCATCTGACAAACCCTGGTCTGCACTCCGTCATCTTTTGCCAGGGACTGTCCTGAGGGTATTGGTCTTGTCACCTCTGCCAGGCTCAAGCTCCTGGTGGGACAAGTTTTTTGTCCATTCTGAGCCCCTCAGCACCCAGTGCCCCTTGACACCATGGGTACGTGTTAGTGAATCTTATATTATGTCACCGACTTCTGGAGCCTCTGGGAAATCAGCTAAAGGCAATTGGTTTTCATCTCTGACCAATTTTGGCTCTTTCTCTCTGAGGAAATCCCTCCCCTTTTGCTTTCACCCCCATTGACCCTCATTGTCACAGAACATCTAAGGAGCAAGGGACTCCTGTCATCTCTCCCAGAGACTTGGCTTCTTCTGGAATTTTCTATGAATGCCAGTCTACTGTCTCCATAGAAACAGACTGGTATAGTCTAAGGAGTCGAATCTCTTTCAGAAATAAAAAGTGTGCATGGTAAAGGGATGGAGAAGGGGTGAGGGGGATGGGAGGACCATATATGGATGGATTCTGAGGGCCTCCCGCCTTACTTGCATCACCTCGGACCTCACAGGCCTGGGAGGAAGGTGTGGTTGTTGCCATCTTGCAGAGCAGGAGACTGAATCTTGGGAACTAAACCACCTTGCCCACGGTCACTCAGCTTCTCAGTGGTGGAAGGAGGGTTGGAGCCCGGGTCTGCAGGACTCCGAGCCTGTGTGTACACCATACCTCAGTGCCTCGTCCCCTGTGCTGAGCTAAGCACTCTCACTGGTATCTGGTGAATAATGGCTTGTGGCAGGGGAGAGGTGGGGGGCAGTTGCTCTTTTTTTCTTTAATGTGGCCCAGGTCATCTTTTTCTCTTCACTTCTGTCTCTTGACTGCTAGTTCAATTTTTCTTCCTCTTGCCATCTCTCCTCACCGCGTAAACTGCCTTTCTCTGGTGACTCAGTTATTTCTTCTTGCTCCTATTTTTGGGGCAGGATGGGGTCTAATGGTTTGGGACAGGTTGGGCAGTGTTAGCTGAAGGCAAACTGAAGTCCACAAAGGCCGTCTTTATTCTGATCCTCTTTTTTGCACTTCACCCCATGGGCCTCTCACCTCAAAATACCCCTGAATTCTCCTTTCTGGGTAGAGGCCCAAAGGTCTCTTCTCCTAGAGCTGTGCCCCACATTCTCAGCTGAGTCCCACCTGGCAAGGTCCTCTTTTAGTTTTTAACTTAGAAAGTGTGTTTTGAAGCCTACAAACCCTTTCCCTCTCTTTTCTCTCTGTACTCATCTTTTATTCACGTTCAGTTGTTATACACCAAACTAGAATCCTTGGAAAGAGTCCTTTGTCTTGCGTTCAAAGGTCAAGGCTAATGTCATGGTGATAGTCCAGTTGCCCCGATCTGTTCAAGGTCCTTGAGTGATGGCTGGGGCTCCCACTGTGTCTGTCTCACAGCGTAGGCTTGGCCCAGATGAGGATGATGGACGTGATGTGAAGGAGGAGCTTAACCCTCACACTTGTCACCCAGAGTGCAGCGCCTCTGGCTTCCAGGTTGTTTGTGTGCCTGTTTCACTGAATATGAAGGAGAGTTTTGGACCTGAGTTAAGGAGCAGCATTCAGATACCAGCCACTTGGAATCTCTATCAATCAGTCAGTCATCTGTCTACCTGTTTATCATCCACCTTTTTCTATCTGTTTACCTACACATGGGCACATATGTGTAAACATACATACATCTATATTTTGGAGTATTTTGCTTTACGTAAGGAAAGCCACTCTCTCTTTGTGCTTTTGGGCTCCCACTGAAGCATAACTCACGCTTTGTGCATATCTGCATGTTCCACGAGCATATAGTGTGTCCCTTCTGTCTGAGTTCTTTAATCTGTCTTGACTTCAGGAAAAGAATCCTTAGGCTTCTTTTCTAACAGCTTGTGTTTTTAATGCTGGTGATAACATTCAGTTCACTGACGTAGTCTGGCTGACATTCACACTCTTTTGCTTCTGCCCCTGTGATGGGGTCTCCTGAGGGTACGGAGGCAGCTGAGGGGCCCAGACCCTCTGGCCTGGCTACTTCCACAAGCTGGTCATTAATTTTTGAGCAAATGAGAGGCAAACTGTGCAAATGGATTTGTGTGGCCATTAACTAAGTGGGTCGAGGACAGAGCAGAGGAGACCCATTGTCACAGTTTCGCTCTCTGGGTGACTGACCTTTGTACTGCACCCCAGGTTCTATCTCTTGTGGACATTAAAAGAAAGGCTCCTGTTGCCCGTGTGTGCAGAGATGGGCCCCCTGCAGAGACGGTTGGTTGGCAATATTCCTTTCAGGGTGGCATTCATTGTTTTGGTAAACTTACCAAGATTCTCAGCCTTGCAGACCAAGACGGTGGGTTTACAGGGTTCCCAATCTCAGCACCATTGGCATTTTGGGCCAGTGAATGCTTTGTTGTGAGGGCATTGTAGGATGGTTAGCAGCGTCGTTAGCCTTTGCCCACTACATGCCAATAGCACTCCTCCCCAGTTGTGACAACTAACCATGTCTCCAGACATTACCCGATGTCCCCCTACAGGGCAAAACACCCCTAGCTGAGAACTATTAGGTTAGAATAAGAGAGAGAGGCTCCAGCCTTGGGGAAGAGTGATCGGTAACCAAGTGCTTGCAATTAATTTATAAAGTCAGGGTGCCAGTTCATCAAGTTACAAAGAGAATTGGGTGTTATGCCAACTGGGATTCCAGGGTCAGTTTGCTATCCTGTTCTAGGTCTGGAGGCAGGCTCTGCAGAAAGCCCATCTCTAATGCTGGCATCAGAGGCAGGAATAGGAGTTCTGTGATTCCATGGTTTCATCTGGGGTTCTAAGGAACACAGGTGCTGAGGGCTGTTCATGGTTGTTCCATAAAGAAAAGGTTCTGTGATCAAATGAGTTTGGGAAACATAGAGTAAAAGTTAAACAGGTTTCTTTATTTCAGAACTTATCAGAGCCTTTAGTATGCTAATGTGGGTTATACTTCTCCTAATGTTGTCCAAAGGTATTAAAACTTGTGCAGCATCTCTTGAGACTACTCCACAGTCTACAGGTTGGAAAAATGGTTTATTAACAATAGGTGGAGAAGGCCTGAGGCATCCATCCTCAGCATAGGATACTCCCCTCTGTGAGCAGTGCTGAGCTGGGCACTGCCATTGTATGTTGGAACCTCCCTCCTTCCTGGATCTCTTTGCTGGCTCCCCTCTCCCCTCCCCTCCCTCCAGTCCCACCTCAGTCTCTGACTTTTCTGAGATTATGGTGATGTGTTTAATCTGACTGAGATCTAGTCTAAGTGGTTGACTTTGCTTATATTACCATTGATTCATTATTGTGTTGATCGTACAGTTGTATTCACAGAGAGCAAACTATATTTCTAATTTTTAAGGTTTATTCTTACAGGGGATCTCAGTGGAGGCCCGAGTGCTGACATCCCTCTAGCTTATATCCCCAGGGTGTCCTGTGGACCATGGGAAAGACTGTTTGGGCATAAGCCTGTCCTCGTTTCATCCAGCTCATTCCAACTCTTGGGAAAGCAGTGTGGACAGTGGGCACATGAGAAATGTGTACTGAGTGGGTGGGTGGATGGATGGATGGATGGATGGATGGACTGATGGTGGGTTGCGTTTGAAAGACAGGATCAGGGTTTTGTCTAACAAATCTTTCAAGGTGTGGTACATCAGAAACATGTGCCCGATACAGAATATATAGCTATTAAACACACATAGCATGTGGGTATGGCTGGGATGAAATGTTTTCTTCCTCCTTTGCAACCTAAATCAAGCAAAATCATGACTCCCCAGAAAACAATAAAGGTACTCAGACTGCCTGTCCTGAGTTCACACAGGGCTTATTTGATGGAGTCCCTTCCCAGGGATCACAGTCCAAGGCAGTGGAATCTGAATTTACACAGAAACAGCATTCCTTGGCTGCTTCCTGTCTCTCTGTGATGGAGCTACGGGCTGTCTGCCAGAGAAAGCGAGTAAGGGAGAGGGAGGGGTTGAAGGAACAGGAAAAGTGTAGGAAGGCACTGTAGGTAAAGGAGACAAGCCCCCAAAGCTGGGAGCAGCCACTTTCCCACCCCTCTGGGGAGCTGAGACAAGTCAAGTGGATCCCTATCGTTTCAAGCTATCGGTTGGTGCGCGAACTAACTACCTGGGAGATTGAAGAAACTGGCATTACTCCTAGGAATCTGAGGATACCCCGGAAACCCCCTGGCAAAGGCTTGGGGAGAAACACTAGGAACCCTCTTACATGCGTGGATGACAAGCTATGACCCTGAGAGGTACCAGGATACCAAGATGATAAAAACTCATGTCTGACACAGAAATCTGTGGCATTTGAGTGAATGGATTCTTAGGTATGTCCCTGCCCCACTAAATGTCATTAATTCCTGCTCACTAAAAGCCAGTAGTAGCCCTCTTGCCCACACTCATTTTTAAATGTCCCCATTGGAAGGCCTACTATCTCCCAGGGAGACCACAGCTTTGTGTATTGATTTGTGCATTGTTCCTTCATTCACTTCATAAGTGCAGGTGATAGTTCGGGTAATTCCTGCCTGTCCGCGTAGTTGGGAAGAACATTGATTGGTCTCCTGCATGCCAGCACCATGCTTGGTGTTCTGGACTATTATAACAGTTTGTTATCAGAAAAATCCTGAATAGGTGGTGTTGGAAGAGCAGGTTTCCGCCTACTCTGCATTTCAGAAACTGAGGCTCTGTAACTTGGCCAAGGTCAGCTGGCTCCTTAAGAGGCAGAGCAGGGATTCAGACCCATTTTCACAGTTGCACATTGCCTTGGGGAAGCAAGACACACCCACAGGGAAAGTTAAATAACAACAGAAGTTACATAACCCAGGACAATCATGCAGTGGATGTCACAGGGCAGCATGTGATGCAATGCTAGGTGGCATAGAAAACCTAGTTGCCAAGGGAGATCAGAGGATCGAGTTCTCAGAGGGCTGGGTCATCAGGAAGATTTAGTGGGAGAGGTGGGGCTTGAACTACATCCTGAAGGTAGGGTCTGCTGGGCAAAAGCAGCAGGGTTGTTCAGATTTAGTTTCTTGAAAAACACAGAAGGGATGTGAGCATCTTTAAGTCTTAGGAACTAGTGGTTCTCAAACGTTTGGGTCTCAAGGCCAGTATTTAAATTATTTAAATTTAAATATTTAAAAATTTTTGAAGACTCCAGAGATTTTTCTAGTTGTTTATGTGGGCCATATCTATCAATATTTACCAGATTAAAATGGAAACTGATACATTTTAAAATTCACTAAAAATACACCAATTACATGTTAGCATAAGAACATATTTTTGTGAAATGTGATTACATTTTCCAAAACAAAAATCTTAGAAGCATGACATTGTTTTATAGTTTTGCAAATCTCTTTAATGCCTGGCTTAATAGAAGTCAGCTAGATTCTTCTATCTGCTTCTGCGTTCAGTCTGTTGCTGTATCACACATCATGTCGCCCCTAGAAACTTCACTGTGCACTCCTGAACATACGAGAATGAAAGAGACCAAAACAAAACAAAACAACCAGAAATGTGTTTGTATTATTATGAAAATAATTTTGACCTTATAGACCAACTGAAAGGTCTCAGCTCCCCCCCCCCCCACCAGGGATCCCCAGACCATACTTTGGGAACCACTGCTGTGACCCAATAGAACTTAAACATAGGCAGAAAAGGGTGCTGAACTTGGGATGATGGTCTTAGTTCGCCTACCTTGGGAAACAGGAAGAAGAAAGAAAGCCCATGAGACACCATCCTTTTACTTCCTGGACCGGTCGTGTGGTGTGGTCTGTCTGTTGAGTCTGAGTGGACTAACCAGGTATGATTCAGTGGTGGTGACAGAGTTGGCCTGTTGCCATATCGCATTCTAATCTCACCTTGTGTGCATAACAAAGGCACCTCCTGGCTCTCTTCATAGCAACCCAGGAATGCATTGTTGTAGGCTAGAAGGTAACTTAACAGCATTTATGCTCCATTTGCTGACAGTGGAAAACAAGTGGGGTATGAGAGGCCACTTCTCCCCTCTCAGAGCTCTCAGTCCACATGGTTTACATATGTAGTTGTTCCACCACTAGAGATTCTTGGTGGAAAAGCTGTGAGTCTCCCTGTTAAAATATGCAATGGGGGAAGAGAGGCCCCTGTGAGCCCAGAATCCAGTTCACATGTGTCTCCAAGGTGGTAATTAGAGGGTGCCTATAACGAGCCCCAGGAATCTTCCAGGGCCTGAGGTTCAAGTGTTAATTTTCAACACAGATGTGCTTCTGGGCTTCTGGGCTCTAGGTTAAGTGTGTGCTGATGGTTGCCATGCGTTGGGAAGGTACTGTCCTTTTTCCTAGCCGTTTTGCCCTGTTAATGGTCATGATTCACCATTCACTCTGTCCACTGTGGATATTCTGCTACTCAGGACAGCTCACTGGTTTTGAGTTGAACATTCTAACATATGTTCTTTTAATGTCCTCATGCTGTGGTGACATGGCCTGTTCTTACACTCTTTAGAAGATGTGGCTTTTAGCTCTTTTTCTGAGTAGCTTAAACAGTCTAAGGTCTCTATTAGCAATGCCTGGCTTCAGATTCTGGGCAGGGTGCTGGGGGCTCTTCACTGTATAGTTTTGGTTCTCATACAAAATATTGCTTATTTTGGGAGCTTTGGGCTTCTGACACTATCATCTTGTGCTTTCAGCCCTCCTGTTTAGCCAGATACATAGGGCCTGGCAGAGTGGCTGTCGGCAGAGAAAGGGGATTGGAACTGTATTCCAGGGCTGACTCGGCTATTTGTTAGCTGGGTGGCCTTGAGCAAGCCCCTTAAACTTTTTGAGCTTCACTTTCCTCATGGGAAACAAAAATAAGTATATATGTGAAGGCTCAGTATTGTCGAGCTCTCTCAGTTTAAGATCTGGCCTGACAGTTCTTATTAATAGACCTGCCATTCACTGAGCAAATTTTCTAGGTGAAGATGTATGCCTGGGTGTGTGCATAGTACAGTCCCTTATCTGCCCGAGGTGAAATGCATTATATATGACTGGGTGCAGTTAATCTTTATGAAGCCAACAGTGCAGTCTTCTCTTGAGAAGAAAATTATGTGTATGCTAAGAATGGTGCACTTACCTGTTTAGGCCACAGTTATTTGTTCAGTGTGAGCCAAGTGCAAGGTGATATGGGAGACACAAGAAAACCTTTTGGAAGTCCTTTCATGAGAATGAGTTGCGTATTGAGGACAGAAAGCAAGCAATGGTAGAATGTTCCATATGTCCAACGAGGGCAGGACAGTAAATGTGAGTGGGTCTCCCCAATGGGAGAGATCAGTGGGGTGCAGTATTATCATTATCCAGGAGAAGGGGGGCTTGAACTCCGTCTTAAAGGATAAGAGGATTTGGACTGGGAGGGAGGGCATCACCAGTAGCTTAGAGGACTTGACCAAGCATTTGTGTAACATCTGTCGTTCTGCTCGGATGTACAGGCTGTCATTTGAGCCCTGATGACACTGCCATTGCAGTGATTTTTGCTTCTTGGCTACACATTTGGAGCACGTATTTTCACACTGTACCCGAACTCTGAGAAGCTAAGGACACCATTGAGACTAAAGCTCTCACTGGTTTAAACTAAGCTGAGGGCAGTGGTGTCTTGTGTCAACACCATGCCTCACTTCGTACTAAAGTGTGTTTTTTAGAGTGTGACTGCAGCTCTTTCTGAAAGTCTTTTGTAGCCCATCAAGGAAGTAAGATGGCGGGTGAGAAGCTATTCTGTATAAATCAAAGGTACTGTGGGTTTTGACTTCGAAGGGCAAAGAATCAAGGTGAGAGTAAAGAGAAAATCTCTCCCTTCTGATTTTATGTGAAACATTTAAGAATAAGACCCTAATTGCCAGCCTGGTATCTAGATGGCCAGAAGCTTCTGGAGTCTGGTCTAGCAAACCAAAGAATAACAATATGAGCAATGTCAGTTGTGGTTAACCACTCCTTTCCCCACCAGCACCCCTCCCCCAACACTCCCACACCCAAACACACTCACTCTTCACACGACTGTGTTGAAGCTTCCTGTGATGGTGGTGAACGTGCTACTGGGTATCATTGTATATTATAGTTGTGATGCGCACGTGACATTTTAATCTTTATCTCTTACTCACAGACTTCTAAAACATCCGAACTGGAAGGCATCTAAATTATAAGCCCCTTGTTTTATGAATGGAGAACTGAAAACCCAAGTTGTCTGATGTCCAAGTCTCTCTTCACCAGTTCATGTTTTCTTTCGGTATCTGAGAAAACAATAACAACAATTACCGCTTATGGAGGCCCCATGCTAAGTGCTTTTCATGCATCATGTTGTTTATTTCTTATAACAACTGTATGAGGGAGGCATTATTATCATCCCTCCTTTAGGTTTAGAGAGGTTAAGTAATGTGGTTAGAGTCAGATGTTAATAAGTAATGGCTCAGAGATTTGAACTTAGAAGGCAGTGATTCCAGAGCACTAGTTCTTAACTAGTTGAGCTGTGCTGCACTGTGTTTCCCAAGTTAGGTTTTCTCCCTGCTCTCATTTCCCCCCTACTTCCACCCCTTCCCCTTTTTCCCTCTCCCACTAGGGACCTCACTCTTGTACCATGGTACAAAGGTAGGATTCTGACTATGGCCTTCATGATGGCTCAGAAAGCTGGGCTTCTTCCCTTGGAGCCTTTTCAATGGTTCAGAATCCTCATCCTCGGGACGTCAAGGGTCTGATACCACATCCGTGATACGAGGAGTCCTGGGATGATTCATTCAGGCAGTTAGGGCAGTGGAGGGCATAATGTAGTCCCTGCTTGCATTGGCTTATGGGAAACTGAGCAAGAGAGGCAGAGAAAAAGTGGATGGGAGACTCCAGAGAACCCATCCTCAACTCAAGAACATATCCTCTTAGCAGGGGTCAGTTGCGTCACCTTTATCATCAAAGAGTATAGCCCCAATAGGGACAGTTGTGTCCATGCCCTTGTGGTGCCAAGCTAGCTAAGGGCTCCTGCCTGCCGTCTCCACCATACTCATCTGCGTCTCTCCCTTTCATTCTCTTTTCTCTTTTCCTTCTCGCCTTCCTGGGGTGGTGGCCTGAAGGCTCTTGCTCAGACCCCGTGAAGCTATGAACGCTGACCCCTGGCTTATGTGAAGTCTTACCCAGCATTGAAGGGCTCTGCATACTCAGGAATGCGGCTAGTTTTCAATCTGTGCTAGAGATTCTGGGCTGTACCAGAGGCTTCATTTTCCACGGGGCTTGTTTTTCAAGTTCAAACAGAAAATATTCCAAGGGACCTTGGTAGTCTCGTTGATCAGACTGCATGCTGACTGCGGTAGGCCAGAGTGGGGGCTGAGAGATACTCTGGTCATCCTTTACAGGAGAAAGACAGGCCCTTCCTCTCAGCCCACCAAGAGCAGACTTGGCAATGCTTAGAAACCTAGCAAACTGAAGGCATGGTTCTAGACCCATCTGGGGTCTTATGAGAGAAACAGATCACTATGGAGGAGAGCTTTGGTCATGGGCACATTTTGCATTTTTACAAAGGCTATAGGGTCAGCATTTTATAATTCAACAAGACTGACAAAAATGCATGCTTTAGAGTCCCTTCGTTAACCTTGGGTTAGAAAAGAGGAAGAAAAGGGAAACCACATAGCAGAAGAACAGCACTGGGGGATACAGTCATGTTGCCAAGAACACCGAGCCTGAAAAGCCGTTGGGGGCTTAACAGAGCACAACACTTTCAACTGTCAAGAGCTTTCACCGCGACCGCTTTGTTTTCTGTCTCTCAAGAGACACTTCTCTGAAGGAAGAGTTTCCAATAGAAAACAGAAATTAACTTTGTGTGTCTGCTCAACAGGTCATGGGAGACAGAGAGCTATTATTTTTGTAAAATGTTTTAAAAATAAATGTTAACATTCATGGAACATGAAAATGACATTCCCTATATTTATCTAAAAGGAAACCAAGTCCCACATGGTATGAAACAGCACATGGAGGCTGTTAATGAAAATTTTGAAATGAAGGAGATAGGAATGTAGAAAATAGAAGTTTGGGTGCTTTCAAACCAGGGAGAATCCTCAGGCAGAAGGCAGTTACTGGGGACAGTCTGCAGACTGGGAAGAAGGTGGGTTAATGACCATGATTAGTTAACAGCTACTGTCAGGTGAGCAATGGATGGTGTTTTCCTGCGGCTTACGCTTGAAAACGACTTGCTGAAGAGTTTGCCTGCCTTTTCATGGCTCAGCCTCTTGGGCCCAGAATGTTCACTTAGAAAGAGAAGCCTCATTCCCTGTGGTTTCCTGGTCAATATTTTAGGACCATTAGTTCTATGGCTTCTATGGGTCTGATATATCAAGTGTGGCCTAAGAGAGATGCTCAAAAGGATGGGGAGATGGAGTATTATTAGAGTAATGAACATCTATCTGGAGATTTTTCATTTATTGAGTCTCTTCTCTTAGGTTTTTTTGTGTGTTTTTTTGTTTTGTTTTTTTAATTGTGGTAAGAACATTGAACATGAGATCTACCCACTTCACCATACAGTATTGTTAACTACAGGCACAAAATGCTGCACAACAGATCTCTAGAATTTACTCACCTTGCATAATTGAAACACGATACCCACTGAACAGCAATTCCCCACTTCCCCCGTCCCCCAGCACCTGGCTGCCACCATTCCACTTTCTGTTTCGATGAGTTTGGCTATGTTAGAGACCTCGTATAAGTGAAATCGTAAGAATTTGTCCTTCTGTGACAGGCTTATTTCACGTGGCATAATATCCTCCAGGTTCATCTATGTTGTCACATATGGCAGAATTTCCTTCTTTTTTAAGGCTAATATTCCATTGTATGTATGTATCACATTACTTCACCTACTCATCTGTCGATGGACATTTGGGTTGTTTCCATATGTTGGTTATTGGGAATAATTAAGTTTTCCTTCCTTAGTTCTCACATCCATTTTCTGAATCAGAGAAAGAAACTCAGAGACATTAAGTGTCTTGCTCGTGATTATGGGGTAAGTAAGTGGGAGACCTAAGCCTGAAAATCAAAGGTCTTCTGAACGCCTGGATTTTTCTACTATAGTGAGCTGCCATCTGTGATGCAAATTAAGCAGTAAGGATGCTTTCCTGCTCCAGAGAGGACCCGTCCTTGAAATTCTACTTTTAAAAAGTCTTTTCTGTAACTTAAAGTTTTTTATGACTAGGTTAAAATACAGATATTTTAGAGAAGTGTTGCATTTGTCTTCTCAGTCATTTGAACATCCTTATCAATGAAATTTAAGAGCTTTACCTGGGACAGACTGTCATTGGAGGGAAGGAGAGAATACAGGGGCCCTGGATATCCCAAGGTCGACAGAGGGTCCCACGAGGGGTTGGTAGAGGACAAATTTGTCTCAGGAATTCAGGTTTTTCCTTGAGTAAGCCCCCAGTGCCATTGTATATACAGTCCACCCAGAGTCATGTGTTAAAATCTTTGGCTATGTTGAGGTTCTTTGGATGTCGTTATCAACGCACAAGGCAGCCTTGTTGATGCTTCAGAGGACCTGTGGTACAACCAGGAGATACTAAATTATCGAATACACTGTTATTGGACATTGTTCATGTTATTTAGGCAATGTGTTCCTCCGTGTGAATGTGCTCAATGTTGGAAGGGAGCAAATGTGTGTAGGGGAAGAGCGGCTTTATGGTGCAGCTGGGGAGGCAGGCAAGCTGGAGGGGAGACCAGGTGCCCAGGTCTAAACACTCTCTACCTTCCTGGGAGCAGCAGGACCTTTGGCTTGGGCCTCTCGTGATCCCTGACCCAGAGTGATGGAGATGGTGAGGTGCACAGACCCCCTACAAGCCTGAAGCATCCATTCCCCCTCTGCTGGGAGTGGAGACTGCTGAGTGCTCACAGCCACAGCAGTCCCCTCCTTCCCTGGACTATTGCCCTCAGCGGAAGAGAAACTTTTTGCCCAAGGTCCCATGCCTTCTGGGAGCAACCTGCATAGAAAGACTGGCTTACGGGGAGTAAAAAGGCCTGGCCTCTTACCCCAATTTGGGACAACTCTGTAAGGCCATCTTCCCGGCAGAGCTCCCCTTGGGATTGGCTGAGACCTTTGTGGCTGTATCACAGTCCAGTTTCTCCCTCTGCCCCATCCTGCTTCTATCACTCCTTCTGCAGGGGTTGGTGCTGAGAGCAGAATCCAGTAAACCTCCTGCACTCATCTCCATCTCAGAGCCGGCTTTGCAGAAGCCCAACCTGTGACACAACCTGTGACCAGCCCTGGCGGAAACAATAGCCTGTGACGTGGGCAGATCCCTTGGAGCCATAGGGATAAACATGATTGCAATACTGTTTGTGGTCCATCACCCCTGTGAGATGGTTTGGGGTCAGCGGCAAGGCTGTCTGCCATTTCTCTCACCATGAGAGGTTTATAGCTTGGAGTTAAAGCTGTCGTCCCTCCTGCAGCCTCTCCTTTGGCTCTATGCGTTCCTCAGAGACTGACACCTTAATATGCACAACTATCTGAGAGCCACTCAGTTCCGAAGAAGAGCAATCTAAAGAGACTGTAAGACATGTGAGGCAGTATACATTTTGGGGCTAAAGGCATAGACTTTGGATCTGACTTTGCTTGGGTTTGCCATCAGCTCCCCCACATATTAGTTTTGGTGACCATGGGCAAGACGTTTAACCTCTCAGGGCCCCAGCTTCGTCATCTGTGAAACGGGCTTAATAATGGTGTCTGCCCCATAAGGTCTTTTGGCAGATTAAGTGAGGTAGTTTCTCTAAAGTAATTACAGGGTGCCTGGTGCAGACCTCTGTAAGCTTTGGCTCTTAGCGGATTCATGGGAAGAGACAGGAGCTCAGGGGACATGGGAAGTGGCAGAAAAATAGCGTGTTGGGGGCACCAAGGAGAAAATAACTTAGAACACGAAGACTTTGTGCTTTTGGTCCTAAGATGTACATGGGAGTGAATGAGGAAGGCAGACCGGACCCTTATCCTGCGGAGCACGGAGGCAAGGACAAGAGATGCTTCTCATAAGGCCCAGGGCTGGGATTCTGGACTTGGGAGAGGATGGGGGTAGACAAGGGAACTAACACGAATGGAGTACTGTGTGCTCAGTGCTGTGCTAAGTCCTTTCATGTATTGTCTCATTTATTCTTTACCATATCCATTTGACATATGCACTTTTAGCCCTGTTTCATAGATGGGAAACTGAGGTTGTGAGAGGTAAGTCACTCTCCCAAGGTCAGGGAGCTATTACATGACAGGCAGGGTTGGAAGGCAGGTCTGTGTGACAACACGGCCTGTTCCTGTGACTAGATCACATTACTTAAAGCATTGTGCTTTAGTACTGTCATGTGCTAGGGCCAGAGTAGCCTTGGAAGAAATCAGTTGCCTAGCGATACATTAATCTTTTTGGCAAATCAGAGAAGCCACCTCCTCCAGAAAGCCTTCTCCGAGTTCCTCTGCCCTGGAGTTTGCCCCTGCTCTGACTTCTAGCACTGTCCGTATCTCCACCAACTTTTAAGGCGCTTCTCACTTGCTGCCATTTGTTGTGGTTACCTGTGGGGCCATTTTCCCTTCTGTTACATAGTCAAATTTTATAGAACAGAAAAGGCTGAATCTCTGCCCTTGCATTTCTCTGCACATTGTCTTTCCACAAGTATCCTCCAGTAGGTGCGCAGGAAGTTTCATGGAAGGAATGAACAAGTAGAAATCCTAGACAGTGGTGATAAGTGACTGCAGCTTTGGGTGCTTTAGAAATCCGTTGGTGATAAGGGTCATATTGGTGAAGGTGGTCAGGGGAGACGTCCCTGAGGAGGTGAGGCTCAAACCCAGCTCTGGGAGAATGGGAATGACTGGGGGTGAGGGAGCGCAGAGGGAACAGGGGCACAGGCGCTCTGAAGGGAAGCTGCTGCCTTCGGGAAGATGGACAGGTGTCAGTTGTGTGCACCTCTCCTTCTGTGTGCTGTCAGGGCCAACCCTGGTGACCAGTGTCAGTTGTGCAGTGCAGGGGGCTGGACAGGTAGCAAGTTGCCAGCCTTGCCAACGTGAGACCAAACGCTCCTCCTATGCAACTGTCTTCAAAATGAAATCCTGATGGGAGGTATGTGAGCAAGCGAGCATGAATTACCGCTGGCCCACGTTTGGCGCACGTATAGCCTGCCTGCTTGCTTGAGCTTTTTCTCACCTTTTAAATAAATCAGGAACTCCCAAATACTCCTCATGGAATCATTTGCCCTCCCCACCCTGCCTTGAGCCTGGTGGAATCAAGACCTGTCAGTCCTGGAACCTTCCACGCTCTTCCTCAGAACACTCATATGTACGTTACCTGTCCACCCTTTTTCTGGGCAGTCCAGAAGGAAGGGCAGGAAGCAGTGTGTCCATCCACGTGGCTGGAGACCGAGGCCCACGGCTCTTCCTCTCAGCCTCCTGGCACAATCCTGCCGGTTCTCCTCTCACCTCCTGGCTCCTTTTCTGCCTCTTTCATGGGCATCTCTCCTTTTGTCTCTAATGAGTAGATACTCCCCAACATCTGCCCTTACTGGACCCCCTTCTCCCCTGGAGCCATAAGATACATAGAAAGTCGGGGTTGGAAGAGTCAAGTCCAGCGAGGTGCCCTCTGCTGAATCTTCCCAGCCTCCTCTCTCTCGGAAGTCCTCCATGCTCTGCTCACAGACCCCATCTGCCATGCAGTTATTCTTCTCCTCACTCTGGGTCCCTAGACTTACCCTGTTTGCTAAGTTGCTTGCATTTCCAAATGCTTCTTGGACATTTCGATGTGGACATCATCCCGGCTTCCCAAATTCAAGGACTCCAGAATGAACTCAATAAACCTCCCCTAACTTCAGCTTCCCTTCCTGCCAATAACAATACCTCCATTCTTTTGGTCTCTGCAGCTGGCACCCTCTGTATCATTCCTTTCCCACTTATCTTCAGGACCTCCTTGCAAGTCCAATCTGTTGTTTCTTGACAGTGTCTTGTACCAAAATCCTTTCTACAGTCCTGGTTCAGGCGCCTGTAACTTTTTGCCTGGACTCTTGCAGTTTCCTCCTACCTGGCCTCCCTGCTGCCAGTCTCACTCACCTTCAGGTTCAGCCTACATACTATATTGTCAGATTTATAGCTTTAATTTTGTTAATTAAAATCATTAATGAACACAGTTTTAATTATGTTATTTTCCTGCTCAAACCTTTGAGGGTTTTCTCTTTGCTCTGGAATTAAATAATGACTTCTTGCCTAGCAACTAGACTCTTCTATTGCATTTACTCAGTCTTTCTGACTTCGTTCCTTCACACCTGTAGATAAACTGCACCTCAGCCAAAGGCCTTATTTGCTGTTTACTGAATAAGCTAGTTATTTCCTTCCTCTGTGCCTCCCTTTGCTTCTGCCTTGCCTTCCCCTAAGTGCCCTTCCTTCTCTCCTCCATGATTTGGAATCCCGTCCATTCTCAAATAACGTATCTTCAAGGATCTTCTGATTTTCTCAGTCAGATGTGTTTTCTCTTTCCTTTCAATTGCCTTTATGATAGAGACTATCTCTTATTAACCCCTATGTAACCACAGAACCTAGACTTATACTTTGATCTCAGTAAGTATTAGCTGAACTGTACTGGATATGAGGATCTTGGGAAGAGCCAGCATGAGTCTCTCAGAAAGCCTAACTGATGCTGAGAAGTCTTAGACATTGGTTGTCATATGTGGCATAAGAAATGCTTGGCTTCTGGCCTTAGAATCATTGGAAAGGAAAATGAGATCGCGCTTAAAGGCGCAGGATTGGGAATTACGTTTCTGGAGTCTGAAATAGATGTATTTTAATATCATACAATACATCTGTGTAGTTTACATGGTCCGGTAATAGGTGTTATTTTATCATCCTTCCAACACCTCTGAGCAATGAGATTGCTCATTGCTCATGTATTATTTTTGTTAAGCAAATAAAGAGATTGTATTGGTTCATGTACCAGTTCAGGGATAGATGGAAACAAAGTTGGATCAGGGTATTTGTAGGATGTTATCATGTTGCTGTCTTTGTCCCTCTAATACTGGCTGGCTATATTCGCAGACCAGTTCTTCCCATGTGGTGGCAGAAATGGCCACCAACAGCTCTAGGCTTAAATTCAACCATTGATATTTTAGGGACCCCTAGAATGACAAGATAACTTGTCTGTCTAGATAGCTTCAGTGGAAGTCACTGGTAGGGTCTGTTCTTGAGTTCATCATTGCAGCCAAGGTAATGTGGTGCTTTGATTACCTGGGTAGAGGCCTCATTGGACAGAGCATCAGAAAGTCTGAGTAACTTACTCAAGATCACACAGCAGACTGAAGTACATGTCTTCTGACCAAAGTTCATGTTCTTTCAATGACCCTAAATTATTCCTGGATAACCGATGTCTTTTTATGTCTATGTGTCAGCCTCTTTTAGTTTAGGGGCAAACCTGGGCCCGTTATATCTTTGGGGTTCCTATTTTCCTTTTTCTGGACCCTTTTGGGCCTACTGAGGACTTAGCGAATACTCAGTCCCTTCTAATCCTTTTTCTTCCCATGCTCTTTAAAAGCCTGATATTGAGCTCACAGTATTATGCTAGAGAAAAGAAACCAGACTCAAAAGGCTGCATGCTGTATGATCCCATGTATATGACATTTTGGAAAAGGCGCACTGTAGGTTTGGAAAACAGATGCCAGGAGTGGGGTGGAGGTGGGGGACTGACCACAAAGGGGCATGGGAGAATTTTTCTAAGGTAATAGACTGTTTTATAACTTGATTGTGGTGGTGTTTACAAGACTATATATTTGTCCAAATTCACAGAACTGTACACTAAAAAGGATGAATTTTATAGCATGTGACTTATACCTTAATAAAAACAACAGCCCAAACCCCTGATCTGTTCAGGCCTGAGTGACAACAGGATTTGCATGTTAATGAGTATCAGAATTTTAGGTTGTGATGAACTAAGTTGCTTTGAGATACCATTATCACCTACCATCAAGAATGAGAAACCACAAAGTACTACAGTCATTCAGAAATAATTACTCTCATTCCCTGGGAAGAGAGCAAAGCTTCCCTGAGCTGAGCGAGTCTTCTGCTGCTTCAGCGGCTTCTGAGCTGACTGGTGAAGTTGGGCCCCAGCTCCCCTCCCTTGGGCTGAATCAGGGGTGGGGGCTTCCTAGGAATGGTGGACAGAGGGCTTAGGACCCAGCATGGGGTGACGGAGCCTGGTAGGTGGGAAGAGAGTGGGAAAGTAGGATCACTCACAGTGTTTAGCATCTCCCCCCGTATTCCCACCCCCCAGCTCATCTACCTCTGCCATCCCGGGCATTCTTTAGCACCCACTGGGATGCCGCCTCCCCCTCCCCACTGCAAGTCCTCACACAGCCTTTCTGACCTTGTCTCCCGGAGTCTCCCCAAGGACTGTCTTTTCTTTTTCGTGCAGCCTCTGTACTCCCTATGTCCTCAAATGCCTCCCCAACCACTTCTCACTCATTCCAGTACAATCTGGGCATTTCCCTTTTTTCATTCCTGTCTGATTATTCACTTCTGCACCCCCAAATGTTTTGATTTCTCCCTGGCCCACCCTAACTCTACCTGGTCTCATCTTAGACCATAGTTGTTCAGAGGGGCAGCATGACAAGGAGATATTACGTTATATATATATATATATATATATATATATATATATATATATATACACACACACCTATTACATACTGGTTTCTGAAGTTTGAGTAGCCCCTTGTTCAATGAAAAATCTCTACTGACAGGGAAATAATACATACTTTGGGTTGTAGATATCTATCACATTTTCTGATTTAAAACATCTGAATATATATATATATACATATATATATATATATATATATATATATATATATATATATATATATATACTGAAAATATTTTAATTTTTTCTGAAACAATTCTCTTGGGAAAAAAGCGTTGCTCAAAAATTACTAAAACTGAAATCAGGAAAGCTTTGGTGCTGGAATGGAGGCCTTAGGAAGCCGGCTTCAGCGGTCCCAGATGGGATGGCGTCTCTCTGTGCCTGTAAACGAGCCATTGATCATGGAAGCAGACTCGTGCTAAGCTGCAGGTAAGACCTGGACTCAGGTAGACGGTGTGTGTTTAGCACCTAGAGGAAATTTTCCTTGAGTTGAAAAATCAGATTGAACAACATACCCTCCCTGTAGTAAAGTCCCTGAGAAACATTTCCTGGAGGTGGTTTATAGTTTGCTTTTAGCATACACAGGTCTGACACTTTCCGGCTTTAAGTTGCTCAAAAAACACCCCATCAGTTGTAGGGAGTGAGAGAGGGTCTTTAGCCCCTGGAGATGAATAGCGGCGTCTGGCTGGGCAGGTAGTGCCAGAAGACTAGGGCCTGGCTTTGGCAAAGAGAGAGAGGGCCCCTCTGGGGGAAGCAACCCTGCTCCTGTTGAAGCAGGCCTGTTTTACTCTGACCTGGTCCCCAGCCAGGGCCCACCAATAAGGTCACAGATCTTGCCAGCCCAGCCCTGCCCAGCCCAGCAGATGGACATGTGCACGTTTTGGGCCCATGCCCGGGCTGGACGGCGCTGCTGACAGGTTGCGGGCTGTGGTCTCGGAGGGCAGGTTCAGGAGGGAGCTCGATGCTAATACAGCCTGTGCTGGATTACCTGGGAAGGCCGCCAGCGGGACAGCCACTGTGGCCAGAGAAGTACAACAGGGCTCTGCTGCTGCACAGTCCTCCCCGTGAACCCCCTGTAATGCTCAGTACCTGCTCAGCCTCTGACAGCCCTGCCGTGTGTGCCTGAGCTGTAGCGATGTTGGAAAGACAGGCTGTCGTGGACTGAAGATAAACGTGGGCTAGCCTCCTGGACCTGCCTCCTTGAAGGAGGTATAGACTCACGTGCTGCAGGGAGTCTGAGACCGGGAGGAGATTGCCAGCTGGCACCTGGACGACAGCCAGGGCTCTCCAGGCCTCAAGGAAGCATGCGTAGAATTACCTAGGAAAGGGAGCAGAGGACAGCAGCTTGCGTATACTCGTTTTCCTTATCCACACTGGCTTAGGTTAAATCTCCAAGAGTCAGAGTGCAGAGTCAGCCAAGGACAACTTCATGGAAGTCTTTCTCCTCTCCTGCTATTTCCTACCCCTCGCAGACAGAGGTCCAGGAGCCTTTCAGGCTAGACTGATGCTTTTCTGCCTTTGAAGTTGCTCTGGAGAAAGGAACCAGGAGAAGCTAATGTCGGAAGTTAGCTCATCCCTTCCCACTGAGCCAGCTCTGGTTTATCTTTCAGATCCTGCCCGGCCTGGCTACATCTGTGTACATTTACTTATTCCTCACATCCGTATTGTGGGCGTGGGTATTCCCCCCGCCCACCACTGCTTCTTTTCAAAACCCTGCTCCAAGCATAAGCTTTCTTCGATTCTGTTTAGTCCAAATAGTTTAAGCTAACACACCCACATTAGCTGACTCTACAGAGAGCCTGATTCCGGCCTGGTCCCTACAGATGTTCTCTCAGCTTCTGAGCCATCAAAATAGGAAGCTGGCTTGGCCAGAGACGGCCCGAGTGCCAGAATGACCTCATCGCCCTGCCCTGGTGGAGGGTGCGGAGACCTGAATGTACAGGAAGGAGCCTGCGTCCTGCGAGCTTAAGTTGATTGTGGATTTGGCTGTTGTTTCTGTAGATACTGCATCTAATAAACGGCATTTGGGAAAGAGGCAGATAGCCCTGGGTTCAAATTCTGAACCATCACAAGTTGGGTAACCTTGGGTTACTTGCTTAATGTTTCTGAGCTTAGTTTCCTCATCTGTAAGATGGGAAGAATAATAATACCAACAGTGTTGTTTGATATGAGAAATAATAGAGACAGCATGTGTAAGTACACAGCTCTGGAATAGGAACACAAGAGGCTGTCAGTCAGGGGTAGTGATTGTTATTAGTTCTGTCTATCAAGTGGAGAGTCTGCAATTTTGCTTTCCGAAACATTTCCTAGAGTAGGCAGTGTTTTTCTCAATTCTGGCCACACATTAGAATCATATGAAGTGGTTTTTAAAAATGCACTTGCTTGATTTTTCAATTCTGGTGATTCTGATTTGGGAGTCTCGTGTGGTGCCCTAGAATACGTAGTTTACAAAGTTCTCCAGGTGATTCTGAGGTAACTTCTGGTTGCACCCAAAGGAATGAATTGCCCTGAGTAGGATTTTAGACATTGCTGTGGGATACGGTGTGGGGGTGGAGAGGGGAGGGTTGTAGGGCGAGGAGGGCCTCTTTCTGGGGACTCTGGGATCAATCACATCTTACAGTTGTCCCTGCGTATGACTGGGGGTCCAGGAAACCCCTCCATTCTGTGTATTTCCCCCCTTCCTGTAGTGATGGAGGCAGATGGTGGTGGGGGATGGTGGGGGCCGGGACACCGAGCCCTGGTATACAGATGTCCCGTGTCTCACTGTGCTCCGAGAGGCCCACTGCACCTCTCCCTGCAGTGGCCCGAGAACTTGTGCCTAGAATCACAGCCTCTGAGGCGTCCTTTCCGCATCTGCTCTGGTGTGTTTAGCTTTCTCATCCCTGCTCTGAAAAGCTTTTCTTCCCATCTGCCCTATTCACATCACTCACTCTGCCCTGTGGGTATCTGACCTCTGGACTGTGCTGAAATTCAAGGAAGTTTTTCTCACTTACACTGAAAGACATGGTCTGTGTTTATGGTCTGTACAGATAACTGTCCCCAAATGGAAGTGGATGTGGCATTAAAAAAAAAATTCTAATCTTATAATCCCATTCAATTTTGTTTCTGGGGGTTAATGGGCTGCGTGGGGGGTGGAGAGTTGGTTCTGACCAGCCTTCTCCGTTTGTCTCCCAGGGAGACCATGGATGTGGACCCAGGCCTTAGAGTGTCCCCGATAACTGAACAGCAGTGAGATGTGGAAACCTGAACAATACCAGTGTTCTTTCAGAGAATCAGGGCTCTACTTTCTGTATTCCAGTTTGTTTAGCACCTAATTTTGTTTCCACCTTGTCTCAATTCTCTCTAGCCCTGTGTCACTGTGCTAATTTAAATGGATAACCTAAGAGGCCATTATAGATCAAATCACAAGCCTGTGGACATTTACCATACTATTTTTTCTCTTTTGTAAATTAATATATTAATCATTATGTGTCCACACATGGTAGTTAAAAGAAATCAGGTAGTGGAACTGAAGGAAATTAGGCAGAGCCGTCCTAAGTATGTCTGTCTCTTCTTTCTGAGAATTTCTTTCCCCTCCCCTCTTTCAGCTTTTATTTATATTTGTGGAGAAATCTATCAACTATATCCAGTTTAAGGGCTTCCAATACCTCCTATATACTGATGGCTCTTAAATTTTCACTTCTGTCCAAACCTCTCCTTTAAAACTTGTATATCCACCAGCCTGGGTTCTCATACTTCATATGTCCAAACCTGAGCTCTTGGCTTCCCTCCCCAAATCTGCTCCTTCTGCAGTCCTCCAGTGTTAAGAGGGAGTGCCTGGCACATACTGTCAATAAATATTTGTAGAATGAAGAATAAGAACAGTTCATGCTTTTATGCTTGGAGTCAGGAGTTGACCCATTCCCAGCTCTGCAGCTCATGAGATGTGTGTCGCCAGATGAGTTGCTTACCTCCCTACCTCAGTTTCTACCTCACTAAAATGTGATAATGTTATTTACTCTGCCGTGGATGGTACCAGGACATAATGAGAGAACTGTGTTATATAAACACAAGGCTTTATCTCACGTACCTTCTCCAGAGCATTCAGTGTCCCGTTCTTCCTGGAGCACCACATAGACATTTTACCCAGCTTTTATTTTTCATACGGTCTACCCAAATGATTTCTCAACATGCTCCTTCTGTCTAAGGAGACAGACTGCCTTAGCCCTTCCAGACTCTTCCTACCTTTCCAGGCCTCAGTTCCCCCTGCTTCCCCCAGAATACCCCCCTTCTCCCCCGGCTATGCAGCTGCACTGATTGCCTGGTTCTCTGATTTCTCCAATACTAATGCACATGGGATTGTACCCATCTCATTTCCTCAGGGATTGTAGTCTCTTGAGGCCAGCACATTTGTTTCTCGTTCTCTTTCATCCTTGTAGTACATAGTATGCAATAACTTTTTTTTTGGTAAGTTACAAAAATTGGGGTGAAGTACACATATAAAATGTACCATCTTCACCATTTTTAAGTGCACAGTTCAGTGGTGTTAAATACATTGACATTGTTGTGCAAACATCACCACCATCCATCTCTGTAACTTTGCATGTCCTTAAACTGAAACTCTATACCTACTAAACACTCACTCCCCATTCTCCCCTACCCCCAGCCCCTGGAAACCACTGTCACACTTTCTGTCTGTATGACTTGGTCTCCCTGAAGTATCTCATATAAATGGAATCATACCATCTTTGACCTTTGAAATAAAGGTCTTATGTCACTTAGCATAATGTCCTCATCCAGGTTGTAGCATGCATCAGAATTTCCTTCCTTTTTAAGGCTGAATAATAGTCCATTGTATGGATCTATTATATTTAGTTTATCCATTCATCCATCAAAGGATGCTTGGGCCGCTTCCACCTTTTGGCTGCTGTGAATAATACTGCTATGAACATAGGTGTACAAAGGTCTCCTAGAGACCCTGCTTTCAATTCTTTTGTGCATATACCCAGAAGCAGAAATACTGGAATATATGGGAATTCTCTTTTTAACTTTTTGAGGAACTGCTATACTGTTTTCCACAGTGGCTACAACAATTTACATTCCCGCTAATAGTGCATAAGGGTTCCAATTTCTCCGCATCTTTGCTAATACTTGTTTTATTTATTTATGTATTTTATAGTAGACACCATTTGCATTTCCCTAATGATGTTGGGGATATTGAGCATCTTTTCATGTGCTTTTGGACTGTCTGTATATCTTCTTTGGAGAAATGTCTGTTCAAGTCCTTTGCCCATTTTTTAATCAGATGTTTCCTTTTGTTGTGGTTGAGTTGTAAGCATTCTTTATGTATTCTGGATATTAACCTTTTATTAGATATATGATTTATATTGACTGGGTACTTTTGATAGGGAACTCATTGCTAACCACTGACCAAATATAGGAGTCTGCACTTAAAGGTCTTGAAATGCCAGCTGGTGGGTAATTTGAAAGAATTTTTTTTTTTATCTGTGGCTACGTGCCGGACATTTTTTTTTTTTTTTTAAGATTTTATTGGGGAAGGGAAACAGGACTTTATTGGTGAACAGTGTGTACTTCCAGGACTTTTTTCCAAGTCAAGTTGTTGTCCTTTCAGTCTTAGTTGTGGAGGGCACAGCTCAGCTCCCGGTCCAGTTGCCGTTGCGAGTTGCAGGGGGCGCAGCCCACCATCCCTTGCGGGAGTCGAACAGGCAACCTTGTGGTTGAGAGGACACGCTCCAACCAGCTGAGCCATCCGGGAGCTCAGCGGCAGCTCAGCTCAAGGTGCTGTGTTCAATCTTAGTTGAAGGGGGTGCTGCCCACCATCCTTTGCGGGACTCGAGTTGAACTGGCAACCTTGTGGTTGAGAGCCCACTGCCCCATGTGGGAATTGAACCGGCAGCCTTCGGAGTCAGGAGCATGGAGCTCTAACCACCTGAGCCACCAGGCCGGCCCCCTGTGCTGGGCATTTTTAATACTCCATCCCATACCAAACTCACAAAATCCTGCAAGGTATGCAGTGTCACTTCCATTTTACAGATGAAGAAACAGAGTCTCAGAGAGGTCAAATAATTTACTCAAGGTTCTCCAGCCTCCTCAGTGGCAGCACCAGGGTGGGAAGCCACCCCCCGGTTCCCCTTCCCTCTTGTGACTTCAGCTGCGTGTGAGAGTGTGAGCAAGCTTCACACATGTGGTGCTCATCACTCTCGTTCTCTGGATTTCATTAAAGAAACCCCTGTGCCTGGCAAGCAGGCTGCTGCCAGCACCCCTGACTCTGCAAAATGTGATCCCTCTCCACGTTTGCATGTCCGCGGCGTGCCTCAAACACCTGGTGTTCTTTTACCCGGCCGTCATCAGGCGGGCACACACTCTGGCTTTTTGAATCTATTATCTCCATTGTCCTGTTTCTAGCTCAGGACATCTCAGAGCTGTTCACATGCATTAATCAATTTGATTCAACAGGAAGTTTGTGCTGGGCAGGCCAGGCTTTGTGCTGGGGTGGGGGGACGGGAAAACAGTCCAGCCCTGAAGAAGTAGACACTACAGGAGCTGGACTGAGTGGCACACGTGACTAGAGATCCACAAGAGATATTGTGCCTTTGAAAGTCAAGTCCACGGTGTGGGGCAGACTGTCCAGGTTCCAAAACAGGGAGGGAAGAGGATTTGAATTTGTTCTTGAGCCGTGTTCCCTGACCCATCCTGGGTGTGGGCTCAGAAAAGCCAACCTGTTCACTGTCAGACTGAGCAAAACATATTCAGGAAGGAAATATGCTACAAACAAATTGTACAGCGTGGTCCAAAGCTAAGAGATGCCCTCTTTGGATTATGCATTTTTCTATCTCAACTAGGCCTCAGTTTAGTTGGGATTAAATGTCTGTCACTGAGTGTTGTTGATACGTGGCTTGCAGCTCATGGATGCAGTTCTGCTAAAGGTCACAGACCAACTTCTCACAAGCGATGCCCGGCACAAACTAAGGGAAATTGTTATGTGAGGGACTCATCAGCCTCAAAGAGGGATTGCGCAGTTACAGATATGCAGTGGCATTCATACAATGTGAACTGCATATCTAAGCACCTATAGAATTATAACCATATAATGAGCATTTAACAAATAAGTATTTTATGAACACAATTTCATATGATTTTTGTAAAAATCCTATGAAGTATAGGTACTATCATTAGTGAGGCAAAGTGAATTTTCCATAGTCTCACAACTGGTAGATCATGGTACCCAGACTTCAACATGATTCTGCTTTGTTGATACAGTCTTTGCTTTCAAAGGCTGCGCCAAACCACCTCTCTGTCACACATGCTACCGGAAGTGAGGACATCAGCTGAAAAAAGGAAGTTAATGTAAATGCCTCTTACCTTTACCCACACTTAGCATTCTTTCAGAGATATTTGTGGGAGTCAAGAACCACGTAAAAAGGGGAGGACGTTTTGGGGAAGAACATCTATTCTGTAATAAAGGAAACCTTCCTTGTCTGCAGCCTAAGTTCTTTCAGCAGGTCTGGTTTTCCTAAGCAATTAAGTCCAAATAGTGAATAACATACCAAATTCACCAACTCCCTTATTCCCACACCCAAAAGGTTCTGTCTTATTAGGGTGTCTTTTTAATTGTGATAAAATACACACATCAAAACATATACCATTAGTGACATTTAGTACAGTAACAGTTTTGTGCAACCATCACCGCTATCTAGTTCCAGACTATTTTCCTCACCCCAAAAGGAAGCCCTGTACCAATTCCCTATTTCTCCCTCCTCTATCTCCTGGCAAACATTAATCTGCTTTCTGATTTTCTAGATTTGCCTACTGTAGACATTTCACGTCAATGGAAACACACTATGTGGCCATGTGTGTGTCCTGTTGATTTTACCACTCATCGTTCCTCCTTTCCATGCCAACATTTGTAGTCCCATTGCCCCAGTGGCAGCTGTGTCCCCAGGTGGGTATGACTTTGAGATCAGAGAAACCGAGCTGGACAAGTGACGTGATGTCTCTGAGACAGTCAAGGTTGTTAGAGGATTAAGTGAAATGATGTAAAGCTTCTTGTTCTTGACCTTGAGCAAGTTATTTACTACTTCTTTGCTTTGGTCTTCTTTTCCTATAAGATGGGGATATAATCGTATCTACCTCATCGGACTGGTCTGAGGATTAATTAAGGGAATACATGGAAGTACATAGAACAGAGCTTGAGGATGGGAATTGCTCAGTATGTGTTAGTGTCACATACTTGATTTGGTGGCATGAGTTAGCCCAGGCCCTACATCATTCACTGGAATAATATTGAAGGCCAGATTGGCCCATCTGCCCTCAAATCTGAATGTTGTCACCAGAGCAGCACTGGTCACTCACTCTTCATCTCAGGAAATCTCGGTGACTCTCTACTGCCTAGAGTAGAAAGTTCAAATTCCTTAATTTTTCATTTAAGGCCCTCTGCATCTCGCTTTTCTCTCTTCTGTTTTCCCTTCCCATCCTATTCCCTACAAACCCTTCCCTGCCAGCGCTCCAGGCCACCCTTGGGTTCACAAGGCCCCCTGGGTTTGCCAGCTTCCCGGCCTTTGCTGCTGTTCTTTCCTCTGTGGGGATGACCTTCCCCTCGTCATCATCTGACAAATCTACGCTCATTTCTTTCCCTCCGTTTTTGCATCCAGCACAATAGTGTGTGCAGCACGGGGTTTTTCTGAGGATTCGCTGACTGAGCTGATGCCTAGTACATAATAATATTAATGGAGATAAAAGCATTCATGTGTGGGAGACATATGGTAATTGTTCAGGATGTGTTAGTTATCTTCATATTATATCATTATATCATTCTAGTAAGACTGTTTGTACAAACCTGCTTTCCTAACTCGACTGGAAGTACCTCGAGAATAGGGCCATATCTTCTAATGTTTGTATCCCGCTTGTGCCTGCGTGTGGTGCCCATTGTTATTTACTAAATTGACTGAAAATGAGAGCTCTCCTGTGTTATTCCCATCACATTTCCATTAGGGTGAGAAGTCAGTTGTTAATGAAGTCAGAGCCAGTTGGTGAAATAGGGTGTCGTTGCCTTGACCATCCAGGGTCCCACACCACCCCCTTGGGGCCCAGTGTCCCTGTCTGGACAACCCAGCTCCCAGGGACCGTCTCACAGGGCTGCCCTAGTCAGGCCTCCTTTCGTGGTTTAGGCCTTTCCCCATTCTTTCCACACTTCAAAACTTACCCACCCTGTGTCCCATCGTTTGTCCATGTCTGTGGTAGGTAAATACCGAATTGGTCTGACACTGATGGACGCCAACTTGCTGACGAGGGGCCAACAATGCTGCAAACTAAGTGTGTGACCCTTAGCAAGTTCCTCCATTCTGACCCCAAACTGCTTTCAAATGCTGTTCTTGGACATTGCCTGCCCTTTCCTGGGCCTCCTGGCTGTCTCCTGTACCCTCCTGCACCGTTGTCTGTGCTAAACTCCTTGCTAAACCACCTTCCTTCCTTCGCACACCCAGCTGGATTTTCTTTTCCTTGTGCACTCACTGGTTGTGAGACATTAGGACAATCCCTTTACCTCTGTGCCTAAGTTTCCTCACCTATAAATCTGGGAGCTGGTCTCAGTGATCTCTGTTATTCAGCTAGAACACTCTGTGATTTTATGAATTAAACATAGAAGCAAGGACTTGTTTTCCTGCTGAGTCTTCCCCACCCCACCATTCCTGCACCTGCAGGCATATTATCTTCTGTCCACGCAGGCAGACAGTCAGGTCACCCTGACCCAGGTATGTCCCCCCACCTCAGTGCCTGGAGAAGCCGCCAGCCAGCCCGCTGCTGTCAGTGTGGTGTGCTGGGCAGTTGAGATTTAGTGGATTATGTAATCCATTTACGATCTGTTTTAATAGAGTGTGTATCCTTTGAACTACAGATGGGGCGCCTGCTGTTTATGGGGTTTTCTGGAGCATGGACTTAGTGGGAGGGTCCTCAGGGTTTATGGGGCTTCCTAGGACACACACATTTCATGGGGGCCATCTCGTTTTGTTCCTTCCCCCTACCAGCTTTCTGGTCAGGGCAGTGGGTATAGGACGGCGTTTGTCTGAGCATGGTGTCTGTGTGTTTACACCTCTGCTGTGTATACAGAAGTCTCAGGGTAATGTCTGGTTCATCTAACACCTCAGATTAATGAGCGTCAGCGTGAAGCTCTTCAGGAAAAGGCTTATTAAAGCACAGATGGCTGGGCCCCACCTTAGAGTTTCTGATTGAACTAGGTCTGGGGTGGCACCGGACAAGTTGCATTTCTAACAGGTTCCTAGGTGATGCTGAAACTGCTGGCCCAGGGACCACACTTTGAGAACGAAATGCACCAAATAATTGAAACTTTACATCCTTTTAAGTACAACCTGACATGAGCCTAAAACCATTTCTGGCCATGCTTTTAGATAAAAATGATTTACTTGTATTCCAGTAAACTGAAAAAATAACTATCTTCTCGATACCAGTGCATTATTGTGGTTGGCTGTAATTCCGCATCTCTGAGGTCACCTTAGGTTGGCCCCCATTTTCTGACTCTTCCCTTGAGGTCAGGCGGTCAGCCTCCTGCTGGCTAGTGTGCCTGGAGCATATTTCCCCGCCTGCAGCTTTTTAAAAGCTTTCTTATTAAAATGTTCACACCAATAAAGTAGAGCTAGGAGAACAATGAATTCCCAGATACCCATCATCTAGATTTTTAACATTTTTGCTTCATTTTGCAGAAGTATTCGAAAGCCAATCCCAGACAGCATAACATTCCCCTCCCAAATATTTCCGGCTGCATCTCTAAAAAATAAAGACATTTCTTGCATAACCACAAGGCTATTGTCGCAACTAACAAACCCAACAGTAATTTCTTAGTATCATCTGAGTCTCAAACCGTAATCAAATCCCCCCAGTTGTTTAAAAAAAGTCTTTCCATTTGAATCAGGGTGCAAAAATGTCTACATCTGGCTGACCTTTGGTTGTTAGGTACCTTTCCCTTTGAATTTGGGATTTTGAGGGTCAGGGGATCGACAGTGTGTCAGGGATAGGTAGGTAGTTGCTGCTAGTTATGCAAAGCTGATGATAAAGTGTGTCTGAAGTAGGGAAAGCAGGTTTTGAACTAGGGTCTGTGAGAAGAGTGCAGTTCTGGTGCAAGGGCTTAGAGACGGTCTCCATGGCCTATGCGGATGCTGTTACTTTCTTCTCTTTTCTTTGATCTGCAGAGGCAAGGAGACCAGGCGTGTGACTTCTAGATCAGTGAGTAGCTTTCATGTAGGAATATAGGTCTGTTAGAATGTGTTTATAAAGTAGCTGAGTTGCCCAGGGTCGGAAAAAGGAGTTCTTGGGCCTGAGGACTTTTGGCTGTGGGTGTTCTAGAGTAGCTGGGCTGTGTGTTTTATTCTCCCTGGGCTTTTCTGTCTCCCTCTGTCAGTAATCCAGCCTCCGTCGAGGCTTTGCAGAGGGAAAATACTCCTTGGTGCTCCAGGCGCGGAGATCTCACACACCTAGTGCCCTTGGGTGGCCTGGTTTCCGGACTCAGGTATGTTAAATAAATATTGATGTGCCGTGCCGGGCCCCCTCACAGCCTGCTCCATGCTCATCCTTCATGTAGGTGTTGCAAACATGTTACAGGCTTCTAATTTAGCTTCCCCACCCCAATCAGAGGTCCCTTGCTGCAATTTAAATGCCACAGTGTACCCGTGGCTGGGGCTGACGTGGATTGGAAAGCAAAGCTGCCCTGCGTCACGCAGCATCAGCTGTACGGCCATATGGCCCACAACTCGGTGTTAAGAGGGGCTGCCAACTTCATGCTGGGCTGAGGATGCAATCACGAGGCTGCCAGGAAGGGAAGACTTTTTTGGACAGGGACCTGATTGTCTGTCAGGGGCTTCTAGGGGATTTCAACCACTAGTTCAAGGTGGGAAGCAGCAACACCACCCATGGAGATGCCTTAAGTGACCCAGCAAGGAGGAGAGGGCAGGTGCTTGGCTGATTGCCTGACTTCAGCCCAGTGCGGTCCCCTGTGCTGCATCCACGACCCCCTGACAGCCTCCTTTGTGCCTCTGTGGTGGTCCCCAGTGTGCGCCTTCAGGGCACCAACTACAATGGATTAAGAAGGGCTATCACCTTGTCCTTATCTTCCTCTGGACTGGAAGATCCTCAGGGGAGGTGACATTGACCATCTTGCTGTTTGGCATGCAGTGGCACTTAATAAATGTGCAGCAAATATATTACTGCAGCCCAGGAAATGGAGGGAAAGGAGGTATCTTTGTGGTACATTAGGTTAAGCACACAGTGCAAAACCAAATCTGAGTTGGTCCTGAATGTCCTCATCCACCTAAGCTCCCCGAGATATGGGGCTCCCTTCTAAAGTGACTGCTAATGGCTGTTCTTTTGCAAAGAAACCCTTCTCAACGTCCTGTTCCTCACCTTGCGCTGCCTAGCAAACCCGCACGATATTTAGCTCAAATTTCGAAATTACGAAGCCTTTTAGGAACATTTCAGTCTTATTCCTGCTCTAGACTTCATGGTTTATGAGGGCTGCATTTATTTCCTCTTGGTTTCTCTTTCCATCCCCTTTAGCCCTGGCACTGTGGTTTTATACAGACTAGCAGGGACGCAAATCTAGTTGCTCAATAAAATGCATCCTGCTGGGTTATGTGAGTGCGAATGCAACGGCTCAGTCAATGGTGCTTTTGGAGTTTAGAGGAGAGAGAGCACCTTGGGTGCTGGTGTCATCAGGAGAACCCTCCCAAAGGAGGTCGGAACTGATTGGCATGTGGAGAAGTAGGGACGGTGGTGGGGGGAAGGATGGGGGACAGTTTCGGTGTTGGGAAGATCAGAGGAGGCTTTGAACCGCCACTGTTGGATGTAATAGAAAGGTGTGGCTAATTTGTTTGGAACCACTGGCTTCTGGGCGTTTACTAGATACACTGGGAACTGCTTAGAACTACTATACAGACTGACCACAGGCAAGGGTGGCTACACAATTCTTCTCACATGGTGCTCACTCCAGTTCCTGGTGAGGTTGATGGGAATGAGTCTGGTTAAGACAGAGATAAATATTCGCTTATCAGATGGAAATCCACCCTATTTCCTAAGTTCTTGGACTTCAAAAGAATACGTCCCCAAACACCAGATAGTGGATGAGGGAGGAAGAAGAAGATTAAGGGGCCCCAGCCTCCAGGCTCCAGTGGTTTAACTGGAAAAGAAATACTGGGGTAGGTTGGAAACGATGGAAATGTGCCAAGTTTCAGACTTAGAAAAGTGGTGATTGTACAATTGCTTTGGAAAATAGTTTAGCGGTTTCTTAAGAACTTAAATATAAACTTACCATATGATCGAGCCATTCCACTCCTACATGTTTACCCGAGACAAATGAAAGCATATGTCCTTATAAAGTCTTATACATGAATGTTCATAGCAGCTTTGTTTCTAGTCGCCAAAAACTGGAAAGAACTGAAATGTCCACCAATTGATGAATGGATAAACAAACTGTGGTATATCTACATAATGGAATACCGTTTAGTAATAAAGAAGAATCAGTGGAGGAGTATCAAAGTAATTATGCTGAGTGATGAAAGCCAGATCAAAAAATATATACTACATGATTGCATTCATATAAAATGCTTGAACATACAAATTAATCTGGAGTGACAGAAAGTGAAACAGTGGTTGCTTTGGGATGGAGGTTGTGGGGAATGGGAAGGAAGGGGGGAAATACAAAGATGTTTGAGGAAACTTTTAGGGATGAAGGCTATGTTCATTATCTTGATTATAGTGATGGTTTTATAGGTGTCTATGTATCTCAAAGCTTATCAAAGTTTACTCTTTAAATGTGTTCAGTTTATTGTCTGTTAATTATACCTCAATAAAGCTGTTTAAACAAATAAAAAATGGTGATTGAGCAAGTCCAATTAAACAAGCCAATTATTGCAAACTTATTACATCCCTACCCCTGAACATAATTTAATGCATATCAATGGAAATGAGAGGAGAGAAAAATGAACAACCTCAAGGAGCATAGGATGGCAAGGCAGGGCCACTATTAAAACTGAACACAAGTAAGGCACGCCTTGACGTAAGGAACTGCCTTTTAGGACTAGTCAGGGAAAGCTTCACGTGGGTGTAGGATCAGAGATGGACTTGGTTGGGTGGAGAAAATGTTAAAAGCAGAGAGGTGCCAAATGAGCAAGGCCTAAAAGATAGATTCAACAAGCTGTGTTCAGTAACAATGCAGAGGCAGGTGCAGGGAAGGCCAAAGGTACAGTTTGAGAAGGGCTGATATCAATAACTAAGGCTGGATGGGCTGATGGTCAAGGGCATAGGGCAGGGGTGTCCAAACCGGCCCGCGGGCCAACTGCAGCTCACAATCCGTTGTTAATTGGCCCGCAGCAAATTCCAAAAATATATTTAGTTTACTTAAATAAACCAGGTGAGGCAATACGAACTTCACCTCGAGTCAGTGACCCGGCTGTTTGTGTATTTTACCGCATATGGCCCTTGGTGAAAACTGTTGAAAAAAGTTTGGACACCCCTGGCATAGGGGATGGATCCAGACTGCCTGGCCATGTGTCCTGGCTGCATCACTTAGAAACTGGGCAATGTTTGGACAAGTTCCCTAACTTACCTGTCCCTCAATTTTCTCATCTGTAAAATGGGAATAGTAATAGTTAATACCTCATAGGGTTATAGTGAACAATAAATGAATATTAATTCATGAAAAGTATTTAGAACAATGCCTGGCACAAACTAAGTGCTCAATAAATGTTACTGCTATCACCGTTGTTATTATTATTACTAGTTATCTACTATTGGGTAGGACCTTGAATGCCAGGATCATCCAGAAACAAGCCATGGGAACAGCAGTGAGAGTCCCTTAGCAAGAACTGCTCCTAGCTTGTCCCTACTCAGGGCCTTTCCACTTGTTGGGACAACTCTGCCTGGAACACTCTTCCTTGAAATGTCCTCTTGTGCTTTTCAGTACTTCCCATAAAATCTAACCACAGTCACACATTAGGGACTAAAAGAGTATCAGGGGCTTGGTAGCTCCTGATGTCCCTCACATATATCAGGTCTCTGCTCAGATGTCACCCCAACAGAGAGCCCTTCGCTAACCACCGTATTGAAAATAGCTCCCTCACCCCCATCACCTAACATAGATATTTATCTGTTTATTTGCTTAATTTTCTTCCCCCTCTACTAGAACGTAACTCCACAGGGACTACATTTTATCTCCTGCTATATCCTGAGGCTGAGCACTTCCTGGAATATAGTAGATGCTCAATAAATATGTGTTGCCTGAAAGACTTCTCAAGCTGTGTCCTGGGATGGATCAATTAGGATCTTCAGTTAGTCTCCTCACCTGTGGAGTTTGTGCACCTAGGAAGTACTTTAGCCTGAAGGTGATGTGGTTCTGTGTGGTCTCCGGTGTGATGTGATGAAGAAACGGTGGGGAGAGTGTTAGAGCTCATCAGATAATGAGGGGTGAGCGAGAGAGCTTCTAGGGAAAGGAGGGGAAGGGAAGACGGTGGCCGTGACCAACAGGGTCACATGTGGAAGTGTAAAACACCTCTTTCTCCTTATGAGTTAGTGCCCTGTTGGACAACGATTTGAACACCTACTTGTACGGGGCCTGTGCTCGGTATTGTGGATTCTGAGAGGAGAGCCTCCTTCCTGCCCACAGGGTACTCCTGGTTTAGACCAGTGTTGCTTAACCATCTCCCCACTTTTTTTGGGGAATAATTTTTTAAATTAGTTTCAGGTATACAAAACAACCTAATGATTAAATATACTTCTCACAAAGTGATAACCCCCCAAGTCTACTACCCCTCTGACATCATACATAGCTATTACAACACCGTGGACTACATTCCCTGTGCTATACTTTCCATCCCATGACTATATATATATATATATATATATATATATATATATATATATATATAAAACTATAGTTGACATTCAATATTATTTTATATTAGTTTCAGGTGTCTAGCGTACTGGTTAGGCATTTATATAATGTATGAAGTGATCCCCCATAAGTCCAGTACCCATCTGACGCCCACTTTTTTATAACAGCTTTTTTGAGGTATAGTTAACCTCCTGTACAAGGCACTCATTTAAAATGTGCAGCTCAGTTGCTCTTAGTACATCCGGAGTTGTGTAACTATCACCTCAATCAATTTTAGAACATTTTCATCACCGCCCCAAAGAAACCCCCTACCTATTAGCAACTACACCCCATTTCCCCCTCTTCAATTCCCCTGGCAACCACTAATCTACTTCCTGTTTCTTTGGATTTGCCTACTTTGGACTTTTCATATAAATGGAATCATACAATAGGTGGCTTCTTTCCCTTGTATTGTTTTTGAGGGTCCTCCATGTTGTAACATGTATCAGGAAAGCTTCGTTCCTTTTTATGGTTGAATAATATTCCATTGTATTGGATAGAACACATTTGGTCGATCAGTTCACCAGTTGGTGGTCAGTGAGTTGTTTCTACCTTTGGGATATTATCAATAATTCTGCTATGCACATTTATATACACGTTTTTGATCCTCTCTCTTTTTTTAAAGCTCATACTTTTTGAGACTCAAGCATGTTCTGCCCCACACATGCTCTTTGAAATCACAAAGAGAATGCTGTCATTTAAGTTTTGCATATGACGTTCCAAACTCTCTCCTCTCTCCACTGGGCATTGTGCTCTGTCCTGCCCATGCCCTGCACGGGAGAATCCCTGCTCTACACACACGCAGGAAATGAATATGCCAGAACAAGGCAGTGTCGGTAAATGCCAAATGAGTGGTATGCGGGGGTCACTGCTTTAATATGTCATGAGCTGTTCCGTTTTGAAAGGGAGCTGACTCCAGGTTCCATGCATAAGGAGTGCATTAGGCTGAGGGGGCGTGGAGGCTGGGAGAGAAGCTGACACATGTGTCAGAAGAGGAGCCAGCTAGATGGCTCTGATTTATCTGTGTCAGTACAGGGCCTGGAAGGAACCCAGCGCAGCCGGCACTGCCGTGAGGCTTCCACACGGCTCAGTCCCGGGGAGGCTGGGTCTCTGCCCTCACACCTGAGCTCCTTGGGGAAGCAGAGGCGGCAGCGACTGGTGAGACGCCTGTTGTTCCTCAAGTTCAGCAATTAGCGGCATCTCTTGAAGGGCAGACCTCCTCCTAGCTCTAATCTGAAATGTCAGTTATTACACTCATTTGATTTAAGTATAGAAGCGCCTCGCTTATGCTCTCAGGAGTAAGACAGAAATAGCTAGTCCGTGTGGGTGAGTAATCTTCTAAAAGCACTTGCAGGGATCATCCTTGCATGGCATGATGTTCTGTTTCAAGTGTGAGCGGACGCTCAGGAGTCGGGCATTTAGAGTTGCAGGGAGGGGAGACGGAAGGTCTTAGGGGGAAATCCTGGGTTAAATTCCTCACAGTTTCTGTACTGGGTGATCTCCCAAGCACCTGATACTCTTTTAGTCCCAAATGCGTGACTGAGGGTAGATTTTATGGGAGGCACTAAAACGCGCACGACCCAGCCCTTGTCTTAACTTAGGTGCACAGGTAAGAAGATGCATTTGAAAGCGCCATGTGGAAGGGGCTGCAAGAGCTGTTAGAATTGGGGGAGGGAAGGATCATTGTGGAGTGGGGTGGTCAGGGAAGGTTTCCTGGAGGAGGCAGTATGTTGAAACAGTGAAGATATTAGGGATAGAATGTTTTGCTTTTATTTGATTTTCTCAACCTGCCTTTGTCTTCTAAGGATGGAAGCACCGTCTACCAGAAAGTTAACAAACATGAATAGAAAAGTGAAGCGACAAATGGAAAGAAATTAGCTAATCTAGTGGCTCTAATTGAGCAATGCATTTGGTTTGGAGCTTCTTGGCAGCCAGGACATAATGAAAACCAGGTTAATTACAGCTCTCCTGATCAGAAAGAGGAAAATCTACCAGCTCTTGAGGGGAGGCAAAATTCTTTCTGGCACAATTTTCTAAAATCATTTTCTCATGTAGGAGTTTACACAAAGGACAGAGGGGCATAATGGGCATTGATCCATGGGCAACAAAAGCCTTTATAAATGTGGAGGACTGAACACCAACTTCTGACACGAAGAAGGTAATTGCACTAGTGGCTAAGCTGGCAAGATCCAGTTAGGTGGCTTTTGGGGACCTGATTTAATGCAAAATGAACTTAGAATCGTTTGCTAGAAGAGTAGATGGAGGAGAAATCCCCGATGGAGCCCTTCTGGTGGACATTCAGGGGGAAACCTTCTTGACCCTGGAGAGATTTTACCTGGGGAAGGAATATGCATACTCCCGCTCTGGGTTCCCACTCTCCAATATTTAATTACTCTGTGTGGGTATCAGATTGGGTGCTGAGTATCCTGGCAGCCAGGACACTTTGTCAAGCGTAAAAGGAAACACATGTCTGATTCCAGAGTCCAGAGCTGGTCTTGTCACTATGTATCATCCGTATCCCTTAGGACACTATTCCTTGGTCTATGTTCATTGAAGCCTTAAGGCACCTGCTCTTGTCCCTGACAAATTCTCAAGCAGTTTGAAGTCTTGAAAAGGTACTTTAACTTACAAAATTAAATCCAAGATTAGAAAAGATTACACGCTCACACGTGGCTTTGCAGCGATCCATACTACCAACAGCTGCCATTTGTTGAGTATTTATTCTTGTCCCAAGCACTTTACCTGCATTATATTTACATTATCCTCACAAGTTCTAAAAGTACGTGCTTTTATTATCTTCATTTTATTGGTGAGACGGACTTGTGGAGATTTAGAATCACTCTTACACCTACCGTCTGAGGGAGATGCCAGCTGGCCTCACTTTAAGTCTGGTAGACCGAGTCTTGGCTCCCCTCTTGTGCTCCTTCTCTGGCTGGGGTCTTCTGTTCCAAGCTTGTCCTGGGCCTCCTACAAATCCCTGGCCTTTTGAATGACATCACTTCCCCATCTGATCTCAAAGGCTCTTCTGGGTCTTATGCTGCCATGTTCTGTCCCCAGAGTCATACTCTTTCTTACCCTTTCTGCTTGAGCCAGTGCATCCCACCAGTCGCTTCCAAGAATCATAAAAGCAGAGTCCAGGTCTCCTTGTTTTTAAAGCCTGTATTTCCTTCAGGACCTCCCAGCAAGTTCCTGCTACTTATCGGGGGATACTGTACATGACGGATGGATGATGAAAGGTCAAGCCCAGCTCACTTTTCCATTCCATTCTTTCACCTGGGTCCCCTGATTGGCACTCCACTCAGCCACTCTCTAGGGGAATTGCTTCCATATGCCATTGCCATTTTATCATATCAAAAATATTTTCAAATACATTAAGATTTTCACTCTCGTTAATGGAGGAAGAGGACAGCATTTTTGTCAAGCTCTCTCTCTTCTGAAGGATTCGGGATGCTTGCTACCTTCGGACCCAGTATGCATTTATTCCTATGGGAAGCGATTGTGTATGTGGGGATAATGCCAAATTGATTCCACTGTGTTGGGAAAGCTGATGACCAGATGAATAACTCTTGGGTTGATGCTGAAATTCCTGCCTTTGTCCCTGCTCAGTTTCTCTTTTGCTCTCATCTGACCTTTGTTGCTGGGAACAGAATGAAATGAGGTGGTTGGCTTCAGATGCACACGTTTTCAGAGGCTCAGAGGGAAGTCCCTTTCAGAACACTAGGGCGGCTCTTTTTTATTCTTACAAGCTTTTGAAGGACAGTATTTTCAGTGGGATCAACGTGGCCTCTTATGGTTGGATCTCTGGAAGGGCTGACCTGGGAAGGCAAAGAAGGTGGATGTCTAAATGATACATTGTGAGGTCTCCCCTGGGCCTGGAATTATACTGATAGTTTCACTTCTTCCATCGACATACTAGCTACCATTTATGAATGCTCACTAAGTGCTTTAAGTGTATAACCTATTTAATCTACACAGCAACCTAACAGATACCTTTTAGTCCATTTTCAGAGGAGGAAGTGGGAGGATCAAGATAGGAACCCCTTGTGCTGTGGGAGGCGGTCAAGCTGTAAAGGCCAGAGTGGTTAATGAGCATGCTGCCCGTGCTGGGAGAAAGCCCTGGCCCCTTGAGGTGGTCCCTGTGGCCCCTGTAAATCTCAATGTGCTTTGGCTTGAGCCTGTGGATTGAGAGGTGTTTCTTCCTCAGGTAAGGAAACCTCGCAGGACAAAACATTAGAGACCTATCTGGTGGAAGATTGAGCCCAAGCTTATGCCGAAGGGCAGGGGCTGAAATGATTTCATAACATTCCTCATCCCCTTCATTTGAAGCGAGACCTATGCTACCCAGGCAAGAGCAGGAAATGTCAAGGTTTCGGCCACGTCCCATCTCTTTCCCCTGCCGTCCTCTCTAGATGATTCATTCCTCATCGATTTCCCCGCTTCGCTGCGTCTCAGCATTTGGATTCTGTAATACTCAATCTAAAGCATGATTCTCCCTTGATAACACCTCCTCATGCTCCTTCAGGTATCAGCCCCCCTCCCGCTAGTCCTCCCCTGTCTCTTTTGCTGCCTGCCTGCCCAGACTCTGTGCGGCCTAGAGCCAGGAAGGACCTAAGAGACCATGTAGTTTGATCTACTCATTTCATCGGTGAAGAGAAAGGCCATCGATAGGGTCTCTTTCATGGTCGGGGGACAAGTTATACAACCTGTTGAAAGAATCCCAAACTGCTGTGAACAGATAGGGAGCTTTGTGGATTGTTTGTTTTGGTGGCTATTTTCCTGCACGCCTGGGATTTCTCTATTTAGATCTGAAATCCTTTTACTTAATTAGCTCTATTCTCTCCCTATACTCCCCATAGACTCTCAGAACTAGAAGGAAACTTTGAGATCATGACGGGTGACCCCCTTCAGAGCAAATACTTTAGATGATCATTTAAATCATTCTTATCATTCTCCAGAAAGGCTTAGAGACACCCACTATTGCACTGAGGTCAGTGTTTCAATGACAGTACCCCAGCAGTTCTTGTTATTGGTGAATCTTTGGAGGAACCAAGAGCCCTTCACACCAAGACTAGTCGTCTTTATCTGTTTTTTAAATACTGATCTTCTTATTTTGAATTTCTCAAGGCAAAGCTCACTTGTATGAACATTGATAGATGAAACTGTTGACCCACTTAACATTACGATTGTGCGATACAAGATGGGTGAAATTCTAATTGACTTGAGGAAATTCAAACACGTGTTTTAATAAGAGCCTGTAAATGAAGGCAGATTTTAGTTCAAAGAATGAATTGATTATGGGAATAAAAGCCCAAATAGGATCTATTTATAAGGAATAATTCATTGATCATCTGCTGACTGGTTTCTGTTGCAATGAGCGTTCAGCCTTTAGGTATGACTGTATGTATGCCTGTGCATGAAAGTTACTATCTGCAGCTCAGATATGTGTAACGTGACGGTCATGGCCCTGAAACCCAACAGGGAAATTCAGGTCAGAGGCTGAGTGAAAGAGGTGGGTGACAGCAGGTTTCAACTCTCCAAATTTCTCTTTATCCATTTCCTGTTTACTGTAAAAAATTGAGGAAAAATTCAGCCGTTCATTTAATAAGCCCACTTAGAAATAAATTCAAATTATTACTTCCATGCCCGAGGCGAAAAGTAAAGGGTAATAATAACCCTTTACCTTTGGAGTAGAAAGAAATTGCCATCTGTTCTGTTGGAGATGAATCAGACTATGTTAAATAATAAACATCAAAATTGTATATAAAAAATATTTATAATTCCTTCCTTTATTCTTTGTGATCCTGTTCTTACATCTTGCAAAATGATTTGACTTGAATAGCTTAGAAAGACAGCGGCATCTTTCGGCATCTTTTGGATCTCTCTTTGCCATCAGGAGCAAGAGTCCCGAAGAACCTGGACCCCACTTGAGCTACAAACCTTCCTTCCTGGGGTCTTGGCCTGGGGCACTGCTGGAGGGCAGACCTCCAACACCCACCTATTGACATGGAACTTGTTCTCTGCAAATCTTCAAGCCCAGATGGAAGAAATGTTTTATCCTGAATATGTTCTTAAGCCATGTATAACTTTAAAAGAAATTTAGCCATGTGCTTCTCATTAATTGTTACTTAATTCTTCAGTGTTTTCGTCTTTCTTTTTTTTTTTTTTTTTAAGAAGTCACATGAAGCGTAAGCCTGGAAATCAAGCTTTCTGAAGAGGTTTCATTGACTACTAAAACAAGATTTATTGAAACGTGCAACTAAGGGCTAGATTGGGTTCTCAGGTGTGACCTGTGGATAGAATGCTGAGGCAATGCTTCATTTGAACTGGCGCGTCAATACCACAGTGTAACCAGCTCCAAAGTGGCCTCATTCTCAAACTCTACTCCTTCCCTACAGAGCGACTGTGCTGTGTAACAATACCTTTTGTGGTTTGCTTCCAAGGGTCTTCATTCAATACCACGTATTTCTCTGCACAGGGTGGCCCTCCCTTCTAGACTTTTCTTGTTCCTCTTCCCTTTCCCTTTCATTTGGGGTAAATATCTCATGAAAAGAGGTCAAGTATCTTGGCTGAAGTTTTGATGGTGCTGGAAATAGAACTCTGGATCATTGACCCCCACACCCTAGGCCCAAAGATGAGACCACCCAGCCGCATCCTGGGCTGCCCCCAGAGCTGCTTCCCAGAACTGGGCTCTTGGCAGAGTTTGCCTTTGAGAACACAGAGCATTACAGCACAGAAGGAGATTTCCCCTTTATTCTGCCACCCTCCCTCCTCTCACATCCAGCCAGAAGAGCTAGTCTTGACCAAGTTTAGGAGAAGGGAATTACATTGGGTAAATATGGGTAGCAGAAGGAACTAAGAACGTTATTGCAATGAACTTGAAAGTCCAGGAGTTGGTTTCCTGACCACTCACCCCTACCTCGAGGCAGCAACTAGGAAACTTAGATACTGGAAATCAGAGAGAATCTTTCAGGACTCTGGCAAGCATAGCAGTTCCCTTGTGTTGCTGGCAGGTACCCAAGTTTATCTGTGTTTATGGGGATTTGCAGCGTTGAGCTGCAGTGGATGGAAGTGTGTAGATTTGCAGACTTCATAGCCAATTAAGGTTCCTGCTCATCCAAAAATTTTAGGGCAAGATAATCAACTGGGGGAAGGAAAAGATGAGGTTGGTTATAATATGAAGGACTTACACCAAAGTCCTGTTACCTTTTTGGTTCAGGGTGCTGTGTAGATCTCGTGTCGATTCTAAAGGAATTCTTGAATGAGAGGCCAATCTAGCACCTTTTTATTTAGCAAGAGAGACAGTCTTGTGGCCACTTATAGGTTGTTTTCACTCCCTTCTTTTTCTCCAGACTGCAGACCTTCTATTTTACTTTGAATATGATCAGAGAAATTCCTAGAGAATTAATGGTGATACAGAAAAGGGCAGAGACGAAGTAGTGAGAGAAGTCTGATAAATCATAGTAAGACAGAAAAAGAGTCTGAGGTGTAACCGCTTCACCCCCAATAATAAATCTTAATGGTGGAATTTCAGACCCTCAGAGAGACTAACGGATGGGGGTTTGGTTAGGGCTAACAGCATTTCCTGAGCCCCTTGAATCATACTTCCTAGGTGCCCCTTCCACTTACATTCAAGTTCCTAGTGACGGGACAAAAGTAAAGTCTGACTTCCTCAGAGTAAATCTAGGGGAACGGCATGGCCCTGACCCACTTTGGGCTTTCTGTTTGCCTCCCATGGAGGTGTACTTTTTACTTTGAAGGGCTCTGCACAAACAATTATCACAAAAATAAGATGGAGGCAATAGTTTTCTCCTGTGGAAGGAAGGTGGAAAGGAATTAGCCCCACCTCCTGACTCAATCCATTGATGCTCTTTGTGATTGTTTAAAAGAAAAAGGAACAAGAAAGTAGAAAGTATGAACAACCGTGTCTCTTTTAATCAACTTCTTAACGGGCATTTTGAAGCACTTTCAGAATGTGGGCGTGTTGATGTCAGAAATATGTATAGTCTCAGCTTCCTTGTTCTTCTTATCTGCAAGTCTTGGTCTTCCTGCGTCTTCTCATTCTGAGGGCATTTTAAGTAGAAAAAGAGTACGTAATCAACCAAGTTCATATTGCAGAGAAGGTTTACTTACCCAGGAAGATTGTGGCAGAGTCTGTGTACTGCTGAGGGCTATACCTACAGAAGCATTTTACAATCCAGCACACTCAAACTACTGGGCCATACTTTTTCTGTAATCATTGTTCTCAGGTTCTATTGCGCATCAAAGAAACAGCCTGACAAAGAATGTGCTTTCCCTCTCAGCAGAATTTCTGTTGACTTGCTGTTCACCTGGGAAGGATCCATGAGTTGGATTCCTTACTGCGTGGTTTTACTGAAGGAAGACTTAGAGCTTTATTTTATGAGGTCAGGATATCTCTTGGGCCTCCTTTCAAGATGTCACAGGTGTTTACTTCCCGGAACATAGTGAACCAAGAGATAGAAAGCATTGATGGAAATAGGGCATCCATGCAAAAATACCCCAAAGAGCAATATTTCCTTGAGCCTGATATCAAGGAAATATGTTGAAACTGAGAGGTGAGTCTCCAGAATCTTCCTGGAGAGGGGCTATTCTTTGGCAGTGGGGCCAGTGCCCTGGTGGGAAGCAAAAACACTGGCCTGGCCTTGTGGATGGTTACCCAAACCCAGACGTCTGAGACCATGGAGAAGCAACTGTGAGATGGCTGAGCTTTTCATACTTTATTCATCCGATATTTTCTGGTTGGTAGACATGACCTCCGAGGAAATTTGATAATTTTGTTAAGTCAAAAAAAGTCAAAGCAATGAAAGAACCTCAAAAAGCAGTCCCATTGCTAATTGCACATTGTGGGAGTGCTTTTTTTTCCTTGGTCCTATCCTGGACTAGCTCTAATTATCTGCAAAGACATCTGATTAACTCCAAATGACATGATCTATATATGAGTCCCATGGGGATGGGTTTTGGAAGGAACAGTTCCGAACAATATCGCATTTCATTAGTTGGGTCCCTTCTTTCATGGCACTATCCAATTAGGGTGAGAAATGAAAGACATTTTGGTGTTTTTCTTCCCTCCTTTTCCTTCCACAAAAGTTTAAATAACAGATAGTAGGCTAGACAGATAGGAGGATAGGGTAGAGTTAGAAAGGGACAGTCAGAGCTGGGAGATAATACTACATAGTTCTTTTCCTTCTTACCTGGAGCCCCACTGGAATAATGAGCCAAAGAAACGGGCAGGAGAATGGATGTCGAGCAATTATGCTATTTTCCCTCTCTGCTTATCCAAATCCTCTATGTCCGTCACATGCCAGGTGAAGGAAAACCCACCTACACCTCTAGTAATCTGTCCCTTCTCTGAATATCTGCAGCAATTATGATCTTGACCACGCAGTTTAACACAAGTTTTTCCCCTGTTTATGGACTGTTGTTTCTTATATCCAAATGCTCTGTGTCTACTTAGCAGTAGGGTCCTGGTGGCCTGAAGGTAATTGGACATCTTTCTATGTACACTTTGCCAGGACAGGTCTCAGCCACAGATATGTATTGATCATGTGATTGTTCTGCTCCGGATACATTCATTTCATCCAATCCCGGTTTCAGTGTTTGTTTGACAGATTCTGGGCAATTTTGACAGCAGAGCTAGGGGGCAAGATGTAAGTGATTTGTTCCCATTTGTCGGTGAATGGAGCAATCAAGCCAAATTTAAAAATCTCTAATCAGATTAGCTCATTTTTAATCCTCTGGAGTCTGGCTGCATTTGTTCTGTGTGGGAGCCAGCAAGGCCCAACTGGTGCCCTGCCTTCCTTTGTATACTCTCGACAAAGGTCTTTTCCTCCTCACCCACCTCACGCCTTAGAAACCGTGAGTCAAGCTGCGTGTCAAGGATGTTTTTTCTCCTTCCTCCTCGCAGGTACTTTTTAGTTGCCATTTTCTCTTTCTCCCCTTTTGTTAGATTTTACGGCTTCACAGTCAGGCTGCCGCCCCTTTGGAAGCACTGGGAGGAGTGTGTGCGTGTATGTGTACGTCTGCATTTGTGTCTGGCTGTGGGTGTCCCCGTGCACGTGTACAGAGAGGTATATACACATACACACACCTGTGTGCACACACGTGTGTGGGGGTCTGTGTGTGTATCTGAGTGTTGTGTGGGCACGTTCATGCACGATTGCTGGTGAGTAGCCACTGAGTGAGTGACACGGCATCTGAGTAGGACCTAGGTTCCTAAGAAAGAAAAAAAAAATAACTTTTTTTCATGCAGAGATTGTAGTTTATTTCTCACTGACACTAAGTTTGTTTAGCCTGTGAAAGAGAATTGTGGCGGGATTCTGTTTCCTGAGTTTGCAAGTTATTTTCTCGTCTATGGGCTTTACCCAGCATGCCTTGAGCATGAAATATGTATTCTGTGCTCACGTGTTTTGGTGTGCTTTGCTACGTGGGGTCATACCTAGGGCCTGGAATCAATCCCATAGAGATTGACCTGTGGATATTATTTAGTTTTCGCTAAATGCATGCTTGTCCCGGGAGCCTCAACTTCCAGCACCCTAGGCAAAAGAGTAGGAGGAGAGGGGGGGGACAGATAAAGCATGTACAGCCAATCTCCAGGGTTCCTTGCTCTCGTCGGGAACAGCAGGCACATGCGTGCCCCGTGCTCAGTCACTCACATCCACATCCCGGGGTGCCCAGGTGGGCATTGCTGCATAACCACCACAAAGGATTTGCAGTTCTGCAAGAGACAGGGCTATGAAACATTCTCCTTCTCTGTGCCAGCGGCTCTCCCTCCCCCCTCCCCGGTGGTTCTCGGATAGTAGATGCCAGGCATTGGCTTGGGGGTGCATTCCAACCCACTCTCAGGCAGGGACTGCTGTCCCAGTGTGATATTCTATTGCCCTCCGCCTCTGTGGAGTTGCTTCTCTTCCTTGGGGTCAAGTGCTGAGCAGTCAGCCACGAGCTGGAATGACTATACAGATAGATGCATCAGGAAGGTGAAAACCCTGCTTCCTCTGTCTGGAAAACACAACACTGCCTGTGGTTTTTTTTTATTTTAGGGACATGATGTCGTTTTTCTGTTTCCAGAGTATGAGTATTGCCTAAGCTTTTCACATTCACGTAGATTGTAGTGTTTGAGTTACATTCACATTCGCAGAGACTGTAGCATTTGAGATATATTCTGAGACATGAGACGTATGGCACCCCTTCGGCACTGTTGCTGGAGTGGGCCGAAGTATGCGTTACTGTTTTCCCAGCTGGCTGAAGATTGCTTTAGCTTCATACCTTCACAGGAGGACCCAACTGGCACAGCCATGGTCCCGCCCCCAAACCCACAAAAACACCCTGTGATTTAGGCAGGCCATAGTTATGGTTATCTTTACTGCATAGGTGGATGACGAAACTGAGACAGTGAGAAGTCCAAGGGCCAAGGTGCCAGCTCTCCAACCACACCCTCTCTCTTGACCTATAGGTCACCAGGACTGGCCCGATCTGCAGAAGATTATTTCTTCCTTCCTAAAAATCCAGGCTGCTTCTTGCCATGCAGAGACAATGAAATCCTTAACCAAGGGTGAAAGAGACCAATGAAATCAAAACAAACAAGGGCTTTTTTTTTCTCTCACACTTTTCTTAGGAAGTCATTAAGGAATTATTGAGCTGATTAATGTGGGTGGAAAATATTTAAGTTTGGTCATTGTTCAGGCTGGCCTTTTTGACACCAGTTAGGGATTGACCCTCAGAAAGCTCTTCCCTATTCTCTCCAAGTGTCCTTTTAGCTCTGGATTGCTCTGGGCTTGGATCAGGTGGCCCCCAAATTCAGTGATGATGAGGAACCATTGTGTTTAGGGGGGCCCATGAGGGGTGGGGGAGGTTGGTCATTTCAGACTTCCCCAGGCAGCCATTCTTTCTTGTCCTGTGTTTGGCAAACATGGAGGTGACCTAGAGGGATTTGGAAGCTAAAGGGAAAACACAGGGAAAGACTCAGGAAGAAGGTGAAGTGAAAAGGACTAAGCAGGATCTGTTTATATGGGGCCTGCATTAAGCAGATCCTTTTTCTGGCAGATGCTGCTGGCAGTGGGCTGGGGAAGAGCTTCTCAGACAGCTAATGAGAGGTTCCTTTACCCTGGTGCTGCCACCTCCCTCCCCAGGGAGATGAGGAACCTGGTGGCCCCAGGTTGACCTCTCCCCACAGTGGCTGTCTCCTCTGAGGCAAATACACAGCACAGCATGTGCTCTGCGGCCCAGGTTTTTCCTCCTTCTGAGAGCTGCCCTTTGTGACATGCAGTAAATCCTGGCCATCTTCCCCTTCCTCCTCCTTTGTTTTTTCTCAGAACTTTTGTTCCGGTTTTCCACTTGCCTGAGACACAAAGGAAGTGGACTGCTTCTATTGGGGTGATTCTCTGTGTGTTGTGGGGAGCTTCCCAGGACCAGGGGCAGGCAAGTTGTTCTTCTTCCTCTCTAGATGCCCCCAGCCCATTTCACTCCCTCCCCTAGAAACCTTTCCCTAGGGTCCCAAGTCTTGCACAGGCAGCTGGGAGCAGAGGGGAGGGAAGTGGAGCTAGAAAATTGTATGTGAACTCCAGCTTCCTGGCTGGCACCTCAGTTGTTGCCATGAAGACCAAACCACCGCCCCCTACCCTCCAAAAGCACACTGTAGGTGGGTGGAAGGGAGTGGAAGTGAAGGGCAACCTCTCCTCCTATCATTTCATTCTCCGAATGGCTCTTAGAAATGTGATTGTTCCCATTTGACAGAAGGAGAAACTGAGGCCTAGAGGGATTGAGCAGCTTATTCAACCAGGTTAAGCAGGTAGTCTGGGTAGTAGAGTCAGAATTAGCACCCAAACATGCTGGTGCCTAATTTAGTGCTTCTTCATAAAGCTGGAGAGCAAAGGAAAAGAGCGGGGAGTAAGAATAACTGAAGGAGAAAGGGAAACAGAGAATTATGGGAAAGAGAAAAGGGAAGTGGTGGGACCTGGAGAGTTTTAGGAACTGGTGAGGGATGTTCTCATGTCTGCCTCCAAGGGTCACAGTGAGAAGGAAATGCAGCAGCTACATCTACCAATAAATGCAGGTTTTGTTAACTTGCCCTGTTACCGTGTTTCCCCAAAAATAAGACCTAGCCAGACAATCAGTTCTAATGCATCTTTTGGAGCAGAAATTGATATAAGACCCGGTCTTATTTTACTATTATATAAGACTGGGTCTAATATAATATAATATAATACCCGATCTTACATTAATTTTTGCTCCAAAAGACGCATTAGAGCTGATTGTCCGGCTAGGTCTTATATTTGGGGATACATGGTATTTCTCAATCACTTTCACTAGTCAGAGAAAAAGTTTGTTGATCATCGTCTGGGTGCCCTGCCTGGTCCTGGGCTCTTTGGGGACTCTTGAGACTGTGGAGTGAGAGGCTCCTTCCTCAGTGAGCTTGCAGCCTATGCTGGACTAACATGCTTGGAAGGGTTAAGTAGGTAGCAAAAGGCTGTGGATTGAAGAAATGTGAGTTGAGCATCTGCCATGTGCTCAGCACCATTTGGAATCGAGTTGTGTGTTCTGAGGAATAGACTCTGAGTGAGGAAGGCAGTCAGGGAAGAGGAGCGTCTGAAGAAGTTGTCTCCTCCGTCCTTTGTGTAAGAAGGCGCTGAGAAGCGCTGCTGTCATGGCCCTGAGACCCTCTTCTGTCCCTGTGACCCTCTAGTGAGTGTCCCCTCTGCCAGGTGTTTAGAATTGAGCTAGCTTGAATGGAGCGGTGCTGGCAGGAGGCTGGGTGAGGTGTCTGGCCTGAATGTAACCCGGGAAGCCTTTCTGAAAGGGAGAAGTACTGTCACAATAGTCTTCACGTGGCTCCTCTGTCTCTTCCCCTTTGGGTTTCCTCAGGTACTGGCCGCATAGCCCCTGTGAGGGGATTTTCTGAGCAGGAACCTCACGCCCAGGGTGGGTCTTTCAACATCAAGAGTCCAAGGAGATCTGCCTTGGCTCTTATGACCCTCAGCCCTCCAACTCTGCCCTCTCATGGGTGAGCCAGGCGGAGAGGCTGTGCCACTGCCACCAGTAGTGGCCCCTGGAGAAGGGTGCCCAGGCTGCAGGAGGGTGGGCAATGAGGGCGTGGCAGGCAAAGGAGACCTGGATCCAGGCCTGCTGCTGGCCAGCTGTGTGACGCAGGTGACGATGATGATGAGGGCAGCAGTAGTCCCTGCTCACTGTGCCTGGCCTTGAACTATTACGGATACCAACTCAGCTGATGTTCACAGCCGCTGTATGAAGGGTGTGTTATTACGCTCAAGCAGATGAGTAAACAGGCTCAGAGAACTCATGGGCCCTGGGGTTGGGTGTGGGGAAGTGGGCACAGTTGGGATTCATGTCTTCCTGCCTCCCAAGACCTTGTGCTAATGATTAGGGCACACCACGTCCAGTTACGACCCCCCGCCCCCGCCTCGTTTTTCTCCCCTGTAAGATTAGGACTTGAAAGAACGGACTGCTCGGGCCCCTCTCAGCACCGTCATTCTAGCATTTTACAGAAGGGGTGTCCCCAAGGGTGCAAAGGCATTGGCCTTGGGAATGATGGTGCTTCAGAAGGGATGGGGAGGAGGGTACCCAAGTTGCTGAGCTCCTGCTTGCCCTGAGGCAGCCTAGGACGGGCTGGTTTCTCAGATCCTTTCTCCCCTATTTACCTGGAGCATGCCTGCCCTGTGGGGAGCACCCTGGGGCCTTTGTACCCGGAGCCATCATTTCCCAAGAAGGTGCACTGGGGTGCATGCCTGAGGCTCCTCCCCTGGTGGGCTGGGTCCTTATCCCTCCCGCTGAGCGCAGCTCACTAGTCAGAGCTGTCTGCTGCTGACACCCTGCAGCTACTGCTCACTGCCACATCAGGTTAGAAATAGAAATTGTCTGCCGGGCCCCAAGCCCTTCCATCTGCTCTGCTGCTGCTCATCTGGGGGCCCCACCTGTGCTGCCCTAGTTGGTGGGGCCCTCTCCTGGAGGGGCAAGAGGCTGGAGGAAGCCAGGGATGTGTCAGCCTGGGGGTTCCTGGGCCGGTCCTGGCGGGGATACGTTGGGATGACCGCCCGTGTGGTCAGGGCTGACAACTGGCTGTCAGCCTCCAGGCATCCTCTCTGTCAGCAGCTGGTCCATGAGCTCCTGGAAGGTGATGTGATGCCGGCCTGGCAGGGTGGCTCACTGTGCCATCTGCAGCTTCCAGCCTTCCACTGTGGAGGGGCTCTCTAAATGCATGTTGAACTGAGTTGTGAACAGCAGACGGGGCCAAATCACGGCAGGACTGGTAAAGGCAGCCTGGGCACAGCTTCAGAAATTGAGTGCCACTTCTTTCTCTTCATTGAATCCCTCCCTGACCCCAATCTCTCCTGTCTTTTTTCCATTGTGCCAAAGTACTCTGTGCCCCCTTTCTCCCCCCCATGATTATCTGCCTTGGGAGGGCTGAGTGTTAGGAGTTAGGCATGGATTTTTGTGTGACCCTGCAGAGCAGGGTGAGACAAGGCGTGGTGTTCCACCAAGGGGGTGTCCTGAAGCCACAGGCCCCAGGAGAGAGACAGGCTTTGGCCTCTGGGATGGTCGGCCTTCATCCCTGCCTCCTGACAGATGAATCAAGCCAGGACGCCCGGTCACCCTGCCTCTGACTCCCTCCCAGAGAAGCCTGCCCAGGCTGCTCGCCCCCAGAGCCAACGGCCCCTTTCCATGTGCCTCTGAGCACTGGCCCTGCTCCTGCCGTTCCTCAGGCTGCCTCCAAGTCCACGGATTCACGGTGACACAAGCACAGAGACACGGTCCCAGCAGGGTGTGGTGAAGGAAGTTGTTTTTATTAATGGTAAACAGGATAGTCAAACAACAATGACAGTGTAGACACTTCTCTGTTATTTACAAGTGGATTCATCTGCATTCTGGATAATCCACAGCTTTTTCCTCCCCAGATGGGCTTGGTTACCAAGTGGGGTTAGCAGTAAGGCAGAAACTAAGATTTATTGAGACTGTCTTATGTGCCAGGCCTTGTGACAGGCACTGGATCCACATTCCTTCGTGTCATTGTCGCCATGTTTTTATCCCTTTTGCTCATGAGGAACTAAGCCTTGTGGACTTTAAATAAGTTGCTCCATGGTTAAAAAGGGTCCTAACCAAGCTCCTGACAGGTCTGTTTTGCTCCAATGGTTGCTGTCTTCCTGCTCTGGAAAGTGTACGTGTAGACCCGTGCACATGTGTACGTGAGGGCAGACATGTGGAAAGACAGCCTCCATGTGGACTGTCTACCCTCACCCTCATGCAGTGCTCATGGAATGTGAGGTCCTGGAGTTCCTCCACCAGCAAGTTTATTCATACCGCTGGAAGTTTCTGGGGGATTTGAAATCAAAGTGGCCCCAAACATTTCCATGTGGTTGTCGTTTTCCAGTTGGTTTCACTCCTGCCTATGACTTTGGAAAGGGGGTGCTGAAACTATTATAGATTGGGACATGGAGGGTCAAAGAAGGAAATAAATCCAGAATCTGACCCCTCCTCTGCATTTCCACCATCCCGGGCTGAGCCTCTGCCATCTCCTGCCAGGCTAATTGCAGTGGTCTTCTGATTGGTCTCTCTTCTTCCATCCTTGCCCTCCCCCCACCCCCGTCCCAGCCAAAATAATTTTCACATGATGTTATTCCTGTGCTTGGAAGCCCACAGTGGGTCCTCATTATGGGTGAAAACCAAAATCCTTACAGCAGCCTACAGGCTGCTCTCACCTCTGATTTCATTTTGTGTTTTTCTCTCCCAACTCATTCCACTGGCCTTGCTGTTCCTAGAACAGGTCAGGCACTTCCCTGGATTTTCACTGGCCATTCTCTTTGCCTGGATCCCTTCTGATATCTGAACCTCTCCTCGTAAGTCTTTGCTCCAGTGACCCCATAAGAGGCATACTTTGAATATCCCCTCCTCACTCCTTATTCTCTTCACCCGGCTCTATCTATTCTTTTGTCCAAAGTACTTACCACGTTCTAAATGTATAATTAACTTTATTTACAGCTAGCATGCAGACTCTACTAGGACAGTCATTTTTTCCCCCCTCTTCTGTTCACTGATACATCGCAAGTACCTAGAAAAGTGCCTGGCACATAGTAGGCACTTCAATAAATGTTTGATGAATGAATGAAATCACATATCAGGTCAGTGAGGGACTCATGACGGGAACCTGGTGTTTTGCTCCCAAGATAAGAATTTCCCCCAACCCCAAGTGTTTTATGTTAGAAGAAAAGAATTTTATTTTTGGAGATAAATCAAAACTTAACATGAGCATAGAAAGCAGCAAAAGAGCACCACATGTACTGTGCATGAAATATGTACCAGGTACTGTGCATGTATTAGCTCATGCTGTCTGCATCTTTCCTTGGAGGAAAGTGAGACTCAAGGAAAATAAGTGATGTGCCTATGGCCTCAGCTAGTCAGAGATCGAGCTGGATTTAACCTCAGGTCTGTGTGGCCTCAAAGCCTCTTTCCTATACCTCCTTGGAGGAAACAGCACTGATAACCAAGCTGTTTGCCCCTCATGTTCCTGCCAGCTGCGTGGAGAACCAGACTTGATGCTGAGCTCACCTTGTCTGGGTCTTCTTCCCCTCCCCCAATGTCATGTGGACTGGCCCCCTGCCTCTTCCTCCTTTCCTGTGAGGTCTTGGGTGGCTATGACCGCATCCATGTGGACACTTATTAGATTCTGGTGCTTGCCCATTGTTGCAGCCAAAGTAAGCCAGGAGGTTGCAGAAAAGCTACTGCAGGGTCTGGCTACTCACTACGCAGGGTTTGGCCCTCCCTTCTCCAGTCAAGCTTTGTCGTTGGTTCCGTGAAGGGAGCCTGCCGGGGAGCATGGTCAAGACCAACTTACTGTCTCCTCCTGCAGCCTCCTCACCAACACGTCCCCCATGCTGGTGTTCTGAGCTGTTGAGAAGCAGCATGAAAGTCTTCCTAGATGAGTAGACACCGTGCATGTTAGAAGTCCTAACTATCCAGATCATGTTGGGTGAGGGTCACGGGAGATCCAGTGAAAGGTGAACTCATTCTTTGCACTCAGGGAATTTCTGTTCTACTTATGGAGATTAGATCCACACTATAAAATGATTCCAAATCCACAAAGCAGGAACATACATATAATCCATGAGCTGTGTGCTATGGATGTTTCCTCGATTGGTATTTTGGAAGTGAAGAGGGCTATATGCATACCAGGTGTTCTTAAACGTCCTGAGAAAAGTGTGGCCACTGGCCAACTGAGGGTCAGTATTCACATAGGGTAAGGGGCACCACCTAAGTATAGGGGTGTGATAGAAGTAGCATCATCATTGAATCTGAAGGGCCAGGATATACCAAGGTAGACCCTGGGTTCTGGTAGCTTACCTTCATTGATGGTAGATATCCATTTTGCTCGGATTGGCCAGGAAAAACCCTCCCAGAGACTACGAAGAGGGGAATGAGTAGGAACATTGAGTACCCCTTTCAGGACACGGGGTTCCAATGAAGCGAAGGCTGTGGAAGTTTCCATGGAGACAGGAAGGCCTCACTTAGGCTTTGTGTGATAATGTAAGGGCATTTCTCGTCCCTGCCGGCTCGCAGGTACCAAGGGACCCAAGCTGCTTCACTTCCCTCAGCCTCAGATCCTCGTGGACTGTGGGGAAAGTTACCAGGGTTATAACAGAACCCAGGAGGACTCAAGTCGTTCCTCTTGCAACTCTTGGATTTCATTTACCACCGGAGTGTTATAGAGTTATAATTCTGTCTTCCAAGACGTTAATTAAACAATGAATTCAGCCCCTAATAAAGGACGGAATAGTGAAGCTTCTGAGAAGAGACAATCTGATGGAGACCTCAGCCCTCCTCAAGGCCCAGTTCCAACCTCCCCACACACTGGTGCCCTTCTCCTAGAAGACGTTCTTTCTTGACCCCCAGGCCCATAGTACTCAAACTCCTTATTCTCTGAGCCATTCCTTTGGCATGTTCCTTGAGGTTGGACCAGATGTCATCATCATCTGATGATGACTTACAAGCTTTGGCACTTGTACTCACACATGTTCAATAAATTCCCGTGGACTTGAGCGGAACAGAAACTGCGACTGCCCACTGAAGAGCATCAATAAGCAGGAACTTGGAGTTGAAAGGATGAAGGGTGACTTTTCTCGCGGCGCCAAATAAACTGCCCACATCTAGAATCTCATCCACATTATGTCGCTGGCTTTTCCTCAGGGGACTTCAATCTGAACTCCAGCACCAAGCTTGGTATGTTCCAGTAGGTGGTGCGTTTGCAAACTTCTTTGCTTTTACTCAAGACCTGCCTGTGAGAACTGTTAATGCAGATGATCTAATCAAAACCACACATGAGGCTTTAATGAAGCTCCTCTGCCAGCTGCTCTCCCCATTGCACTCTGATTATGTTTAAAGAAGCCCAATTATGGTTCCAGGGCCTGGGAGAAAACTGGCTAGAGGAGGCCAGCCTCACAGAGCTGGACATCCCCACGGGCCTTATTTCATAGATGGTTCCAGTTCTTTCATGGACCAGAGTCTCCAAGCAAAGTCCTCTCAGAAGCCCAGAATGCCAACCCTTCTGCCTGAAGATCTCGTCTATGAGAAAGACCCAGCCTTCATATGAAAATTTTCGTTTTATGAGACGGAACTCAGGAGCCCTTAGGAGCAGCATGGCCCAGTGAGAAGAAAGCAGGTCTCGTGACAGGAAAGAACGCCGGGGCTTCTGAGTGCTGTGTAGTTAACCCTCTTTCTCGATGTGGGCACTGGTCACACAGGTGCTGTCACTTTGTGCACTTTTCCATGAGTATGTTCCGCTACCAGCCAAAGTTAAGAAGAGGAGAAAATCAGCAGGAGAATAATAAACGTAAATTCAGGGTAGTGCCTCGTCAGGGGTGAGGGAAGGCAGGAGGATGGCATCAGAGAGCAGTGCCCTGGCAGCTTCAAGGCTTATCTGTTTCACTTTTTAGGTAGAATATTAGGTTCATTAGCATTTTTCTTCTCGTTATGCTTCATAGCTCACATAACTCACACATGTATTATAAATATCCTTTTATATGGGTCTGATATCAGGTGATAAGCTACGTGAGGGCATAGAAAAAAAGATCCTGCCGGTTCTATGGTCAAAAAGACCAGGGTTTGAATCTCGCCCTGCCACTTACTGGGTCTTAGATGAATAACATAAGCTCCCAGGGCCTCGGTTTGCTCATCTGCCCAATGGGGGTGCAAGCCACAGTTAATACATCAGTTGACATTTGAGGTCTGTATTACAAAGCAAAGTCTAGGGTGCGATGGGAACATAAAGCTGTAGAACTGAACCTCGTTGCAGAGGAGTGGGGTGAGAGTGGGGTGGCCAGGGAAAACCTGGAGAAGGGAATGTTTGAGCTGCATGTTGATAGAAGGCTCATTCTCAGTAGGCGGAGTCAGTGCTTGGACTTATCTCCCCTCGCACTCTCATACCAGGTCCTGTCGGGAATATGAGAGAAGTGTTCCAGAGAAGCGTGGAATTTCAGAGCCTCAGAGGACTTCAGAGCACATTATGTAACTCACCGTCTCCTGCCCTCACTCTTCCTAGATTTTGCCAGTGAAGAAAATGAAGCCCAAAAGATAATGTGACTTGCTTGGGTCTTAGCTGATGAGCAACAGCAGTGGGACTGGAACACATCGCCCCGTTTGCCCCTATTATGTGTCAGACACACTTCTAGAGCTCTCCATGCTTGATATCAATCTTCAATAACAACTCTATGCTATCACTACTATTATTAGTCTTGTTTACAGATGAGGAAACTGATGTCCAGAGAGGTTGAGTAACTCCGTTAAGGTCACACAGCTCAGGGTAGAGTCAGCACTTGAACCCAATCTGATTGCAGAGCCCCCACATTCCTAATTACTACCCTGCACTTCCTTCTACCAGAACCTTGGTTTGTAGTATTTCTGCTGAACAGTGACATTTTCCCTGCTCTCACGGAGCTAGGTCTTTCTGGAGAGAAAGGAGAGTAATACAACACAGATGAGAAAACCAAGCTGAGCAGACCGTCGGCTTTGGGAGTAAGGCAGTTCGTCTCTAGGGCTTTGTTTTCTTCACTGGCAACATTGAGGGAAAGCGAGGGTGGGTTATACAATATTCTCTGAAGTCCGCTGGCTGGTAAGTGGAGTTCAGACCAGTTGCTGGTGACAGTCACCAGGTAGAGGAGCTCAGACCTTGTCCTGAGGCAGTGGGGAGCCAGTGTGAGGTTTTGGAGAAGAAAGTATTGCTTTAGGAAGGTAGAACCTGAGAGGCTTTTATCTTCCTCCTAAGTTTATCTGGAGACTGACCTCCCAAGAAGACGTGCCTGGCTGCTTAGGTCCGTGGAATTTGTGCTCTGGGAGTCCCTGACAGGGAGACTCACTGAGCTTGGTCACATTCATTTCCCTTTTCACATAAGGAAGATTGAGCCATAGTTTGGAATTCTAGCAAGTTCTTACTCCTGACTGGAGCCCCCTCTTTGAGATAGTACCTCTGCTTTCACTCAATACCCCCCCACCCCCATTTATTCCCAGCATTCCTGCCCATCCCCTGCAGAGAGACCCAGGGATCCTGGATGGGATATCATCGTTGATGTTAGTGGATGTTCTCCTAAGTCGGTGCATTAGCTCAAGCTAACCTCTATTTCAGTCTTATGGGGAAATTCATATAGAAATGTTCTCCTTTGTTTCAGTCTCAGAAGAATGTTTGTTTTCCCCTTTTAATGGCCCTCCCCTCTATTTGCATAATGGTGAGAAAACAATACTGCCACCTAGTGGGAGTCCAGTATGTGACCTTCAGAGCTCCTCCTCCTGACCCTGGTACATTATTTCTATGATTAATGTTTAAACTAATGAGTAGTTCTGAGTGCAGTGTATGGCTCCAGCTGGATTTTCTGGTCCCCTTTCCACTCACTTAAACCTTGCAGTTGCAAGCGTCAGTGGGGCTGTTTTGCATACACCAGACAGAACCTTTGAAACAGGTGCAGGGAGCTCTACCTACAGTCTAATGAGGTAGGTATCTGTATCCCAATTACAAACGAGGAAATCAAGGCTCAGGAAGGTTAAGTATCTTGGTCCTGTTTTGAGCAGCTAGCACGTACCCAAACCATGTAGTAAGCCTCCTAGGTAGTATGTGGATTAGAGCCTGTTTTCCTCTAAAAGTGTACTATCCAGACACAGTGGCACAGTGTTGTCAGGTCCTGGCTATCTTGCAAAGGCAGGAGACCTTTGTGCCCCGATATAGTTCAGCAGGAGTGCCTGGATAGAAGAGGTGAGTCTGGAGCTGGGATTTGGAAGGTTGCACGGGAGGAGAATATGTGGTGGATGCAGGCACGCAGGTAGCACAGGAATGGGAGTATCAAGAAAAGGCTGCCGGTCCAGAGCTGGGCCTGGTATTACGCTTGGAGTTCCAGCAGACAGAGTACCTGAGAGCTAGATTGGGGTGCCAGGGCGTTCCCATGTCTACCCCCATGTAACATTTGTAAATTGGTAACTAAGACATGCTTGATGGAAGAAATTGAAACAATGCAGAAGTACATTAAAAAAAAAAAATCTCCCTCCAGCCTCATCCTCCACAAGAAAACGGGATTAATAGTTAAATAAAAGTTTGGGGTATATGTTTCCAGAAGATGTCCTATGCCTGTAAAATTAAATAGATAAATATGTCCATTCATATATACATAATTGATAGATATGCATATGAGTTATTTTAAATAGGATTATTTTAAAACTACAATTTTATAATTCTCTTTTCATAAAAATCTCAAAAACATAGTAAAGTTATCTTTTAGCTTTTTAAAAAGTCTTTTACTGTTGAAAATTTTAAACATAGATAAAAATAGAACACTATAATAAATCCTCTCTCCCAGCTTCAACATTTGTCAATACCTGGCCAATCTTGTTTTACCTCTACCCCTCTCCATAGATTCCTCCCAACTGGATTATTTTTAAGAAAGAAAGTTCCAGACATCATACATTCCATCTGTAAATATGTCTGTCTCTATCACAAAAGATAAGAACACTTTTAAAATAGTCTAAACACAATGCCATTATCACATAAAAAAGCATGAATTCCTTTATATCATCAAAAGTGTAGTCAGTGTTCACAATTTTCTGATTGTCTCACAAACTTTTTTTTAACAGTTGATGCGTTTGATTTGTGATTCAAATAAGGTCCACATATTCCGTTTCGTTGATGCTTTTTAAGTCTCTTCTCATTCATAGATTTCTACTCTCTACTTTTCTTTTTTTGTTTTTACCATTCATTTGTTGAAAAAAACTAGTCGTTTGTCTTGTAAAGTTTCCCACATTCTGGATTCTGCTGATTGTATCCCTGTGGTGTCTTTGAACCTGTTCCTCTGTCCTTGTATTTCTTATAAACAGGTGGTTAGTTCCAGGGGCTTGAGCAGAATTAGATTGATTTCTTGGCAAAAAGGCTGGAGCTTCTTAGGCAGAGGAATGAAGTGACCAAGAGCAAGCGTGGTGGCTTTAGGAAAGACACTGCATCAGCCTCCCCAAGCAGGATTTGCAGATGGGAGACAAAGAGGGGCCACCCCAAACCTCCATAGGGTTGGCTTCATGGATACTCAGTTGTTGGCAGGGTGTCTCTTCTCTTCTCATCTCATCTCATCTCACCTTTCATGAGGGGTCTCTGGGACCATCTAATCCCACCATCTGGTCAGCTGGAGCTGACAGCAACTGGTTCTCACAATAAGTGGAAGCCTACAGCTCTCTCCTCTCGTGATTTTGCACTAACGTCTTCCCATAAGTCATATATCTCCATTTAAAACAAAACAAAACAAAACAAAACAGCATAAAATGCTTTTCTTTCCTCTTCTCAGCAAGTTTATCTGGTTGACGCTGCTGAGCCACTGAGAATGGCTTAAGTGTCTCAGCTCAGAGCTGGGAAAAATCTGGACAGTATTTGCAGAAATCGCCAGTGCTCTTGAAATGCTTTATACATCATATCAGACTCCCACAGAGGAGTCACTTAATTTAGAAATTAAGTGACTAGCTCTGAATCCTACTCACCAGAAGCCCATCTTCAGCCACGTTTTTCTTAAACAATCATTCCCAGTTTTTCAATACCTTTTCTTAGTCTCCCTTCCCCCAACCATGGGAATAAATTGCATTTCTTAAAGACAGTTTGGTTGCTATTTTCTATGAATCAAAGACCGAGGAAAAGAGCTGCTAATACAGGACTTCCATGCTGACATAACATTAAAGCACCTAAACTTGGTAATTTAATTTCATGTGTGATCTTATCTCCGTGAAATATATGCTTTTCTTTAGGCCTTCCGAAATATTAAAAATAGTTCCTCATCATCACTTTCCAGAGCTCTGAGGAGTCTGGAAAGTGCTGGTGAGGAACAGAGTAGGGTTAGTTTTCTGAGTTACTATGTTCCTCAATCTCCTTGCAGGAGCGAACCACAGAAGATAAACTGGTCCGTGGTTCTCCCTGATCCGCCCCCTCCTCAGTCCCTTCACTTAAAGTTATCATCCAAATTCTAGACGAGTGTCATCGTTTCTCAGAATCATTAGGTAATAAATGGAGGTGAGCTTTGAGCCTAGTCTTTGGTTATGTCCGTTTGAGCTTTATCAAAATCCTTGTTATTTCTTATGACTTATGCCCCGAGGTCAGGTCCATAATAAGGGATACCCTTCATATATGCAGTCTGGGAGTTGGGGGTTATTCCTCTTTAATCTGCCATATAAACTCTTTTGAGCTGAGTTGAAGGAGGAATACGTTCTTGTCTAAATTATCAATGCTTCATTCACCATGCCTCTTCTTACTGTCAGCTCTTGACTCTGGCCCAACAAGTACTCACTGCCTTAGCTGCCCACTTCCTGGATGTCTATGTTGATTTTGGAGACTGTATTTACATCCTTTCATGGAAGCAGTGTGGTGTAATAAAACCAATGCCAGACAGACTTAGGTTCAAATTCTGAGTCCCTACTTGGTAGCAATGTGATGTTTGAGCACGTTACTTAGATTATGATCCTCGGTTTCTTTATCTTTAAAATGGGTTGACAATCCCTATCCCAGGACTCGGTGCCATTGCAGACTGTACATCTCCAACCCTTGGCATATACCACATGCTTAATAAATGGTTGCCATTGTTACTATGGAAAGACAGAGTTGAATCCAGCCTCCAGGGAAGGGGGGAATGGGAGAGACCTAAGATAGAAGGCCAGTGTTTTCTGGATAATGTATGCTTTTGTTCAACCCTTAGATTTTGGAAAGATGGTTGTTTTCTTCCTCACAAGCTATAAACTCAGTTGAGATAATTAGCTCTCTGTCATATATTCTCTTGAGTGTTTTTTGGTGGATTGATTATATATACATATATATGCATATGCGTACACACACACACACACATACACATCAAGGGGGAATATCTCACCAAACCTCTACCCACCGATTGGCATATGCCTTCTGTCAAGTCGTCAGGCTTGGTTCCCTCGTGTTTGAATCCAGAAAGCAAACTGGGTCGGCAACAGTTCATGAGAAACATCCACTCCGTTGACCTACTCAGGTACTTCCTCTCTGTTATTTTATTACTTTTTGTCCCGGCGAATTTTGCTCTTACAGTTTCAAGATAATCAATTTATTTTCATGCGCCTTCTCCATCCAAATTGGATTACACGTATAAATAGCTGTGTGCTGGCCAGCGTGCGCTCGCAGGCTGGTGCTTGGCAGCCTGGGTCCTTGGGCAGGCTCGGGCTGTTTGTTTATTTTCAATTGAAACTCTAAGTGCTGGAATGACTTCCACCTCCTTTACACACAGCCATCTCAAAACCCCCTTTGTTCCCGGGTTGCAGAGGACAAATACTCAGGGTTTTCATTAGTTGTGGTAACAGAATGCCAGTTCTTTCAGCATCATCCTCCTGGTTGCTGTCCTGTGGTTCGCCTTTTTATTAAAAAAAAAAGAAAAAAGATTCTAAATTACTACGTTCATTTGTGCACACGTATACCCCCCATCCTCCCAAGGCTGCACCCCAAAGTTCATCTTACTAGTGGTGTTCTTTCCAGGAACAGAAAAACACTGCTATATAATGTTAGAAGGAAAACAGAACAAGGTACCAGGTCAGGGACTTCAGTGACCTGACCAGGGGTTCAGCTTTTCCCTCATTGGGAATTGTCTGCTTTTTTTTTTTTTTTAACTTCATTGTCACCTTTGGTTGTAGCAAAGTGGTTTTCTAACTGTTTAATCCCACCTCCAGTGACAGGGAAAGAATTAACTAGAATACAAGTTAGGCTCCACGTGCCAGCCAGGAGCATAATTTTCCTTGGTCTTCAGTACCCTACCCAGTCCTCTGTTCACAGGTGGTGTTTCTCTTGGTGTGGTCCATGAACCACCAGCATTAGAATCTTCCAGGAACTAGGGAGTGTGCAAACTTTTGAGCCTGACTCCAGACATAAGTCTAAATCTCTAGTGGTGGGGCCCAGGACGCTTCACTGTGAAAGGAAAGTTCCAGAAACAGTGTTGGTCTATAGATAAAAATGCCATCACGGAAGATACTGCTGCCGCCTGCCTTCCTTCCTTCCTTCCTTCCTTCCTTCCTTCCTTCCTTCCTTCCTTCCTTCCTTCCTTTCCCTCCCTCCTCCTCTCTCTCTCTCTCTCTCTCTCTCTCTCTCTCTCTCTCTCTCTCTCTCTCTCTCTCTCTCTCTCTCCAAGGCTATGACTTTGAACTTTGTCAGGATCCAACCTGCAAGCAGTTTTCATTTCATTTTAGTCACACACCCTCATCCACACGTACCTCTCCATCTCCAATATATTTTCATCAGTGCCCAAAATAATTCTGTGCTTATCCTCAAGGAGCCCAGGGTCTAGTTGCAGAGATAAGGTGTGCTCATATTAAAAGATAAGTGACAATAGAAACAAGGAAGGCTAAGCGCAAATGTGTAAGTATAAACTAGATTTTAAAGAAAGGGAGAGGCGTTGGCCTTGTGCGGGGTCCTGAGGAAAAACGGTGTAGGGTGGGAGGTAGGCAGGAAAGCAGTCCTTCAGAGGCTTAACAGTGGTCCACAGTGGGGCTGCGTGTGGGCGAGGAGGGATGCCGAACCAACCAAAGAAGGAGGAGAAATTGAGCTAGTTGTGAAGGAAATGTGAGTCTTGGAGAAGGCTTCCTTTGGGGGAGCTTAAAAAATTAATCAGATTAGTTGGGATTTAGGGGAGAAAATTTGGCAAATCAATGCTATAATCAGGATCATGTTGGGATTTGCAAAGTCAGAATACAGTTTCCTAATTTGGCATCTATCCTACATTGTAGGTCTCATTCCATTGGAGGGCTTGAAGCAGACTGTAGGTAAAGTGTAGACAGGGCATTCCGTAACTCAAAAAAACCCTACCTTTTTATTATGAAAAGTTTCAAACAGAGACAAAAGTATAATATTATCATAACGTCTATTTAACAGTGGAAAAGCTATCCCCACAGGCAATGTTACAAAGTTCAAGAACAGTAGAGAAACGAATCTATGGAGATAGAAATCAAAATGGTGGCTGCTTCTGGTAGCGGGGAGAGGTTGGCTGGGAAAGGGCCAGGGGGAAGTTTCTGGGATAATGATGAAGTTCTTTGTCTCTACTGGGGTATTAGTGACAATGGCCATAAATGATTATTTTTAATACAATGAAAACAAAATAGTATTTTTTTTTTTTGTATTAGTATTAGTGACACAGATGCATACATTTGTCAAATTTAGTAAACTGTACACTTAAGATCTGGGTATTACACTGCACATGATTCTACCTCAGAAAATAAAGTTATTCTTCTTCCTTTTCCCCTAATTTCCTTCCAGTTCTGTCAATAACATCTCTCTGATACTTGTCTTCCTTTTTAAACAAAAGCATAAGGCCTCAGAAAAATACTATTTTGTTTTCATTGTATTAAAGTAATCATTTATGGCCATTGATACTAGCTTCCCTAAGTAGTATTATAATGTTTTTTTCTTCAAAAATAAAACTATTTAAGAAAGCGAGATATAAGTGGTACGTGCAGACTGTAAGGTGGTATGTGAGTGGCAGACATTTGAGAAACACTAGTGGGATGGGCACTTACTACTTCAGGGTACCCCTGTGGGACAGATGAGAAGGGTCTTGCTGAACAGCAATCTGTTCTTACTCGGTGTCACTCAGACATTCCTCACTGTGTTCGATTTTGTTTTCTGACTCAGGGCAGCAGTGCCCCTCAGCACCAGCAGCACTGAGAGATGGCTGCCGGGACCAGGCGTCTGTGGTGGGCTGGAGGAGATGAGACAGGCCCAGGGAATAAAGTAGATGTCAGTGCACATGACCTCCACCTTGTGTATAGCACGGGTACCTGGGAGGCCTGGCCGTGCTGTCTGTCGGAGTAACACAGAAACAGGGTCACGAAGTTGCCCTGAACCCTCTCCCTTACTCACCTGTGGCAGCAACCCAGTGCCTTCTCGGGCTCTGCTGCAGGAACAGGTTATAGCCCAGCTGCCTTGGTACTGCCCGGTGGCCAAGAGTCTCACAGCCCTACTGGGTCATGCAGGGCTGAAGAGATAGCCCTTCTCTCCAGGGACTCGTGGCCCTCCATAGACACATGCTGGGCTCTTTGTTTGAAATAAATAATGTACAGGGAACATCGATTACAGTCTTCCAGTGACTTATTTATGACCCGTGCTGCTCCTTGCCCTCTGGTTTCCAGGGAGCCTGGGCTCTCCAGCTCACTGGTCCAGTGTCTCTGTATATTCCTGTTCTGGACATATGGTAGAATTCATCCCCAGCATCCAGGAGGAGTTACAGTGAAGAGACAGTTCAAGTGACAGTTACTATTTAGCCACCTCAACCATGGAGTTCCTAGAAAACTATGACATCGGCGAAGTTTGTATTCCCTACCCCAGCTTCCATTTCTGTACACCATCATCACCCCTCACGTCCTCTCTTTCTGGCTGCTCCTAGTATTTCCTTTCAGCCGTTTATCTTTAGGTTCCATCTGCACGTGACATAATCCACTGCCATAAGACAACACAGACCTGAAGGGGCCAGGCTCCTCCCTTAGGGACAGGACAGTCTTTCAGGGCACAAACAGGGTCATCTCGGGAGCTGGAGGTTCAAATGAGAAGGCAGAGTATTTTGTGTGAGAAGTCAGAGGTGGGGGCGAGGTGGCACGTATCCAAGTTCATTATCAAACAGCAGCAAAGCGTCCTGGGAGTTTACTATGTGCCACGTGGGTTCTAAGTGCTTTGTATTCTGTCTAGGCCACCCAATCCTCCAACAACCCCACAAGGCAGCCACTCTCGTTACCCCTGCTTTACAGATGTGGAAATCGAGGGCTCAGACAGCTTAAGTCATTTGCACAAAATCACTAGGTAATAGTAGAGCCGGGAGTCAAACCCTAACAGTCTGGTTCCAAGAACCTCACAGGTAACCACGAAGCCAGTTTCTCGAACTCACCCAATGATAGGTTCACGAGCGGATTCCCCAGGTGGTTCCAGCAGGAAGTAGGATCCCATGAGTTTGGGAACATGCCCATCCAATGCAGATCCAAAGTGATTGCCACCTGCTGGAGTGTTTAGGAAGTTCTGCGCTAGGCTATTTGGAAGTGAAGTGCTGTCCCCCCACTGCCCCCGCCCTCAGCTGGGAGGAGCCAGGGCTGTGGGTGTAGCCTTTGCTGGGAGCGTTGCTGGCAGGCAGCTTCCTGACAGCAGTTTGTGTTAGCTGGAACAGAGCCTAGACCTAGGCGCTGGATGAAAACGGGGTTCCAGGTACAAGAGCTCCATGAGCAGATCCAGATAGTTTTGAGGATGGGTTTGGGGAACAAATAGAAAGCCTATTAAAATAAAATGTAGTGGGGGCGGGGGAGACGCTCACCTGTACCAGAATAGCAGCTGGGGGTTCCACACTGGTCATTAACACTGGGCGACCTTGGTCACAGAGCCTGCAAGTGGGTCTGAGGAGGGGAAGTTTAGTTGTGGGCAGCAAGGCCAAGTAAGGTGCTGTAGCAATGGTTTTCTAAGTGGGTGTTTTATGGGACTTTGATGGGAGGAGTAACAAGACTACCAAGAGCCCTTCCACTAGGGGTGTCCCACTTTATTTTTGTGTTATATTTTGTTTCCATATAAGAGTTCATCTGCAGAGGGGGAAAAATTTGAAAACATCAGCCTTAACTGTACGAAAAAAAGAGACCTGACAAATTGGCTAAGTGTTCAGGATTCAGGTATGACCCATCCCCGGTTTTGCCTAAAAAGACGTGTCTGGATGGTTGAATGTGTGGCCAGGAGGGATGATATTCTCAGCAAAGACTTTCAGGCTTAGAGACCCTGTGCAGCGGAGATACAGTTAACGGGAGACCCACCCAGAGCAGTCAGATCATACCAGCCAAGTAGGATTCCCCTGGGACTGAGCTGTGCCTGAGCTTAGGTTTTCAGTGAGAGCTCAGAGTGCTCTGCCTGTGCCTAGGGCCTGGAAATCTCAAAGGTCAGATCATCCATTACCATTTCCCAGGCCTCCCTGTCTTCTGACTCTGACAGGGAGGGAGATTTCTTCCTGGACAAGCTGAGGCTTTTCCTGCTAAGATGTCTTCTGTAGAAGTCTGTGACTACCTGGGATCCTCAGGAAATGAGTCATTCTGGGCGGCTGCAATTTCCACATAGCTCAAGATTCATCTCTTTAATTGCACTCGCTTTGTTATTATTACTATTTTTGATGGAAGGCATCATATATAGTTCAGCTTCCATAACCAGATAATAAGAAACATAATTTAATTTGTTCTAAGTGACTTGGGGCTATTCTTAGGATTATGGGTGATGTGGCACCTTGCTATCCTTGGAGTCCCTTCATTAAAGAACCCTAATTTTAATGCTTTTTTTGTGCAGTGTCTACTTATTTCCGTTTTTCGGTCTCTTATTAGCAGTCACTTCTCACTGCAATCAGGGGACATGCTTCTAACAGTCTCTCTCCTTTTTTTTGCCTGTCCCTTCTTATCACTTCTAATTTGCTTGATTCTGATCTGCTGTTAGTTTAGAAGCCAGATAAATGATCTTGTTTGAACAGTATATGAAATGAAATGAAACAAACTCCCCGTGAGGGCCCAAGGGAGGCTCAGCCTGAGAGGGAGGTACGTGGACATCACAACATCAAATTTAGTCGTTCATCCCGATGCCTTTATTACTTACCTCCTATTTAAGGTAGGCAAAGTAGTGCTGTCCTTTGGATTTTTAGATCTGAAGAAATAGATGAAGATAATTTTCTGGGGTCTCCATCTTCATATGTTTAAGGATAAGCCAATTAAAGCAGTGCATCGACGTAGACCAGTGGTCCTCCACCCTCGCTGAGTTTTCAAATAATTTGCAAAAGCAAGAGTCAACCCCATCCCAGGTCAAGTAAGTCAGAATCTTCAGGGGGTGAGGATGGGGCGAAGCCCAGGCATTGATATTTTTAAAAGTCTCCTTGAGATTCTGACATGCAACCAAGGGTGGGAACCACTGATTTAGACCCTCGCAAAACTGCCACATTGAAGACCTATGTTCCTTTAAGACAGGGTTTCTCAACCCTGACCGCCAAGGAGGAGCTAGGAAGGGTTTGAAAATACCCCTGCCAACAGTTTCTAATGAGCTGTCAGGGTTGAGAATGGCTGCTTTAAGATATTTTGTCTGTGCTATTGCTGTTTATAAATCTGTATTTTCTGCGAGGCTCAGAAATCTTTTTTTTTTAAATGTAGCAGTGTTTTTCTGAAGATGATGACAACCTGTGTCTTTAGAGTAGCTTTACAAGCCTACACCCACATGGTAGCAGGCATTCATGTTGGTGTGATATGCAGGAAAGGAAAACTTTGATCAAACACCTGGGATGCCACAGATTTGTCTCTGATCACGAGAGACAGCCCTGAGAGCAGCCTGAGACCAGCCATGAATTACTGGGTGGGGCAGGGGCACACAAATGGTTTGTGGAAGGATCGGCTTTTGCAATGGCTGCCTGGACAGAGAGTGCTTGTGTGACTGTCCATTGTGCACGTTTGTATTTGCCAAAGTGCAGATAGACATGAATGACAGCATGGGCCTTCAGCCTTCAGATTAAATGCGCAGCTAAATGAGGGACGCCAAAGAGCTAAATCCATGCAACAAAATTCTCCAGTGTTGCATGAACGCAGTAGTTTAGACTGAGCTTCAGGGGCAAGGATCACGTAAATGTGTGTCGAGGAGGCCAGAATGTGAGAAAACTTACAGGATATGCTGAGAAAAACACACACGTGTGTGTTCCAGTCTCACTGTTTTAGATTCTCAAATTCACTATCAGGGCCTGTGATATATTTAGCCTTGTTATCAGTACATAGAGCAGGTTTTCAAGGCTTGTAGGATGTATCTATTAAAATAACCTATGTGACCGAGTAGCTGCTCACTATAACATTTTTGTTCCACTGAAATACAATGAGAGGAAATGGGGCTCCAGGAAATGACCATTATATCAGGGGATCCAAAGCAACACAGGGCCACTCCAGTATTTACACACATTCTGGCCATTGTGCTTGCAACCTTGGGTAACCCTCCACTTTTTTCTGCTCCTTTTTAATCTTCTGCAGACTTTGAAGATTATCACATTTGAGGAGGGATGTACTAAGCTCTGAGGATTGTGGAACTTGATTTGTGGACACACTTTGTATCTGTTTCTGTGCCTTCCTTGGAAGTTTTCAAGGTTGCTGATACTCAGGCAAGCAGCTGACAGTATAACTCTGTGGTCTGGATGGTGGTGGTGGCAGTGGTGGAGACAGGGTTGGGAGGTACCTCCCTGGGAGACCTGAGGCCTATACTTGATTCAGGGCCTCTAGAAAGGCATCTTGGCGTCCTTTGACTTATGCACACCCCTCCCCTGCTCCTCTGCCTTTTGTAGTCTACAGCCAATTCACTTTGATGACAAAGGGGAGTTTTCTAAATTGTCTTACAGAGGTGCTTCTGACTTATCATGGGGCTGGGGGAGGGGATAGGTCATGGCAGCCCACACGCTGCTGACACGCCCCCTCCCCACGATTCCCACCTCATCAGTTCCCTATGTCCATTTTAGATATTGAACTTTCTGAGAAAGAGGATCTTAATACTAAAAGACCAAAACCCACTGCTTAGAATAACAGCATGCTAGAGATGGAAAAGACCCCAGGAATTGTAAGTCCAGCTCTGGCTTTGGATGAGAAAAGGCCATAGCACAGCAGGTAGAGGTCTCAGTCCAGAGCCCTTTCCCCCGTGGAGCCCATTTGCAGCCTCTCAGCCTGGTCTTGTGCCCATGAATCGTACTTCTTTCAGACACCCCTTTGGGCCAGTGGGATCCACATTACACTCTATTTCAATAAATCCCTATTTTCTTTCTGTATCCTTTCTTTTATTTCTTTCTTGAAGAATGCAGTTGTTTGATTGATCGTGAGTAACCAAATAGAAGCCCAACAAATACGTGCAGAATTCAATCCTCATAGTTTGTTTGACCCCAGAATCTTTATGGGTAGTCATGCAAAGTGGTTGCACTTTCCTTAAAGACAGCGTTTTCTTGATATTGTTTCCTGGGCTCGTCTGCTCTTGCTGATATTAAAGTAGTACTGAATCTCAGATGCTCACCCCCAGTGGCCGAGCGTTATGGTTAAGAACACAGACTGTGACCCCAGCTGTCTGGATGGGAATCCTGACTTCAGGACATATACATCACTGGACCTTTCTGGATCTTGGCCATCTCCTCTGTGAAATGAAAATAATGGGGCCATCCCATAGGGTGCACAGCTGACACCTGGTAAGCACTCAGTAAATGTTAAGTGTTATTGCCACTAGCCACTTCCCATTAATATCCTAAACACAAAGCTAGACAAACCACCCCTTCACTTCTATTCAGCTTTTTCTGCAGGCCGTAGGACACCAGAGAGTATGGCGGCTGAGTGTGGCTTCTGGGGCCAGACCGTCCAAGATCATATCCCACACCCAGCACTCACTAACGCGTGACCTTGGGCAAGTTACTTAATTTCTCAGTTCCTGGGTTTCCTCACTTGTAAAATAGGGCTAAGAATAGTTTCTTCCTCCAAGAATTGTTTTCAGGACTGAGTAAGATAATGCTTATAAATATACCCATCTCATCATGAGCACTGATAATGTTAGGCGGTATAATTAATTTACCCTTCCTTGTTCCAGAATAGATTTAAATAGGGCACAGAAAGGTATTCACTATACAAAATGTACGAGAAAGCTCTTTGATGACCATGAGAGCGCAATGAAGGATCCTTCCTATTTGTTGAATCTGGGCGAATGATGAAAATGTATGTACAGCTCTGAATCCCACTGGTTCTTGGTCTGTTTCCTCGGCTTCTGTTCTCTCGCTTGTTCTCTTTCTTCTTCTGCTAGTGTGTGTTCTGTGTTTGGTTAGACAGTTCAAGAGGAGGGAGGCAAGCTGAAAGAGCAAGAAGGGAGAAGAAATTATACCTAGCGTTCCCCAAGTCCTGCCCTTTGCAAACCCTGAGAGCTCACGGGTATTCTATCTTTTGTTCCTCTGCAATGAGAATTCCTGATCAATCAGGGCTTCAGGTTGTTTTCGTCTAGCAGTGATGAGGTTTGTGTCAGAAAAACAACTCTGGATGGCTGCCTCAGCTTGCTGATTTTCTCTCCGATGCTCTTGCTTTCCTTCTGTATAAGCTTCTGTGGGCAGTTAGCCAGTTTCGGTGTGGGACTCTGTTTCTGCAGCCCTGATCCACAGCCACCCCGGCGCTTTGATTGAGGCCATCAGGAGCCATCGATAGCAGCAACAGTTATTTCAATTTCCCCACAGATATGTTTGGAACCAGTATCTGGGCTCAGCCAAACCCTGTGCAGGTGCCTTTGAAGGACCAGGACATGGCTTCACACCGACTGGTGAACAGTCTCGTTAAATAGCCAGGCCAAACGGTCACTGAGTCATGACAGCAAACTGTGGGATTTTTACTTGCTTCAGATTCGTTCTGGTTATTGGTACATTAACAGAAACTAATAGACTTAGATAAAATCCACAGCAACTGCGTAGCCCCCTGCCCGACTCCCAAAGAACATAAGATTCTGATCATCCCTGAAACATTGCCTCATTATCGTGGGCCGCAGCCTCGGGACCCCAGCTGACAACTCAGGGAGACGCAGATGTTTCAGCTTGCTGCAAATGGAATTGTTGAGCAGTCAATGCAGAACGCTTCCTCGGGAGTGTGGCGTCATTGATTTATGAATTATGGCCCTTTTAAACTCTCTGCTTGCCTCCTCAGATATCGACGTTTTAAACAGCGATTTCTCATGTGGATCCTTTTCGGAAGCACATGCACACGGCCTGAGATGGGCTCTTATGCCAGAATAAATGGAGTGGCGCACTCTGGGCTGATGCTTCCTTTGAATAATGAATTATTCAGGGCGAGGTTTTTGTTTTTGAAAATGGCAAATGCATTGGCAGGACAGACAGGAAGGATTTACACTCTGGGTTGGGTTTCTTATCTTTTAGGGAGGGATGATGCAGCTTGAATGAAGCAAGAAGCTGTTTCTTCCCTGCTCACCCTGCCTTATTCTATCACAGACCCAGATGCAAACCTTGTCTCTGTTTTGAAGTGCCTGGGGAAGAAACTGGGCATCACTGTTGCTAGAAATCTCAGAAAGAGAGTGAATATGGCCCAGCAATGCCATCCCTAGATGGGGACATGTGCGTGGTTTCCATCGTTTTCCTTCTGAGGGTCTCTGACTTCCTGTCTTCCTCAGGCACTGCTAGTTTTGGACGGTTAAAGTACTATACTTCCCCATTTTTTGAGTATTTGAAGTAGTAATCATAACTGTAGCCATCATGTATCACTCACCTGCTGTGGGCTTGGTCACTGCTGGATTGTAGAGTGTCTCCTTCAATTCTCATGGGACGCTATGGGGGAGGGGCGGTGACTGACCCCATTTCTTTTTAACAAGAGAAACTGAACCTCAAGGAAGTAAACATTTCCAGATCACAGAGGTAATGAAAGCCAAGTGATTCAGACCCAGTTTTTGTTGTTGGTTTGTTGTCGTTTTCCAAGCTCTTTTCTTTAATCTCTATGCCACCCACCCTTCCCTGTCTGGGGATCACTGCTGCCAGGGAGAGGGGCCCATTTCCACCTTCCAGAGGAAGTGAGGCCAGCACGTCTTCCTCTCCTCCAGGTGTGCCGCACCCATGCTGATGAGCCAGCCCGGCCCCCTGGCCTCACAGTTTCTGGTACTCCGTGCTGTGGGTATGGCTGCTGCAGGGACCAAAGCGTGCACGGGAGCTTCTACCCTTGAGACATCTTGGCACATGCCCTTCTGAGCTCAGGCTGCTTACTTCCTGCTTCGACCTCTTCCCCTCCCCCCCATGCACGCTCCGCTCTCCCTCAAACCTTAACGCTGGAACGTTTTTCAGTTTGCTCAGCCTATTGTGTCCTGCTTGGCCCCACTGGACTCCTGCCTGGCCCGAAGATCATAGTCAGCTACTTCAAAGCCACACACGCTGGTTCTCTGGGCTCCGATTCCCTCACCAGGGGCTTCCTGGGGACCAGCCACTCAGCTCCTTGCCCATCTCACTTCAAAGTCTGCACCCCCACCCAGGTGGCCAGAAGCAGAGCAAAGCTGGACAAGGCATTTGTCTCCATGCCTTTGTCCACTGTAGTTTTATGCTGCTTTTTTAGCACAACCCCCACTGAAGCATGACAGTGCTTTTTAAAATTTCCTTGTCACAAAAAATTCCAAGCATTCAGAAAAGTTGAAAAGGATAGAAAAGTAAACACTGCTTGTTTTCTCTAAGTAATTCTCCCATCCTCCATCGCCCTTAGCTCTAGCCTTATTTGCATTTCTTTGAATAATTATTGTTCACATCTCTGTGCCTTTGCCCATGCCGTTGCTTCAGTATAGAATGCCCTTCCCTGCTCTACGTGCCCAATTCCAGCTAAGTCTTTCCCATCTTCTCCAGGATCCCCACCCCAATGCCTGCCCTAGGTTAGTTGTCCCTCTTCTATGTTCGTAAACTGTCTAGCTGTAGTGTCATGTGGTGGTTGATAATACAGACTCTGGAGCTAGGAATCAAATCCTAGCTCTTACTTACTAGCTGAGACCTTGGGCAGTTGCTTAACTCTCTAGGCCTCAACTTCCTCGTGTGTAGACAGGCAATAACAATAATTTCTACGTTTTAGGGATGCAATGAGCATTAAGAGAATTAATATATGTTATGCATTGAGAACAATGCCTGGTACATAGTCCCATATGTAAAGATTGGCTATTACTGATCTCTTTTGATAGCATTTAGTATTTACTGAACTGAAATGACCACTAAACTTGAACTTCTTGAGAGGAGGAGGCACTATCTTCACTTGACTTGGGCAGTCTAATCCCAGGCAAGTCAACTTAACTTTTCTGGCTTCAGCTTCTTTACCTGCTAAATGGGATTACAATGCCTACATCAGTGGGTAGATGAGATGAGTCAGTAGAGGCAAAGTGCTGGGAAGTGTCTGGTTCTGTTGTCAAGAAGGGTGAGCCATCATTACTAGCTTCTCTGCATTTCTCCCCGGGTTCAGGTCAAGCATCGTGGAGCTAGAAGAACTTCGGAGGTCATGAGGCTTTTTGTAACAAAGAAGTTAAAAAGTCATTCAAGGTCACACAGCTCTGTTTGTAATTTATTTGAGATATAACAGTACAGGAGAGTATGTGCCCAGGAGGGTCTAACATGCTTTGGACAACACAGATTTGAGAGGAGGGTGAAAATAATGCTTCCTGTGCATTGTGTGATGTTTTTCACAGACCGCCTATCACCACCTCTGTGTATCAGGTCAACGGGTATTATTAACCTTATTGTCTATGTGGAGAAACTGCACCCAAACCCATTTTAGCTGAATTCACACATCTGGTCACTTCCAGAGTTCAGGGGCCAGGTCACCTTACTCCTTTTGCCACATGACTGTCTTCATTGAGCCAAAGACAGTGGGGGGGAGAGGGAGCCACAGATCCCCAAGTCTTACCAGAGTGACTCAGCTCTCAAAGTGACTACACATCCTGGTTTGCCAAGGACAGTCCCAGTTGACACCTGTGGACCTAGTAAAATGATGCATAGCACACCTGTTCATCTCACAAGGCCCCTTGCAGAGCTTGGGAGCCATGCCTTAAGCCTTAGTTTGTAACCTTCCAGCAGGTCTCTTCCTGCACGGGGCTGGGGTCCTTATTCCCCTCAATTTACTCGCTATGCAAACCAGTCAAGCCTGTGGTGGCTGTGGGAGGAGGCGGAGACCCTCAGAAAGACTGAGCATTTCCGCAGGCCCTGCATCTGCTCTGCCTCCTCAGAGGGGCAGCGGTGTTTTGGAATGGATGGCTGGGACTCCACACACTCGGGAAGGACCCCTTTCATTGCCCTTCATTGTTTTGTTTTGCTGCAAGCCCTGTCTTTTTGAATTGGGACTACCTTGGCACCTTGGTGTCATACTTTTAGTGTAAATGCTACTATGCTCTACCTTGGTAGAGGTTGAGGGGGTCCAGGCCTCTTTATGGGTCTCTGGTATTCAGCTGGATTTTAGCTGAAAGGAGAGTACAGATTGCCAACACTGCAAAACCATGCGCTGGGCTGACTGAGCTCCTTGATTTGCCAAAAACCAGGAATGTAGACTTGTTTCCATTTCCTCATTTTATATATTACTGTGAAGAATTCTCAGGAATGCATAATGTGATAAACCCTGGGGCTGGCTTCTTCTTGGTGTCCTGGGGAAGCCAAGTTTAAGAGGGTTTCCACAACGGCCTCTTTAGTGTACAGACAGACCACAGAGATATGGTAGGTTCAGATGCCATAAAGTGAGTGGTAACCTTTTGGTTGGTGGAGGGTTTTGCCTTCAATTTGTAACAAATGCAACATCTGTGAAGCACAGCAAAGTGAAGCGCAATAAAATGGGGCGTGCCTGTACTCTGTCCCCGCTTGGTGTGAAGGCGCTCAGCAAAGTCATTTGTGCAAATGAAGTGTACAGCTGAAACCACTCTTCCCTTGGTTTAGGCGAAATGAGATTATAAAAGGAAGATGGGAAAAAATAAAAGAAAAATAAAGACTTATAGAATACATAAGTGGAATTTACATTCTGGAGCGTATAACATGAGCTAGGTTTTACTAAGTCCATTTTACAGGTGTGCAAATTGAGGCTCCCAAAAGTTAAGTCGTCCAGCTAGTAAGTAGCAGAGCTGTGATTTAAACTTGAAAGTTCAAGCTCTCACCACTGAAACACTCTGCTTCCTGCTTAGGTTCACACACATGCCTGCCACTGACATTTATGGGACCCAGTGTAGGGACTAATGGAGAGCTGCCATACCATGTGTCTAAATATTGGAATGTTATAAGTCAAATAAACTGTTAAGCAAAATATGTTCTAGCCTCCTCATTTGACAAATATACCTTCAGAAGGACAAATTTTAAAAATGTGCAAAGCCAGAGTTTACTGTGATTGAAAGTCAGCAAAATATGAAGTTCAGGTTGCGTATTCCACAGGAATATTTTTCCTGCTAAATTTCATTGTTTTGATCAGTAATTAAGTCTTGAATCTTTAGTAAATCAAGAATTTGTAATATTCTGTTTCAAATTGTATGTAAGTCATGTTTTATAGAAATCTCTTCATTGTTTTTTGTTTTTAAAAATGTAAGCATTTTCCATCATAACTGATGTCCTTTTTTTTTCTTTTCAGTTCTTTCTTTTCTGAGCTCCATTCTCTTTTCTGTTTCTATTGTGATATCAACTCATACTGATCTCAGTTATCTAAAAAATAACATAATAAAATATAATTATATTCAAAGTATAAAAACTGATACATTTTTATCAAATATGTATATTGGAATAAATAGCAAAATTGATGTTTTGAAAAAATTTGTTCTTCTAAAATATTCAAAATCATCCTATGAAATTAAAAGGCAAAAAGTCAATAAATGAATATTAAGATGTTTAATAACAATTATTTAAGTAAAGCTAAAATTTTGGTTTAACCTGTGAAAAATTAATTAAATCTTATTAAATGTTTTTATGATAGTAAAACTATCCACAATTTTGGGATTCTAACCCGTCTAGTTGCTAATACACAGAATCAGTATTACCTTTCTTTTGCTATGTCTAGCCTTTAGTCTATAGACATTTAAGAGTAATATGAATCGATATTGCAAAATATCCCTAGCTGCCCTAGGCAATCATGATGCCACACAAATTCATGAGTGTCTCTAGAACCACGAATTGGAATGCAAAGAGAAGCAAGAAAGCGGTTGCTTGGCTCCGCTGAGAAATACTTGTATACAAAATTATGGGTTATGCCAGACTCAAGTGCATTCATTGATGCGATCTTTAAAGGAAGAATTGTTCAAGTGAATTAATTTGCTTCTTTTACCTAAGCATTGAGATCACTCGATCTCCTCACACTTCAAAGCAGGGTCTGTCTCCACCGCTCAAAGCAGCACAATCCCACACATCTTGCTGGCATTTGGAGGCAGTTGGTTTTGGCTTTGAGAACCTAGGACAAGAGACTTGGGGCTTGAACTTCGTACGTTAGGAGTAAAGTGGATGTTTAGGGTAATGGGTCACATGAGGTCTGTACTGTGTACCAGCTTCTTAGCAACAGAAGTGGTGTATGTTTTTTAAATAAATGAAACGTGTGTGTGTGTGTGTGTGTGTGTGTGTGTGTGTGTGTGGTAATACTCAGGGCTCTGTAAAGCACTGGGCCCAGGGCAGGGAACCTCCTGCCTTGACCTACAGATGATACTGTTCATACATTTGATTTGTCCAGGGCACAGACTTGGTTTCTTTTTGCTGAGGTGGTAGGGGGGTATTTATCAGAATCGGGACCCCAGGGGGCCAGGGCTGTCCAGAACAGGCAGGATCAGGACTTAGAGTCACGTCACCAGGCCGCAGCTTAGTGAGGTAAGCCCTTAGCATCTGGACGACTGGGTTTCTGATCCACAAGGTGAGGAGAGCCATGGTGTGCCCTGGGGAGGGGGAGGGCAGGGATATGGGTGGTCCCCTCCAGGCTGGCCAAGTGGGGAGGGATTTCCACCCTAGTTCTATGGGTCGTATAACACTGAGAAAATGAAAATATAGTTGTAGAGGGTGGGGAAGGGAGGGGTGGTACAGCACTGCCAAGCTGCCCGAGACTGGCTGGTGTGGCACAGTGAAAGCATGAAACAGTGCTGTAAAGTGGGAGTCGAGCACTTTCAAGAGACAGGAAGGAACAGACAAGCAAGGATGAATCGGATGTAAACTTTGAGAACATGGGGATTCCCCACCCAAATCACATTGCCCAGGAAAAAGCGCTGCCCTAAAGCCCCACACTAGGCTGGCCACTCCAGAGAGCAGTAAGGTCACCTGTGTCATTGGCCAGCGTCCCAGGCCAGGCCTGGAATGTCCTGAGTCCCTAGCACCTGGCAGGTGCTGAGGGAGGTTTTAACAAGCAGCTGGCTACAGGCTTTGGAAATAGGTAGTGAGAACCCAGTCTTGGACTCGAGTTCAAGGGCAGCCTCCATTTCCCAGAAGGACCGAGGGCTGGAGAGAAGGACAAGGGAGAGCTATAATCTTGGCAGAGCTGGGCTGCTGGGCAAGGGACCAAGTCCATGCCTCAAGCCTCACAGGGAATTTCAACCTATGGAGTTGGAGGCAGAAGAACAAAATAAAACTCACATCGTTAAATTTGGGGAAGGAAGTTGGAACAGAACTAGCAGTAAAGCTGGCTTCCATCCTTCTTTCCTTTCTTCCTTCTGCAAATATTCACGGACTGTCTCCTATGTCCCACATACTAGGCTAGGCACACACACAAGTATGAATGAGCGATTGTCCTAGATCCACTCCTACCAGGTGGTTAGAATCCACCACACGAGGTAGCCAGAGGAGAAGGTCATTCCGACACACTGAGACCAAAGCAGCCATAAAACAATGCATCAGTGACCTGAATCAGGAGAGATTCCTTAGCAAGTCTCAGAAGATGGGTAAGAATTGACTGTAAAGGGCATTCCAGGCTGGGGGAACAGCGTGAACCGAAGCAGAGAGGTGAGTGAGCACTTTGCAGTGCTGTGGGATCGCCAGGCAGTAGAGTATGTGAGGTTTGATGGAGGGTCATGAGAGGTGAGGATGGAAGAGTCAGCCACACCTGGGGGTCTAGTTAGCTAGGCTCAGGTGTTACCCCCTTGATCTCATAGGCCATGATGGAAGCAAAGGAGTGGACATTTTTAGTGCCTCATTAGAGGTCAGATTTTAAAATGGATTTTTTCAGGGATGCATTTGGAGAGAAGACCAGAGGAGGGGAACTAGTTGCTTTAGATGGCTGTTTTAGAATCCAAGTAAAACATGGCAAAACAGGAAGCAGGGTTGTGTTCATTGGAAGGGAAGGAGAGGACTGGGGGTATATTTAAGAGGCAGAATCCACAGGACTTAGTGACCGATGAGTGTTGGCAGTGAGAGAGACGGAGGGGAGTTGTGGACGCTTCCCAGGTTCCTGGATTGGTTGAAATACAAGAGGTTAGGAATTTGGAGTGAGGTGCTGGCAGGGAAGATGAGCGGTGCAGTTTGGGAGCTGGTGGAGGGGGGTCTGTGGGAGGCCTGTGGGGCACAGTGAGAGTGGAGGTTCTGTGGGGAAGGAGGCGAAGTCCCAGAGAGGATGTCCTACCCTAGTGTCTCCTGGCAGTCACCGTGGGTCTCAGGGTGGTGACCAGAACTGGTGGGAAACTGCGTTACAGTTCCAGCTTTGCTGCTTGTGACTGGGGCCAGTCTTGTACCTCTCCTCCTTCCCTTTCCTGCAAAATATGGATAATAATACCTACCATCTAGATTGAGGTTTAAAAGCAATACTGTATTTCATTGAGTCTTTCACCTGTTAACATCTACGAATCTTTGAAAGGTAGCCTATTATACTTTAATTGGAAGCATTTTTTTTTCTTAATGATAGATAAAATAATGATCCATCATAAAAGTAATGGTGTCTTAGATTAGATGAATTGCTGTAATTAATGCGAGTGTGTTTTGAAAAATCTTAACAGAGTAAGACAATTATAAGGTCTTTGACAGCCTCCCTCCCTCTGAAAATGAGGCTGTCTTCTGGCTTAATGTTCACAACGACAAACAAATTAAAATGTATTAAGGCACAGTTCTAAACACACTAAATAACCCGCCCCCCCAGGGAAGCTGGAATACTTCAGAATGTTCTACCCAGTCCCCACTGGAGCAGCAGACTTGATAGATGTCTGAAAGCAGAAAGGTTTGAATGCAATCAGCTTTCCCTTTGTTCCTTCACAGGGATTCAGTGAAGTGGTTCTCAAACTTCAGTGTGACTTAAAATCATTAGACATAAAAGCATAAACACACATAACACATAATCTCTATATGGTATGGGTGCTTTAAGTTTTTCTAGCATAATTTTGACTATTATTTTAACTTTTTTAGTCTCCGATTAGAGAACAAAACTGGCATCTGTAAAGATACAGTGTCATCGTTATTACCTGTTTCCTGAGGCCGACTCAGTGTTATGTGAACTCTAACCAAACTAGAGTGAAACCAGTTGACTCAATTTTATGAAAGGTATTACAAAATGTAGCTATGTGGACAGAGATACATATTTTTTTAAGTAAAAGTAAAATATGAATCTAAAGGTGGAACTTGATTTCTAAACAATATGCCAAGGCAATTTTAAAGAAAAATGCAAAATTTTAAATGTCTCAGACGGTGGTGGATTTTAGAGGCATCATATTACCACCGCGAGCCCTGGAGAAAAAGGAGGATGTTTAGATGCAAGGGGATGAGATTTGCTCTATACCCAGGTGTTTGAATTGTACCAGATGATGTACTCATTTTGCTATGACCATACGACATTTGGAATTAAATCCTAGGACAAGAAGGTTGGACAGTGCTTTGGGGGCTGGGTGGGATGATAGGAGCTGGTACACTCCCTGAATAGTCAGCTTTCCAGTGTCAATCGTCAAGTTCTCCGTGGGGTTTTGCCACATGGGCAGTTTCGGCCGCCTCTGGGCATAGCTGCCATTGAAAGATGATCTTGCAGCTCAGCTGTTCTCTCTGGTATCATCAGAGATATGGGGAAGGTTTTGCTTCAACCTTCTGGCCCTGCTTGGTACATTTGACTTAAGATAGCAATCATGGGAGGCTTTCCCTTGAACCCCTCTCTGCTCCCGGCCATCGGCTGGCCTCTCGTATTTGTCCGTGGCTTGGATTTGGACGGTCCTGGGCTTGTTACCGTCCTCAGCTGTACTGAGTGCTGGCTCGGCCACTGTGTGCTCTGCTCTATTTAGGCCAATGGAATAAATGTTTAGTAAATTGTTTCGGAAATGTTTTAGTAACAGAGTGCTTTTCCCCCAAAGTATTGTATACACTGTAAATTTAGTGAATTTTAAACAATGTGTTATGCTTTTTGGTGGGGGGGTATTCCCATAAAATCGTCCGTCCACATTTGCAGATTCTGCAGAGAGAATGTTTGAGAGGGCCCAGCTGGAAGTCAGGATTCCTGGGTTCTCATCCTCACCCCATCCCAGGAGAGAAGCCTTTGGCCACACGTTGGAACTAAGCCTCAGAGTCAGTCTTGCAGAAACATAGTTCTCCCTTCCTGGGCAGGGGGCCCTGGGCTGGCTGTGGCTGATTTATCTGTGTCACTACTCCCACAGCATTAAGGTCAATCACCTGTCTGCCATGTGTGCTCAATGAATGACCCTAGTGAGAGCTTTATAAAGATGGCTACAGCTAGTAGATGCAAACTTAATGCAGTGTAGCCAAAGCTGAGAACGGTTAGGGAAAATCACGGAGTGGGTCTCAACCCTGACTGATAAATCAGCATTATCTGAAGCAGCTTTAAAAAACACAGATGCCCAGGCCCTGCCCCTGCCCGAGGCCAGTCCCATGCCGAGGACAGGGCATGCTGCAGTGAGGTAGCTATAGGGTATGCTTATGGTCTTCCTGGGTGGAGCGCCCCTGGCCCAACCTGGGCAAGACAAATCAGGAAAGGCTCTGTCCTGCTTAGAAATAACTCCTCCTGCACACTGAGTTGCTGGAGGCTGTGGGTAGGGGAAGGACCAAGCCCTGGGAAAACCTCTGCAGGCTGTTCCAGAAAGCACTATGGGCTTTAGTGTTGGCTAGCTCCTCATGGAGGCCAGCGTTATGGGGAAGGAACATGCTTCTACTCAGACAGCAATTCAGCTCTCTAATTGAGAGAGCAGGGAGGGCTCTTCTTTCTCCCCCACCACCCGGGGAATTTGGACACCCAGGGACTTCAGTCTCTGGCAGGAGGCTCCAACTGCGTTCACATCTGGATGTTGGAAATCAGAGATTAGAGCAAGTTAACATAGGAAGACCAAACCAGGAATTGCATTTGATTGTTTCAAAAGGCTTCTCTATTTGTTTATTTGGGATAGGATTTTATTTAAGCCTTTAAAACACTGTGTTCAGTTAAATTCATCAACTGTTTTTGAGCACTTACTGTATGTTCCCAGCTCTGCTGCCTAAATCCTTTCTAGAATGAGGTTAGATATGTGGAAGCAAAGGAGAAGAAAATACAAAAGAAAAATCAAAGACCCAATAATTAGAATAGCTAAGCCATAAATATCTCCTTCTCCTTTTCAGATACTGTTCTGAGTATTAATTTATCCAATCTTTACAGGAACCCAGAGAGCTAGACACTTTTTATGATCCCTATTTTATAGATAAGAGAACAGAGGCACAGAGAGGGTGAGTAACTTGCCCAAGATCACATGGCTGGATTCAATCCCAGTTTGGCGACAGGGCTGTCTGCTCTTAACCACGACACATAGGGCCGCTTAAGGACTTTAGAGACCAGTGAGGGATAGTTACACGATTAGAGGTGAATCCTGCCTTCTTGGCTGGGGTCCGTGTCCCCTCCTGGCGCTCATACCCACTCACATAGCACACCATGGTGTTGTTTACATTCATCTGCTCTTTTCTTGTCTGCCTCTTTGGGCCATGACTTCTGGAGGAAAGGAGTAGGTCTTACAAGCACAGACCTTGGCAATTAAAGATCCTCAAAGAACTGTCGCTTATTGAGAGCTTATGCTAAGCAGGTGTATGCATTATCTCATCACAGCTCTCCTGTTTTACACTGACCGTTAGAGAGGTCCAGGAACTTTCCCAAGGTCACACAGCCATCCAGCATGCCTCTGTCCCTGCCCTTGAGCTCCCATGTCCAGCCCAGTAAATGTTTGCCCAATTGAGCTCGAGAGCTAGGCGTTGCAATGCAGGCTTTTAGCAACCAGGAGATGGGAAGAAGTGAGACTGGGGCCCTCATCCCAAACTTCAAGGGCAAAGTTCTGAATCCATATGTATATCATTAAGAAAGTAGATTCTAGAGAGTTTTGCTCCGAGGCTCATGGCCAGTACATCAACCAAATGAGCCCATGTGTGTGAGAAAGCCTGAACACCATACGGATGTACAGCGTTCTTATTCCATGATTTGTGTGGCAGCAGCGCTGCCCTTACCCCTCCTCAGCCATTTCCACCTCTCCCTTAGCTCACGTTCATTTCCACTTCCTGCTCTGCTCTGTGACGAGTGGCTTTAGGAGTCATAGGCTGGCTAGAACAGGGCTAAAGAGATCCAGTCCTCCCTTTCACTTGATTCATTCATTCACTCATTTATTAAATTATGGTAAGATACACATACATAGAATGTGCCCTCTTAACCACTTTTAAGTTTGCAGTTCCATGGTCTTAAGTACTCGCACATTTACCTTGTGTGCAAGCAACACCACCACTGACTTCCAGAACTCTTTCCATCGTCCCCGACTGAAATTCGGTACACATCAAGCATCTCCCCCTGCTCACTCTCCCCAACCCTTGGCAGCCACCGTTCTATTTTCTGTCTCTATGAATTTGAATCCTCTAGGTAACTATATTCATGGAATCATACAGTATTTGTCCTTTTTGACTGGCTTAGTCTACTTAGATCACTTGGTTCTTTCCCCTCCGTTGTTTCCAGGTGGCATACAGATGAGGGTGGCTGAGGAAGTGTGTGTGCCAGCAGGGACTGTGTGTGTCAGCACCTAAGGAGAGGAGGGCTGGGAAAGCTCTGTGACCCCAGGGGCCTGTGGAGGAGGGTAGGGGCTTGTCCCTCAGAACTTCTGTGAGGCTTGTTCAGTAGTTGGGTCCCTATGGACATTTTGTCTAGCAAGCCACTCAGTCCTCACTGAGGCTATGAGACTATACTGAAGCGGCATCCAAGAGCTTCCTGGGTAGATAGGAATGGTTGCAGAATTTGGACCTGCTGTGGACTGCAGAACAGGGAGACCTGGGTTTTGAACGTTGGCTCTTTTATTAGATGTGATCTTGAGTGAGCCACATAGCTGGTCTCTACTTTTTCATCTGTAAAATGGGGATGACAATCCCTGCCTTGCAATGTTGTTCTAAAAATGGAATGTGCATAAATTGGGAGGCCCTGCGGTTTGCACAAAGTAGGCGTTCACAAATAGTGACAATTGCAGCATCAAAGATGGAGTCTCATACTCACTTGGTGTTTTTAAAGACGAAATGTCCATACAGTGTTTTCTCATCTCTGCTGATGGCCCACAGTCATGGCTACCAATTTCTCTCAAAAGCAATGCGTTTCATACAGAAATGAGAACACGAATATAAATAAAGGTAGTAGGTAGGGGCTGATGTCTGCTAATTCTATACAAACACAGAAAACAAGAAAGGGGACAGAAAAGCCATTTGTAGACATGGAAAAGAGCAGGATGACAATTACACAGCACCTCTCCCATTCCATCTCTCCCTTGGGGAAAGACCTCCCAGAGCTCCCAGCTGTTCAGCGTCCGTGTCCCTGTGCCGTGTAGCCCAGTGGTTTTCAAAGTGTGGTCCCCAGAGCAGCAGCATCGCATCACCTGGGAACTTGTTAGAAATGTAAATTTTGAGGCCCCCACTTCAGACCCACTGAGTCAGAAACCCTGGGGGTGGAGCTTCGCAGCCTGTGCTTTAGCAAGCCTCTGATGCACGCTCAAGTTTGAGAATCACTGCTCCAGTGACCCCCAACCCCTCCAGTTCTGCTTTCTCACCCTCTGCGGCTTGACACAAACTCTGCTGCAGCTAGACTGGTTTCCCTCTTGAAAATACAGGGCCAATTCTACCCTTACTCTCTTGCTGTGGCACTCCCTGCCCCTGGAAAATTCTACTGCTCACCTCACTGAGATCTGACGCTTCTGCCAGGGCTGCCTCAGAACTCAGCTCACCCTGATTGCTCCTGGACAGGCCGGCCAGTCCCCAGGGGTCATGTCCTCTCTGATATTCTGTAACCCTTAGGATCTGACCTACTCACTGCTAGCTTTATCGCCAGTTAACATTTCTGGAGCTTGGTCGTATCTCTCAAGCTAGAATTGTAGGTGCCTGTCTGACAAGGAATGGGGTTTCCAGTGTTTTCTTTTCCCTTCAACATTCTCTGTGTTTTACCATTATGAGCACCAATGGTGGACATTCAAAATATACCTACTTTATCAATTGACACTTGTAGCCTTGGAAGTTAAAGCAAATGAACTGTAGGAGATTGCCAGGGGAATATTGCTTCTGTCATCTTTGGTGGTACACTACAATCAACACGAACGTCCACGAGAAACTGTTATTCCCTGTGTGCTGCCTTGTCACGTCATTAGGGGAGACTCAACAGGTGTCGATGGAGCGCTGATTAAACAATTATCACCCCTCCCTGGCTTCCTGTTTGTGTACAGTCTGGAGATTGCCAAAGTCACCAGTCCTGCCAGCCCTTTCCTCTGCCACTGAGCTAGCTGCCAGGATTGGAGCACCCCCCCAGTGCCAGGTGGTGAAGGGGGGTGGGGCGGGGAGAATGGTCTCTGCACCTGGCCCTGCTGAGCTGAAGAGGCTTTCCAGGCTGCAGAGACTGTGTGTTGTTCTAGGTAGAAAGAAGAATATAATTTTAGGGCTGGGACTCATCTAGTCCCCACTGAGATGGGGAATCTGAGGTCCAATGTGGGAAGGTACCTGGCTCAGTCACACAGCTAACTAGGAGAGAGCGGAGGTGATGCTGGCTTCCCTAATTCCTAGTGTCGTGCTCATCGTCCAACTGTACGTGGCTTTGGCATGCATAGAACTATAGTTTGGGGGTCTTTTTATATATCCTGTCCTCTACCCACTGTCAGGCCAGTCTTTTTAAATCACTACTGTATGCTGCCCCAGTCTGCCCTGAATCTCACCCCTGATAGCACTCATTTCTATGGGACTTCTTCCTTCTATGATTTATGTGGGTGTGAGACTGAGTGAACCCCGTGAAGAGAAGGAACTTGGGCTTGGAACATCTTAGACTGATGGGAAAGGCTGAGACCCGACCTTGTCCCAAAACTACAGGTCTTCCCATCAGTCCCCACAGTTTGCTGATCTAAGTATTCTCAGGAACAAGATAGTGTTTAAATCTGTAAGTTTGTGTTAGAACCTAGACAATTGAGAACCTTGTGCTGATTTGTCGTTCTGCAGCAGGAATGGTAATTAAATGTCACTCATAACTCTTTCTGATACTAATGACGATTTAGAATGTGACCTTGAGAAGCGTTTTGAGTAAAGGCTCTGGGGGGCTGGGGGAGCACCATGATTGATTAATGATTTCTGCCAAGAACGGTCTAAAGGAGACTTTGCAGCTGTGCAAAGATGAAATCACTACGTATTCTATTAGTAAAAATTTCTCTTGGAAGTCGTTTCATTGTTAGGTTTGACTGTAACAGAACACCCCAAATAACAGTGACTGAAGCAAGATAGACATGGTTTTTTTGCACATAAAACTGAGTGAAGTGTAAGGTGGGCGTGGTGCTCAAAGGTCTCAGGGACCCAGGCTCCTTCTCTCTCGGGTGGTTTCAATCTTGTCCAAAACACCATCTGTGTTCCAGGCAGAAGGATGGAGAAAAGGATTATTAAAGGATAATTTTTTCGAAAAGTAAAATCATGACTGTCATACAAATTCAAATAAGCACATTACAAAGATTTTATTTACCTCAGTTGAGGGAGGAACTAATATGACATCGCTAGTTCAAAGGAGAGCTGAACACACACACACAGGCCACCAAGAATGCTGAAGTAAACCTGCAGTTGGATGCAGAATTGATCAGTATGCAATGCAATAGCCACTTCATCGCCACTGGACATAATTTGCATACTTTCATGAGGCGAGCTCATTGGTATTACTGACAGTACTCTACCTACCACTCCCAGAGTTGTAAAGTAGCCCAAAGCCAACCCCAGTATGATATGACACGGACGTATGTTCTAGAGAGGACACTGTAATTTTTTTGTCCATTTTACAGTTTTTCCTGACAGGATAAAGAGGAGGCAAGTCAAGGGAGAACATCTGCTTTCTTTTAAGGAAAGTTCCCCCAAAATTGCCACATGTGCATTTGCTTACATCCTATGGCCAGAATTGAGTCACATGACCACACCTAGTTGCAAGGTGGGGGGTGGGAATGTGGTCTTTATAAAATTCTCTTGTATGCGAGAATGGGAACACCGAGAGTGGGGAGAACCAGCTGCCTCTGCCTCAGCCATCATCTGTGATTATTGTTCCATTCTTCTTGATAGCAAACAATTAGAGGCAACTAATGGTCCATCAGATAACTTATGGTACATCCATACAATAGATTATTATGTAGCCTTTATAAGAAGGAGGCAGCTGTATAAGAACTAATGTAAAGATCTCCAAGATAGATAGTACAGTGAAAAACACATCCAGAAGCGTGTGTATAACAAAATACTATTTGAGTAGGAAAAATTACACGAATATATTTGTGAATACATAGATTCTCCCTGAAAGGAACAAAAGAAAGGAGTAACAGTGTCTGGGTGACCGAGGGCCAGAGAAAAACAGGAAGGCTGGCTTTGTAATTGTTTTTGGTACTTTCTGAATCTGTAATTGCTTTGGGTATTTCTGAATCTATACTATGTTCATGTATAATCTATTGTTAATAAAATAAAATGAAAGTCACCATTATGTATGGTTTAAAGGGAAATTGAAGTTGGTCTGAGGCTGGGGAGCGGGTAAGATTTCTAGACTCTTCCAAAAGGTTGCCCAAGTATCAGAAGAAGTAGGAGGCTTAGAGAAGAAGGAAAATGGACCCCTAGAATAAAAACACATGATAGGGAGTTTTTTTACTGCATATCTTTTATGATCCTTGAATTTTGAACCACTTGGATTCAATATTATTTTAAAATCTTAATACTGTTTTTAAATATTAAACAAAAATTTTAAATTATGGTAGCTCTTACTGACAGCTACCTCTGCATGCCCTCTCCTCTATATCCATATCCACAGCCATATCTCTGTATTCTTGTCTAGGGAATCCCACTACAGGGGAAATCTCCTGGCTCTATTTGTAATCATCTCTTCTCAAGGTGGGAAGAAGCATGAACCACGAGTTCAGAAGCCTGGGTTTGAGCTTCAACCTCAGCCCCGATGAGCTGTGTGACTTTGGGTGAGTCACTCCACCTTTCTGGATCGATCCCACCTTGGTAAAACAGACTTACGTGCACTTGTTCCAGGTGCATTACGGGAACATTCTCAGCATTTGTGTTTGAGGGGAGGTGATCTGTCAGCGCTGGTGAAAAAATGTAAAGCATGATTCACATGCAAGTGGTTATTATTACCAACTGAGAGAGAAGAAGCTGCAGAGTCAGAACTCATACAGGAAATTCTGTCTCAGGCAGAGGAAAGACTGTGTGAAGCATGAAGCGTGAAGAGTGAGCAGTGGAAGTGGCAGCCAGTAAAACCAGTATTTACGGAGTGTGGTGTATGTCGAGCCCTGCGCTGAGGACAGCGGGGGCGGGCAGGAGAGTGTGATGGTAAAGAGTACAAACTCCACGAGTGCTGGCAACCGCTCCCTCAGGCTGGGTGACCTCAGGCTGGTGACTTAGTCACTCTGTGCCTCAGTGTCCTCTTCTGTACAATGGGGGTAGTATTAGTACCCTCCTCATAGGCTTGTAAGGATTAAAGAATTAATACATTATCTAAAACACTTATAACAACAATGCCTGGCCCATGGTAAATGCTGTAAAATGGTAAGAACAGTCCCTCCCACAGTGGGTGATGATAATTAAATGTGCTGTGGATTGTAAAGCACCATTGCAGGGCCTGGAGCCCCGTGAGGTAGCCTCACTGTAGGAGGGTGGTAGGTGTAGACATATAATGTGAATAGCATTGTTCTCTGCTCTTGTGTAACTTACAATCCAGTGGAGGAAAGACTGGTGTGAAACAACACACACTAGCAAAAGAATAGTATACTGAGTGAATATTTAAATATCGAGTGGGCATATTAGAGTTATTAAGCCTTGGCAGGTTGACAGGTACCTTAAGGAGAGATTTCAGCTTGGTTGCGAGCAACATGAAGAACAATTAGAAGAAAATGGTTTAGAAAATTCCATTTCTGGGGTTTCCTGGCCCCACTAACAGCCCAAGAATGAGCCTTGTTTGGGATGGATTTAATAAGCTTTTGGCATCTAGTTCCAGGCTGCAGGACTTCAGGGAATTTGGCATTAGCTCATCCAGTGTGCTAATCACCAGCCAGGAAGCCATTACACCTTCCTGAGGCACTTATCTAAGGCGATTCAGGAGCACAGCTGCCTCTGAAGTCCTGGGATGGGCTCGGAGGCCTCTCTCTGCCCCGGCCTTGCTGGCCATCCATGGGTCATTTATTAATAAGGGCCTTAAAGTGACTCCCCTCCCCCCCAGCTGCATTAGCAGGAAGGGGCTCCAGGATTAATGGCTGGGTGCAGATGGCTCTTACTGGCAACTCTCTTTGGTGTGAAGCAGATGCAGGTGTAATGACAGGGCTGTCCCTAAGCAGAGAGGAGAGGGAGGGGGCAGCTTTGTCTTCCCGTTTCCTCCCAGATGTGTTCCCAGCCCCCTTGCTTCACATCATATGGGGCATGAAGAGACCTCAGGAGCTACGCCTTCTCTTCCACAGACCAGGGGAGGTCCAAGGAGATCACCCAGAGACAGAGAGGTGGGCCAAGCCAGACCCAACACTCATGTTGTCAGCGGCCAGGTCGGGGCGGGGGGAGGGAGGGAAGCAGGCAGAGCTGGGTCCAAATCGCGGCCTGTCACAAGCTTTCCTCTGTAAAATGGAAATAACCCTATAGGGTGTACGTCAAAAATTATTGAGATCGTGTAAGGTGCCTAACATGGCTCATGGCCCATGTGTTCCAGAATGTCTGCCTTGGCTCTGTCCTGTTTGGGCATAAATACAACTGAGCTTAGCTGGATATTTGTGAAATCTAACCTCCCAAGAGCATGTACGGTAAACTAAAAAACGAGTCTAGTGTATGTGTCCAATATATGCATTGGCCCTTACCCGAGAGCAGAGCTCCAGGGTAGGCAGGATAATCAGGAAAGGATCCTCCCCACCCCACTTTCCAGAAATTGATTTTGAGAGGAAAAAAAAAAAAAAGAGATTTGGGCAGGTGTATTTCAAGTTGGAGTGGCGAAGTGGGTCACCAACCGTGGTGATGGGGCTTGGGGTAACTGGGGACCCGAGCCTGACTTTGGTGCCAGGTTGGGGAGAATCATGAAGGCAGAGCTGGAGGTTGGAAAGGGCAGCCAGGAAAGATGGGGAGCAGTTTTTCCACAGAACCACGGCCCTGAGTAACCTGGAGGCCCCTGGCCCCTTGCCCTGCAGCCCAGGCTGTCAAGTGACTCCACAGAAGTGCTCCCTGTGGGGAAGGCAGTGGTTTCCAGGGTCCTGCCTCTGTCCAGAGCTCTGGTTTCCTTCCTGGCATCTCCGCTTGGGTCCGAGCTCAGTCCTCCTCGCGTGGGATTTTTGGAATCTTTCCTGAAAACCAGGAAGGCAAATAAAACTCATGGGCCAAATATGTAGCTGTATGTGGAAAAGGAGAGATGGATAATCCTGCATCACTGCCAGTTTGAAAGGAAATGAACAGCCCCAATTCTCCTGGGCTCCTAGCGATGAGGGTGCGAGCCAGGCATCTTGATTCTTTCAGGCCTCAGGCTCATTCAGGAGGTGGCTTAGGCGCCAAGAATATTTGGTGCAACAGAGTTGCTGAAATGTCCTAGCCCTGGACAATGTCTTACAGGCACTTTATACTTACTCTCTGGAGGAAGGGGGAAGGGAGACTTTCGTAGCACCTCAGCTGCAGGCTGAAGTTGTCCAGATGGGCCCTTAGGAGAAGAGACTCAAGAAGGGGTTTGGGGGCGCCATCCCATGTCCCAGGCTTGGAGGCTGTGGCAACGTGACTTCCCCCAAAAAACGATCCGACAAAGATGTTGGATTGTGTACTAAGTTCCTTTTGAATCTAAAGCAAAGTGCTCCTAGCTCCTGGTTTGAAATGGCTTCAGCTACGAGTATATACTCCTTTAGAACCTGGGAGCAGAGGTTCTTGTTCCCACCCTGTGTCATATAACTAAGCGTCCCCTGCTCCCATAGGAGAATTACCCCTGTGGTATAATTCATTTCCCAAGCCAGAACCTTATTACCACTTAAGAAGGCACTAATCTCTTAAGAGGATTATATAGGAAATTTGATACAGCAGTTTCTCCCCTCTTTCTTTGCTTTCTCTTTGGTGGTTCAGGGTCAAGAATATGATTTTTTTTTTTTTTTTTTAAACAATGTTAGGCAAGAAATGCATTTGGTAAAGTGTTGGTTCTGAAGCTGAAAGAAAGCAGTGTGTTCTTTGAGTTGTGACCACAGCTGGCCGGCCATGATTCCAGGTGTTTTGAGTCTTCCGTTCTCCAAAGCTCAGGTGGTGCCTTCTGACACTGCCCCAGAAGGTCCATTCTCTCCCTTGACCTTGTCTTACCGGCTCCTGTTCTTACTTTACATTTCATTACAAAGTAAAGCTCTCCAGCTCTAGGTCCTTTGTCTTTTTCTTCCTGGATTCCCTCCATCAGACCTCAACAAAGACCCTACCCGTGATTAGTGCCAGGGAAGCATTTCCTGATTAGTCACTTCAGAGGGAGACAACTGAATTGAACTCAGGCGACTGTAAAAAACCAGATGTTTTCAGCCACAGTCTCCCCTCTCCGTGCAGGGAGAGTGTTGTATTGATAGACTATTTCAGCAAGTGTTCTACTTTATCTTATTTATAAGAAAGAAGTACGGGATGCTGTTGAGGAATGACCTGGAGCCAGAGTAGACAATCGCCACAACTAGTTCCTGCTGTTTGAACTAGTAAGAGCTAGTGCTGCCTCTGCCCCTTTTCAGAGAGATGATCTTGGGTAAATCATCTTCAAGTCTCAAGTTTTTCATCTGAACAATGAGAGTGAGAGTATCCACCCCACCAATCCAGCGCCAGCACTGGGACGGTGGCTGTGAATTCCAGGAAGCATGAGTTCGAGACAGAGTGTCAATGGTGCATTTATGAATCTGGCAGTGAAAGCAAGACGCATCCCAGGTATGGATGCGGCTCCCATTTCTCTTGGTTTGTGAGGAGTACTGGAAAGACATGTTTTCATTTACATTTTGTATTTACATATTGTATTTATTCACCTGTTCACTTATTATCACAACTACTATAATTCCTACGAGTGTTGTTGCCTGGCACTGCGGAATATGGGGGTTTGATGTGTGGCTTTCCCCAGTGAGCATATGACCTCATGATGTGCTTTCAAGGCTCCATTTCCCTTTTCTCCGAGTCCCAGACCAACTGTGAATGTGGAAAGATAGTTTGTCCTAAATGACCGGGCTGAATGGTATTTGTTCCCTATCCCTAGGACCGCAGTGAAGTGTAAAGTTTAGAGCGCGTCCTCTAGAACTAGGAAATCTGTTAGTGATATTTCTTGGGAAAGAGAGCAGGTGGACTTTCTCCAGGGTGTAGCACGTAGGTGCATACCTGGGCACCTCACCATCCTTAAGGCTTAGAGGAGCACTTGCCTTTCTGTGTCAACTAGACAGAAGGATTCCAGCACTGGCCAGACTCCATCCTTCTTGTGAAACCCCTGGCTTTTGTTTGTTTTGTTTTGAATTAATCTTTCTTTCCTTATCCTTAGATTCCTGCCATTTTATTATTCGAACGATTTTTCAAGCGCCAGGACTTTGTTTTTGGAATGTTCTTGTTTTCTCTTCTGCACTAGGCTCCACCACCCTGCTCCTGTGCCCTGGCCCCTCCCCATGCACCCCCACCTCCGCCCCATACATCAGACTGCCCCGCCCTGCCTTCTGCTTGCCCTTCTTACCAGCTTGATCTTCCTGGCAATCCTCTATTTCCCTAATTGTTAGGAGGTGAACTGGCCCAAGGTATGAATGAGGGGTAGGTTTAATTCCTTTCAGAGCTGTTGCGCTTTTAAAGAGGATGTTTTTAAGAACGGAACAAGAACACGACTTAGTATTGATGAAGAGGTAAGAATTTCTTCATGTGCTGAAAGTGGAGATGTAATTGATGAAATATTTCTGGAGGGCAATGTAGCAAAAAAATATCAAGACTTTAAAACTATGCATTTCTCTTGACCCAGCAATTCCACCTCTAGGTGAGAATGATCATAGATGTGTATAAAGGATATTCTTTTTAGTATTGTTTAAAAGATTGAAAAACTGGAAAATAAGTATCCCAAATAGGGGTATGATGTAGGTACTCAAAAAAGTCAAAGTAAACCGTTGATTAAAACGTGGCTCATCAATACTATGGGAGACCATGCAGTCATGATAATAGAAAACATAGTGAATAAAATACCAAGATTTTCAAAGTGACAAAATCGGCAGGTCATGCTTGGTTTGATGTAATGGTTGAGTAGACTCTGCCTGGGTTTGAATCCAGGCTCTGCCATTTACAAGCTGTGTGACCTTGGACACGTTTCTTAACATCTCTGAGTTTCAGTTTCCTCATCTGTAAAATGAAGGATTAACAGTATCTACTCAGGGATTGTTGAGGAGATTGAATGATTAAACACATATAAAGTGCTTAGACTAGTACCTGGCACATAATAAGTATTCAATACATGTTAGTTACTATTGTTAAAAAATTATTCATACATAAAAATATGAACTTCAGTCAATGTTAATGTACAATATTGGTTCATTGTAACAAATGTACTCTACTAATGTAAGATGTTAACAACAGAGAAAAGTAGTTATTAGAACATTCTGTATTTTCTTTGTAGTTTTTCTGTAAATCTTAAGGCATTCTAAAAGAAAGTTAAAAACAAAACCTTTGGAAAAAATTATTCATACATATGTATACATACATGCATAAAAAGACATGGAAGACTGAAAGGAATATATTGCAAATTATCTTTGGGTAGTGAGATTATGGTGATTTTTTAAAATTTTGTTTCTCTTTTATACAGTTACTATTGTGAACTTTTATAATACCAATATTACTAGAAATTCATAGGGACATACAAAGTGGGAAGACAAATGATCATTTTTTTAAGGCTATAGGTAAAATGACAGAAAGTCTGCAAAGAGTGTCTATGTGTGTACGTGTTTTGGTGTCAGGCATTCCTACACCACCAGCTACAACCTTCTCCTTTTCAATAAAATCATTAGCTTACTTAGTGGGTATTGCAGTCTACATGTAACAGGGCTTTACAGTTTGCCAAGTACCAACTTTCAAATATCTTTCAAAATCCTTAAATAAACCTCAAACTCGGCTGACATTGCAGCTCACCTAGGTTTAGTGGCCTATCTGGTACCACCCTGTTAGTAAAGAAGAAGCCGGGTATGGAGTCCTGTGTCTTAAGGCCAGGTAGTGGGTGCTCGCTTCACCTGCCTGCAGAGAGCCTGGAGGAGTGGAGCATCTCACTGCCTGCTCTCAGGGTTCTGGGCGAGAAGAGACAGGGTTTCACCCAGCCGTGGTAGGAATCAGACAAGGCTCAGTCTCCCTGGAATTGCTCCTTTTTAACCCTGGCATCCTGCAAAGTTTAAATCAGTCTTTAGGGTATGATAGGAGAAAAGAAGGTTACGCATTTAGGATTCAGTGACTTTCTCTCTTTCGGTGCAGTAGGAATGTCATAATCATCTTGCATTATCAGTCGGTCCATAAGGTAAAATGAATTATCTGTCACATAGAAATTTAAGTTCCGTTTTTGTTTTTTGGTACGCATAGGACATGTTTTTGTTACATCAAAGTGTTCATGCCAATTATTTGGGATCAAAGGCGTAAACAAAAATCAATCCTGTGACTTGTAGATGTCTATCTCTTTGACTTCAGAAGATGGATAGACTGGCTGCCCCACACCCTCTTCTGGATTTGAAAGTTGACTTTCATCTGAGCCATAAGGATAACATTTATGAGATCAATACCCCACCGGAAGTTTTAGCAAAGAAAGAATAAACTAGCCTGTGTCTCAGTCATCATAGCAGATGTTTGCTTAGGAAGGACAGGACGCTGGTGGGCAGGTCTCAGAAACCATGTTATTAAATGAGAACATCTAAAGGGTTCATCTGACACTTTGGGATTCAGCCTTTCATCCTCAGTTTTTCCCATCTGCCTTATCTCCTTCCCCCGGGCAGCCCTTTTGCTGACAATTTGAGTTCAGAAGAACAGAAATCTCAAACCGAGCCTCTGGCTTTCGGGGAATGACCACTGCAATTTTAATACAAGGACCTGGAGACCTGTTTTTGATCTTTTTAATGCCTTGCTTTCTCCTTTGCCCTGCTGCAGCACTCACCACGCATGTTTCCAAAACACGTATAATGATAAAAAGCTGTGTAAACATTCTTGAATTTGCCACCAAGTGTATCTAGTAGCTTGCAAGAATCTGGGGGGTGTTTGTTGAGGAGAGAAAGCAAGTGAGAACAGGTCAGGGCGAAGGCTAGAATGCTTGAGTGGATATTTCATGTTTGAAATGTTGGAGGCAAAAAAGGAAACAGGGAGAAAAACCGTTCTGGAATACAGTCTCCCGTGACAGGAAGTTCTGTGTTGAGGGTGAGACATTTGCTCTCCTGCCTAAACAAAGCAAAGGAAGTAATAATAATAACCATAATGATGATGATGATGATAAATATTTGCCGTCAGGCATAGTTCCTATGCATTTTATATCAATTAACAACCCTATGAGATAGGACCTGTTGTTACCCCCCGTTTGCAGATTGAGGCATGAAGGGAGTGCGTGACTTGCCATGGTCACACTGCTATTAAGTGGAGCTGGAGCTCAGGAGTCTGGTTCTCAAGTCCACTTTTTGCTCTATGTAGTATGGTTTTTCCTTGTCTTAAGAGCTCACCTGGCTCAGAACATGGCCTTCCCTCGAGGGCATTCAGGGAGAACACCACTCTTATTAATCAAGAGGACACATTGTCCTCAACCGTTACAGCCACGGAGCTGAGTGGCCATTCTGTTCCTCCAAGCCTGTGGTCTCGGGGCTGATTCTCTTTTTCCAGCTTGCTCTCTGCCAGGCTGGCTGGTTGTTAGCATGTGGGTTTTCGTGTGCCTGGGCCAGGGATGGGGGTCCAGGTGATGGAAAGGCAGCACACACATAGTATAGATGGGATGTGGGAGGTTGAAGGATGGAAGCCAGATCTGGATGACACCATATGGCAAGCTGGTTTAGAAAACTGTTCACCTCAAAGTCTTGAGAGGCACCAACTAAAGCTTTGAAACCCATGGTGGTGCGCTGGGAAGCGTGGAATGTAACTCAAGTCATAACTCATTTTTCCTATAAAGCTTCAGCCATAGCTCTCTGGGTAAATGAAGAACAATAGTAGGACTGCAGGGAAGCGACAACACAAGGAAATAATTGCATCAAGATGGGTTTGGGCCGTGTCCTCCTTCAGCCCACCGCCTTCATCATGTTTGGGGCTGGGGTGGCTGTTTCTTTGAAAAGTAACAGGGAGCTTAACAGGCTTTGGAAGTGATCACAGGTCAGGGGAATACAGATGGAACTGGAGTGCCGTCCTTTTACAGGACTGAAATGAGCTTAGCAGCACAATAAAGCAGGATGCTTTAAGGGGGTTGTGCCGAAGGAGTGACTCGTCCATGGGATTTTCCAGCTGGATGTAATGGGAACATCGTGGAGCTTCAGCTTTGCTTGGTATGACATCATTTAACAAACGAGAGTCACTGAGCATTTTTCAAGTGCCCAGAACTATTTCATGTGCTCCTGCTGGGGTGTCTCCAGGGATGAGCTGGAGGGATATAGCTGCAGACCTGCCTTTGAGGGGCACCAGAGTTAGAGGGCACAGAAGGCTTGAAAGTTTAGGTGGATCTTATTTGGACTTGGGGGGAGGGGACCGGAAGGAACACACTGTGCTAGGAAGGGAGGGTGGAAAAAGAAAGGCCTGGTGTAGTAGGAGGGCAATATGGCTGAAGCATAAGGGGGTGGGAGAACAAGTTGAAAATTCCAGTTGGGGCCGAGTTTTAAAGAATGTTAAATGCCAACAGGAGAAGTTGTGATTCATGGCAGTAGGAATTACAAAATTGAAGATTTGAACTTTGTTATTTGGGAGTGAGGTGCCGGGGGGCCTTTTGTCCTTAAGTCTTGATTCAGGACCCAAATGCCAACTGAAAGCTTCTTTCTCTTCATTTGTTGAGTTCTTGACTGTGCTAAACACTCTTGTTATGCCTGGTTGTTGCCGACCTCTACCTTGCCCCTGTGGGTGTTTACTGTTGAGGCAGTTGAGGCTCGGAGAGACTGCGACCCTATAGACAGAGGGAAGTTTTGGGGGAAGAGGCATCATGATGATGTTTGTATTGTACGCCAGCCATTTGGGTTACCACATGTAGGTGGATTAATGCTGAGGAGAATAAGGGAAGATGGAGGAGCTATGAGGCCAGATTCTCTAAGGACCGGCACCAGGGATGGCAGTGGAACCAAAGGGTAGGCACGGCGACTTATGAAGAAGGATTTGACGGGCTCCGTGACTGACTAGATACGAGGCGCAGAGTGTGGGAGGACCCAGAGATGTCTTCAAGGGAAAGGCCTGGGAGAACTGGCTGCAGAATGTTCTGGCACTCGTCCAGCACGCTCTCCAAGTTCTTTGTATATCTTTTCAGAAGTTATTGTGTAAAGTCAGCATATATCAGTTATTGTGTATATCAAATGTGTGTGTGTATACAAAGGCACACAGAGACAGGAAAGCTAATGTTCCTGTCCTCTCCAGAGGGGAGAAAAGTAATTTTGTAGTTTGGGGAAGGAAGGCCGATGGCATTTTAAGAGCAGCTGGTTTGCAGAGAATGAAACTTGAGCCAACCCTGGAGAGAAGTGCTGTGGCTCTTGGGAATAATTAGAAAGCAGCCAAAATTGTGTCCCCACTTGCAGCGCCAGTAGATAAGGTTGGGGCTGGGGACAAGGCGGGGGGCCGGGGGGTGGTGGTGGCTACAAGCCATCTGGAGCTCCCTATGTCCTGCCTGCATGGTTGTGGGTGCATTTGTTGTTGGAAGTGGAAGTGAAGGGTAACTGCCAGTGAGCCCCAATTCTGTACGATTACTTTCTTCCTTTTGTCCACGTTTGGACTCCGGGCAGTAGAGAGCTTTGTGGCATTAGGCTTTGCATTTTCAAGCTGGTTAACTCCGATGACTTAGGAATTGAGGTGGAAGGGGTGCATTTGGGGATGCTGCGGGGCAAGAGGTATGAATCTATGTCACTCACTGCATGAGTTGAATAATCAAGGGTTAAATATTTCTCATAAGACTGACTTCTCTTTTCTCTCTTAGTTGGGAGTATTTGCTTTTTAGCCTCTCTCTAAGGAGAGTTGCTTTTTCCCTTTTTATTTTGGCAGTGATTCCCTTATGCAGAACATAAACTTATATTAATAATCACCCGTATCCCCTACAAAAAGTCCTGTGATCGATATGTAATGGCCCAAACAAGATGTAATACTGGTTAAGTGAAGTCACTCTTTAGTCTTCCGATTGGGATATTCACTTCCCTGTGACTAACGCCCATTACCCTCAGTCCCCACCCCAATCGCTCAGGTGCCTGGGGAGATACAGGCAAATGGGAGCCTGTCCTGGAGGAGCCCAGGCTTTCCCTAAGGTTGGTCAAGCCCTGTGCCTCAGACGATTGGCAAGGAGCAAAGTGGGCTCAGCTAGGACTCTGGGCATTGGAGCAAAGTCCCAGGGCTGTGGTTCTTAAGGCTTGAGCAGTTTGGCCCAGACAACCACATCCTTCCCGCTGCCTCAAACAACACACCTCAAACAGGGCTACCAGGTTTATTAGCGGTAACTTTGATGCTCTGCTCTTTCTAGACAAAAAGAAATTGGAATTTGTTGGAAAATATTTCACACCAAGTGGTTGAGCTGTTGAATTCACTTTCTCAGACAGGCTATTGCAAGCTTTGGATCCCGTTAAATTGGGAAACCTGTGATTCACTGATCGGTTAATGAATTACTGAATCATAGTGTAACTTGACTTGTGAGAAGCAAGTGGTGAATTTTCTCGTATTTGACTAGTTGGGTACCAGGGTATGTGTTACATTTGAGGAAGAATCGGCCATAGTTATAAAGTCAGAGTAAGGATGTCATGCGGGAGACCCTGCTCGCTGCGCCATTTGTCATGCGGGAGACCCTGCTCGCTGCGCCATTTGTCATGCGGGAGACCCGGCGAGGTCTCTGCTCCCGCTCCCCATACAAGAACGCAGGATATGGTGAGGCCAAAAAGGAACACACAAGGAGCCATAGATAGGGGAGTCATACTTAGTATATTCTCGCCGGCGGCACTATACTCTCACTGGAGGCTGGATCCACACTGTCCGCAACCAGCCATCCTAACTGCAATCCGCGCTTGCCAGCCCAGCCACCATCTTCTTGCTAGCCCCCATTTCCTTCTCTCCTCCCTCTTCTCTCCCTGCTAGCGTAGCCACAGCAGTTATATTAGTGGCCAATGGCTCACTGGTTACAGCTGACGGCCAACTAGCCACAGCTGATGGCCATGCAATCACAGTTGGCCATTTACTACCTGAGCCAATACCTTTCTATGTGAGGCCGAGAGCCTGGAAACTTCTTTCTGGGGCTCTGCCCCCACAAAGGAGCATGGAGGAAGGTGTGAGAGGAAGCAGCAGTCTCCCCCCAGCTGCTTGGTTTGAATACTTTGGAGGATGGCATCTTCAATCCGTCTGTGACAGAGAGCTTTGGGTTGTTCATGCTTTCTTGTTGATTTCCCAGGTTGTCCCTGGGGCCCCATTCCACCTCTGGGGACATGCCCACCTGTGCTACTGGCAGCGGCAGAGGCATAAGTGCATGTGTGCTGGGCAGCTGGTTCTGTTCCTGAACTTTTACACAGCAGATGCCAGCTCGAGGGTCTCAGCTCCCAGGCTGTGTGAGGTCAGGGCCTCTGGATAGGCTGATGTGGACTGAGCATTGCACTCACAGGGTGTGCTCACTGGCTCCCTGGCTTTTCTTTTCCTCGGCACTGCTGGGACGTTGGCAGGCTTATTGCACACTCTGGAGGCTGCGGCAGCCTCTGTTCCTACAGAGTGCTGATTTTGCACATCTGGCTTTCTACAGGGTCACAGCTGAGCCTGGTCATGGAAGTTTACTGGGTTTGGTGGTGGTGAGGTAATCTTGAGGCAATCAAAGGGAATCAGGGATAATTTGCAGGCTTCAGCAGGACAGTCATATTGTTAACACAATTAGTTCCATTAATCCCCCCTAATTATCTAAGGTAAGCAGATAGCCTTTGAAGTCAGAGAAAGCATCTTTATGAAGAAAGGAAAAGATGAAGTGATCAACTCTTTTTTTCTCCAAAGCACTTATCATTGTGAATCTTGAACAAAACTTGAAAAACAACTACCACTTACTGGAGAGGATTAGAGAAAGGGCTGGGGGAGTCTCTTCAGAGGGGACAAATGAAGGCCAAAATGGACAGCTGTGACTTGGGTTTACTCATCCGTTTGTCTGCGGTAGGGTATTGGTTAGATTGGTTGGGGCAGGAGCAGGAAAGGGTTTGGGTTAAATGAGGCACCCTGCTCCCCAGCTGAGGTCTTTAAGAAAACCTACGATGAGCCATGGGACATCAGTCCAATTGGGACATTGAAGGTATCCACTTCCTCCCACCCTCCTTCCCTAAGTCCCTCCCTTCTCCTCCTCTTCCTCTTCTTTATGTCTTGTCCTGGAAATTTTCAGACCTGTACAGAGGTAGACAGATGTGGGGGCAGAGCCCCAGAAAGTAGTTTCCAGGCTCTTGGCCTCACATAGACAGGTGCTGGCTCAGGTAATAAATGGCCATCAACTGTGATTGCATGGCCAGCAGCTGTGGCTAGTTGACCGTCAGCTGTAACCAGTGAGCCATTGGCCACTAATATAACTGCCATGGCTACGCTAGAAGAGGGGAGAGAAAGAAGAATGGGGGCTAGCAAGAAGATGGCGGCTGGGCTGGCAAGTGTGGATGGCGGTTTGCGGACAGTGTGGATCCAGCCTCCAGTGAGAGTATAGTGCCGCCAGAGAGAATATAGTGGTATGACTCCCCTACCTATGGCTCCGTGGGTGTTCCTTTTTGGCCTCACCATATCCTGCGTTCTTGTATGGGGAGCGGGAGCAGAGACCCCGCAGGCCGCCCCGCACGACAAATGGCACAGCGAGCAGGGTCTCCCGCATGACAACAGACTAGAATAGTGACCCTCATGTATCTATAACCCAGTTTCAATAGTTATCATGACCAATTTCCAATTTTCCAGCTGGTATTTAATTATCACCACCCCCTGCCTCCATGGGGTTTTCTTATTTGTTGTGTGTTGCTCATCTGTTTATAAGTGAAGGGACTTCCAGAATTTCTGATAGAAATTTCTTGTCTTTTCTTTCTCTTCTTCCTTAGAAGATCAGTGAGCCAACAGTTTAGGCTGACATGGAGGTTTTCTGAGCCTAGGAAGATCCATCTAGGACAGCAGAAGTAAATGGGGGAGGCTGGATAGTGGGGCCTAGGAAAGCAGCAGAACCTGGGGCCATGTGATGGGCTAGATGGATTCGTGAGTTGGATTCATTTTCCTTTTTATTTTTAACTGTTTACAAGGCTACTTATCTTCAGCAAACCTGCCCACTCTGGAGCGTGCTTATCCCCAGGAATGAACATAGGAATAATAGCTTCCATAACAGCAGCTATGTTACCATCATCTTCACTTGGCCTTGGTTCTGAATCCTTTCACTCCTTTCCTGTGTCTCGCCTTAGAACACATGCCCCTGTGGGGACCGTGTGGCTTTGCAGCCTAAGAGGGAACCTTGGGCGGGGGGCTCCAGCACCAGCCTCTGGCTCCAGTGTTTTCCTGCAACAGACCTGGGACTTGGGGTGCCCCACTACAGACCCCTGCCACAGCCTCCTGACAGAATTTTAGAGTCGGTGTATTTACTAGTCAGGGGAGGGACACACAATCGATTAGAGCAATAGCAGCTGGCACACAGGCTTCCCAGAAACAGGAAATGTCTTTATGCCACCTTCAAGCATTATTTCAGTTTTTCTACATTTTTTTTCTCATCACACAAACCCCATTTTGCAACAAGCGCAGGGAGTTAGTGCAGCAATGCATGAAGTCAGTGTTACAACAGACTTAATAAAAACTCTGTGTGTGTGTGTGTGTGTGTGTGTGTGTGTGTGAGAGAGAGAGAGAGAGAGACAGAGACAGAAAGAGAGAGAGAGAGAGACAGAGAGAATGTTTTTGCTGTCTCTTTTGAAGACATATAGAAAGTTCAAAACAAACACACAGCTTTTATAAGCCACATGTCTGTGCCGAGTGTGTATGTTTGGTCGAGCTGGTTTGGAGGGAAGTCAAAGTGGACCCCACCCAGGGTGGTAGAGGTCAGGCCTCTGTGTCAAGGTCTTTTCAGATATCTGTGCAGGTCTCTTGTCGTCCCAACCTCTGTATGTTGGAGGGCTCCTGGGATCAGTTCTCAGCCCTCCAGTCTCATGGCTCAAACTACAGATCTAAATCCCTTATCCAAAACCCTTAGGGCCAGATTTTAGAAATTCAGACTTTTTGATTCTAGAAGGTTAATATAATATATACTCTGAATATTACATAATACCTCCCAGCAGATTCTTGGGTGGCCCTTTATGGCGAAACAAATTAATATTTCAATAACACAACTGTATAAATTGTATAAGTTCACACTAAGTGGAATAAATATAGACAATAAACAGCCTTGGGTCAGATTGGGTCACGGTTTGTTGCTAAATGATTTTGACCCAAATTGCAAAAAAAAAAAAAAAGCCCAGCTTTTAGAGGTTTTTGGACTTCGGAATCATGGGTCAGGTACTTTGAATGTGTCCCATCTGTTTGCTGGTGACTACCGAATCCAGATCTTACGCTTGGACTTTTCTCCTAAACTTCAGGTTCGTATATCCAGTTATCTCTGGCTGTCTCAGAGTTGTCTCCAACCGAGTCTGTCCAAACTCTGCTCCTGGTGCCCCACTCCCACTGCTCCACTCACAGGCTGTTGCTCAGCTAAGGGTAGCTCCACGTTTTGCTCAGACCAAAAGTCTCCATGCTAGCCTTGAGCCCTCTCTTTATCTCACACAATGCATCCAATCCCTTGAAAACAGCTTCAGGCTCTGACCATTTCCCATCAACTCCACTACACCCCACCCTTCCTAACCACCACCATTTCTCACCTGGACTATTATAATAGCCTCCAACTCTCGTCTGGGTTATTGCAATAGCCTCCTGAGTGGCCTTCGTGCTTCCTCATGTCTGCCTAAGGTTTGTTCTCCACACAGTAGCCAGAGTGAGCCTTTCAAAGTATAAGTCACAGCAAGTCACTGCTCTGCTCCAACTCTCCTCTGGCTCCCCATCGGCTCAGAGCCCGAGCCCGAATACTAACTGCACTCTGCCTCTCTGACCTCGTCTCCCACTTCTCCTCCCTTCACTCTGCTCCAGTCGTGCCCATCTCCTTCCACTCCTGGCAAAGGCCAGTCCTGCCCTATCCCTTCCCCATGCCTGTTATGCTTCTGTCATCCTCCCAGAAATCTGCAGGGCTGGCTCAGGTGCGTATTGGGAAGGCCTTCCATGATAAATTAATAGAAAATGTAATGCACAGTCACCCGACCCAAACTTTGAAACCTCCCTTCTTGCAACCAAGGCATGAAATTCTCTAAATGAAAACCAACAAAAGAGTCACCTTAGAAAAGATCTACGAACTAAAACTAGCTTCCGGTTACGTCTACTATGGGCAATAAACACAGCATGGACGCTCATAAGGACAGATTTGAAAGTTTCAAACTCGATTTTTCTTTGGCATCTTCGAAAGGCTGAGGACTCTCTTTGTGCTTGGGGAGTGGTTTACGTCTTCTCTTTATTTCAAGCCCTGTTTCCCTTAATTAACTAGTGATTGTAGATGGCCCTAAACTGTCCTCAATGTCGGAGTGAGTTCATAGAATCTCGTTAATATGGTTTATAACACAATATACATGTGATGTACCTCTTTTTTATGCTTGTCCAGAATATCATATCTGTGATACACAGCTGTGGCTTACGGACATATTCTGACATTCAGAGCTTGAACAATATACACATACCCATTGCTGCGTGCTGCAGAAAGTACCTTCCCTCCTAGTTCAGATGTTGGTGTGGGCGTAGCGTACGTATGTCTAACTTGTGTGTCCAGCTGCATTCGCCTGCTCCTTTTGTAAGGCCTGGGACATCAGCTCTGGGTCATGTTCTCAGATGCCTGAATAGATCACTTCACCTTACTGCTCACTGTGCCTCAGTTTCCCTAACTGTACATGAGGGGATTGAGCTACATAATGTTCTTCTTCAAGCAACAACAGATTTATTCTTTGATTTTCTTTTTAAATCACAAGTTAAAGTAGAAAGTGGAAGGAAAGTACAAAGTTTAGAACACTATGGCTATGCACAAAGAAAAAAATCACATTATTCCACTCCCCCATAGATAACCTTTTTTCCCCTTTTCTGCATGTACCCACCCATATACATTTTATTTTTACAAAATTGGATTATAAAATATATATCCCTCTATAATCTCATTTTTCCTCCACTTAATGCCATATTTTGAATATCTTTCCATATCATTAAGCATAATTCTACAAGATTTTTTTTCACTATGGCACGGTATTTAATTATTTGAATATGCCACAATTTATTTAAATAGTTTGCTATTATTGGACAATTAGTTTCTAATTTTACACCCTTTAAAAATGCTGTAATGATCATCTTTGTATTGAAATTGTTTTGCACATGTGTGATTTGGGATAAATTCCCAGAAGGAGAATTGCTAGGTCAAAGGATTTTTGTTATATAACACCAAACCACTCTACAAATTTTGTACCAATTTACAGTTCATCAGCAGTGTGTCAAGAGGGCCTATTTCTCCCCACTCTCACCAGCACTGGATAATATCATTTAAGATAACATGTTTTTGTTTTTTTTAATTTTCCATTCAAGGTGGTCTTAGGGCAAATGTGTTTGTATCTTTGCCTACCCGAGACCCAATCTAAGTAATAGAAAAGGAAAAAAACTGTGTGTGTTGGGGAGAGATAACGTTTTCTAACACCAGGTAAGCAGAAAGAAGTTATCATCAAGCTATTGCAGTGAATTTCTGAGGATGAAAATAGAGGGCAGGGTGGCAACTGATGGAATAGGATAGAGGCACTGAAGCCTGGCCTAGAGCCAGCTATTCCATAGAACCCTAAGGGGCTCCAGGTTTGGAGACTGTAGTTATTTACCTCAGGGATCAGGAGTGAGATATGGAACTGAAAATACATGTATGTGACTACCTGAAGGTCGGAGTGTGGAACTATATGCTTCCTACTCTTACAACCGAAGGACTTGGAGCCAGACGCTAACTGCAAGTGTAAAAAAAAAAAAAAAAGGAAAATTCATAAAAAAGGTCCAATGGTTTGGTGAGAAATACCAAGGCTGGTGTGGGTACCCCCTGCTATAATGGTGGCTCCCACTCTCTAACCCTAAGGCAGATGTGCCAGTGTCCACAGAAATATATTGCATCCATAAACCAGGAAAAGAAAAAGATGCTATGAGAAAGAATGCATAAAAATAGGAAATATTTCTGAAACTCAACATATTATTGTTAGAAATAAAAGTTCAGTGAAAGGGTTGTAAGATAAAGTCAAGGAAATCTAGAACATGGACTGAAAAGAGAAATGGAAATATATATATACCAAATAGTAAGAGACATAGGAATTAATTCTGTTGGTCCAACATCTGAATAATAGGAGTTTCATAGAGAAAATGGAGAAGAAGACAATAGCAAAGAGCAAATAGAAGAGTATCTCCCACAAGTTCAGTTTCATTCAGTACAGTGAATCAAAAACAAACAAACACACACACCCGAAGACATATCTTTGTGAAATTTCAGAAAACCAAAGATAAAGAAAAGATTTTCAAACTTCCAGAGAGTCAAAACAAAACAAAGTTATCTACTGAGCAACAGAAATCAAGCTGACATTAGTCCATTGTCATTGTTTACGTTAGAAGTAAGTTCTGATAATGATTTTTTTTGAACCTAGATTTCTGTATCCAGTCAAACTGTCAATCATGTGTGAGGGCAGGCAGGCGAGTTCTTAGAAAGCTGGCTTTCTACACACTCACTCTTAATCAATATTTCCATTAGAATGTACTTTACTGTGAAAAACAAGGGAATAACCCAGAACAAGGAAGATGATGGATTCCAGTACCAGTAGGTGCACCCAGCACAGCAGTGAAAAGACGTGACAGCACTTTATCTACGCAGCAGACCAGGGAGAGATCAGTCCAGATTAGGAAGAGGAGGACAGTGGGGGTCTCCAGAAAGGCAAACCCTGAGAGAAAGGACCCTGGGGAAATGTGAAGATCTGAGAAAGACAATTAGTAGAGTGGAAAAAAAAATTCATTTGAATTTGATACTAGTTCTTTTCTCCATTGAGTGGCACTTGGGTTCTCACATTGGACCCATTTACAAAGTCATAATAAGTAAACACTATTAATTAGCTTTCAGATTTTACAACCAATGTATACATAAAGCACGTAACTCAACTACAGTTAGAGAGCAACACTGATATGTTGTCAGTGTTGATAGTCTAACAATAAAGGCACGGGGGGTGGGGTGAGAAGCAGGCAGAGGAGGGAAAAGGCTGGAAGCACTAACGTCCTCTAGTTAGAATGTGGAGGGTCAAGGGATATTGTCTGTAGTTAGTAGATCAAGAAATTGACATTTTGGATTACTTTTTGCTGTTAGAGAGATGAACAGAGGAGGAGCTAAGAATTGTGATGTATAATTATTTTGTGGAGGGGAAGCGGAGGGATGTGGTGAGTCAATTAAGTCCACGTCTATCACAAAAGCAAGGCAAGAGAAAATGTCTAAGCAATCAGGACATTGAGGCATAAACTTTATATTTAGGGACATGACAATGACCACCAGAAAAACCCAAATAGAAATGATTAGAATTGGCTCCCTCTGGGGAATCATGGGGCAGTGGGCTGTTGCTTCTCATTATAAAGTGACATGTGTTTTTTTTTGTTTTTGTTTTTTTAAACTGAACACATTATGATACTTAGATTTGTTTGTCTTTTCATAAGCAAGTAACACAGCAATGCATAGCCCCAAAACAGCTTTGGCGAATTTGATAGGCAAAATAGAAGAAACAAAAATTTACCCTGAATTTTATTTCTTTGCTTATTTAAACCAAGTGATTTTTAAGTTGATTATGACTCTTAAATTTCATGCTTCTATGATTTTTAGACAACTGTTTCTTCTCATAGGATATAGTTACAATTATAGGATGAAAAGGGGTGGCAAATAGGATTTGATATATATAAAATCTCCATACAGTGCTTTCCGGGAGGGCACTTATTCCCCAAAGTTATGCATGCTGCACTTGTATGTATATCTTGTTGTCCGAACCTCCCCGCTGTTTTGCTGTGGGTTTGGTATACCTTCAACTGTGAGCTCCAGGACCATGAAGGAGCGTTACTTTCATTGTTCTTATGCCCAAGAAGAAGCTCTGTCATCCCGCATACAGTGTGAGCTCCTTGAGCAGCTCACAATGTGTTCTTTCCACCCCATCTCCTTGAGCCCAGGCCATTTGTTAAACAGCATGCCAGGCCCCAAGGAACAGGACATTGGGTCTGGAGGTGGAGAGTGTTGCTGCTGCTTCTTGAAGCTGTGAGAATATGGACAAGCCCCTGAAATCCCTAATCCTCAGTGTTCTCATCCCTGAGATGTTTAAGAATAAGGGTATTGCCTCCCTCATCTAGAGAGCACCAGTAAAGTGCTCCATAAAAGGTGTTCACAAGAGTTGTGATTATTATTAAGAATAAAACAGTCTTTCTTCTTGAGGAGCACGAAGTGACGAATGACATTTATAATGTCTTGGGTTTTGAAGGGAGTCAGGAACCGAACATCTTTGTGAGAAGCCATTTATGAAAGGTTCTGCTGCATTGTGATATTACAGAGACAGAAAAGTTCCTGATCTGAAGATGACTTTTCTGGTGGCACAGTCCTGAGCTCCCAGCTGAGCTTGCCTCTGTTCCACCTGGATCCATTCAGTTTCAATTGGCGTGTCTAGGGATTACCTGCTTTGTGCCCAGCCATCAATCACGAACCGCAGAACCCCCAAAAGGAGCACATGGTTCTGCCCTAGAGTTGCTTGCAGTCTAAGTGGGAAATAGCTATAATCACCAGACAGCTTACATTTATAGGATGCTAGTTGTGTGCCAGGCACAGCTCCAAGTGTTTAAATTAAACCATCTCATTTAATCCTCCCAACAACACTATGAGGCAGGTGCCACTGACATTCTCCATTTATAGATGAGGAAATGAAAGCAAGGGCCACACAGCTTGTAACTGGGATTTAAACCCAAGTAGGCCAGCTTCAGAGCCTTTGCTCTGAATCACTGCAATGTGTTGGCTTAGTGTAAAAAATAGGAAATGTAGAAAAGAGCACACACATGCAAATACACTGCGTGAGAGAGACCATTGCAAAGCAAAATGCAAAGTGGAGATTGGTAGTGCGTATTTTTCACTTCAGAACACTGGGGGTCAGTGGCTACAAGTCCTGCTGTTTTTACCCAACATCTCTTAGGTAGGATATACAGTCACACACTGCCATTTTCCCGAAAGAAGATAGAAAAACTATACTGTGACCGGGCAATGCTTTGCAGACCATTACCTGCTCTCAATATTAGGTTCGGCACCTTTGGATGTTTTCTCAGTGCAGGAAAGCATTTGCGTACACACAGAGTTATTTGTTTTTAGCCACCTCTGTCATCAGAGGGAGCCAGCTCTCAGGGTCTATTTCTGAGCCTGCTGAAAAGAGGAAGCAGGTGCTAACTTGCATTGACTCCATTTGTGGCCTGTGGAGAGCTAGGATCTGTGACATAGGCCTCCTGTCCAGGCGACAGGAGTGTCACACAGAGGTGGTGGCTGCTGCTCAGTTGGTTTCCGGGGGATGGGAAAGCACTCTGTCAGCCAGTTTTGAAGGACATTTATTTAAGACGTGTCTGGTAGCTGAAGCAAGCTGCTCTCTGGGGGGTTGGAGGTTAGAAATAGTTAGCAAAAATGGCATTGACTTAAATTTTGTAACAAGCTAACTCAAAAACACGATTTAAAAAATCAAATGGTTCAAAACACCATAGAGTGAAAAATAAACTCCCTTACCTGATTTCTGTTCCCTGAGGCAATCCGTTTCCTTTTGACTAAGACTCCTTCTAGAGATAACCTATGGGTAACAAGTGTGTGAAAGACTATATGTGTGTGTGTGTGTGTGTGTGTGTGTGTGTGTGTGTGTGTGTGCATGTATATTCACATACACACCCATTTTATTCACGTGGTAGTCTAGCGTAGTAAACACACCGCACCTTGCTTTTATTCCCCACTTCATATATCCCAGAGATAGTTTCATGTCAATCAGTACATTTAGATCTTTTTATTCTTTGTCTTAGGGCTTGCTTAGTGATCTACAAGTATACCATAATTTATTTAAGAAGTCCCCTATTCATGGATATTTAGACCCTTAAGGTCATTAAAAGCCATTCTAGAACATTCGGTCTAATTGTCTTGTCTTACATATGAGGAAATTGAGATCCACACACACAAAGACAGATTTAAATAATTCAGCAGGCTCTCCAACCTACATTTGGGATGTGTTTCTCGCTGTTATCGTATTTTGATCACAAAAGACAGAAGAAGGTGGCTGTGTCTCTGAGTGTGCTTTGCACACGTGGGTGTGTGTGTGCATTGTGCCTACACAGGTAGGTGTGCATTATGCTGTGTGACAGACATGCTCTTGAAGAACTCCAAATGAATCCTTTTATTTTTAAAACTGGAATATGAAATTTTACATGCCCCAGGGGTAGGAAGATGATTTGTTAGTTAAAAGGAAAATTGTGGAGCAATCCTTATGTGAAATGATGACTTCTTTTTTTCCTCTTTAAAAAATGGCTTCATTGAGGTGTAATTTACATGCAAAAACATGCATCTATTTTAAGTGTATGGCTTGATGCAGTTGACAAAGATATACATTCATGTAACCAGCACCCAATCAACGTATAGAAAATGTCTCTTTCCCCCAAAAGTTCTTCCATGCCTGTTTTTTTCTTTTTTTTTTTTTATTGAATATATACTTCAAAATACAATACTGGCAAAATCATTCAATGGTCTTCTGTGCATCTGTGCATTCAGTTCCCACCTCCACCTCCAGGAGGTATGTTTTTTGTCAATATAGATTAGTTTTGCCTGTTCTAGAACATCATGTAAGTGGAATGGTACAGTCTATACTCTCTTGTGTTTGGTTTCCTTCCCATAGCATCCGTTTTGCTGCATATATCAGTAGTCCCTTCTTTAATGGTAAGTAAGGTCCCATCATGTGGATGGAGCATGGTTCAAGTATTTATTGACCTATTGTTGGACATTTGAGTTGTCTCCAGTGTTTAGCTGTTATAAATGAAGCTGCTAGGAACATTTGTGTACAGGCTGATGGCTTCCCAAGTAAATCATCTCTGTAATTCACTTGTGCCGATCCGGTTTAAAATCAGGCCATACAACCATTGAGCCAACATGTATAAAAATGTATTAGATCCCTCCCATGTGTTGGACAGAAAGGGTTCTGCCCTGCAGGGATGTACATGAAAGTCTGCGTAACATTTTTGCGCTGCTGTGGAAGGTGTTTGGAAAAAAAAAAAATCCACTCCCCTTATTTTATGAAAGTCAGCGCTATTGGAAGCCTGTTAGAGTGGAACCCTTAAAATGTGTGATTACATGTGCATCTCTGCTTTTCAACCAGTTGACGCACTCTATCCGTAGGGCTAGTAGCATACTCCTCTTCAAATGATGAGTCTTTAATTTAATTAGCGGTTATCTTCAAAGTCTGCACCCAGCAGCTGCTCAAGAGCTGCCCACTGCAGTGCCTCAATATCTTGTGCTTTCCAAAAGAAGAAGCTACTAGGAGGACATCTGCTCTGTGACGGTCTCCTGCTCTGTCTGGCTTGCCTCTTCCATGCCAGACACCTCTGGAGCCCACACTGTGCCCAACATGCCTCCAGAGGAGAAGGGCCAGCGATAGAGAGGGTGCAGGACTTGGGCAGGGGGTCCTCTGCTTTGGGAAAAATCCCTGATTCTTCTCTCTTCTCCCCTACACCTCCTCCTTCCTCACTCCCACTCTTCTCTAAGTGAAAAGGAAAGTCTATTATTTAAGACTTAATTGGCGCAACGTGGGTAGTGCAAGCCTCTCTTCCTCCTTCTCATCCTTTCTGGATTCATCTTTTTCTGACCCACTCTCTACGTTTTGCTTCTTTCTAGGCCCTAGTGTCTGACAACAGATGGAAAAGGAAGTGAAACTCAAATTGGGGGCTGTTCCCAGTTTTGCGGGTTGTTCTGTTGACTAGAGGTCCCCGGCGAAAGTTGAGCCTACGGTTAGGAGGAAGCGTGTCTGAATTTCTGACCTCTTTGCCTTGAACTTGACTGACCCCAAACACAGGCAACGGCCTGTGGGTCCCAACGACATGCGGCAGTAACTCCTAAGCGGGGTGCCCAGTGCGGCATCGTGGGTGAGGTGCTGGCTGAGCGGTCAGGGTTCCACTGGAAAGTGTGGCATGGTGTCGGGAATGTTGGACTGAGAGTCTAGAGTTGAGGGTACAAGTTGCGACTCTGCAGTCACCTCAGGGCTGCCCAGCTCCGGGGGACTTATTGAGAGACTGCTGTGTTATTGGTGCCCCCTGGAGTTGGGAAGTGGAATGTTCTCCCTCGTTGGGCTGTTTTGGCCACTTCCTTAACCTCAGTGTTGTCACACATACAATGGCGCTAATAATACTTGTTATCTTACAGGTTAATTGAGAGGAATACATGAAATAGTGTGTGGGAAGGGCTTTGTGATTGGTTAGGCGCCACCCCCCAAAAAGTGCCTGTGGGCATTTTTGCTTTTCAGAGATTTCTTTTTTCATGGGTCTATGGATGGTTTCGGCTCTTTCCCCATTGCGTTGCTCTAACTCAAAGGAGTGGAGCTCTGTTTATGCCCAGACCTTCTCCAAGGTCTGGGTGGGGAGCGGGGGGTGAAGGCGAAGTAATGGGAGGCATTGCTCTGCCTTAAACCAGCCGGGCTGGAAAGCCAGTCAGTTGCACCTGAGAAGGAAAACGAACCCACAGAGGCATAGTGGAAGGAGAACCCTGGGACTGGGTTGTCGGAGAAGGCTTCGAGGGCGAAGCAGGGCTTAGAATGAGAGCTCCATAAAAGTCATTTCTCCTGCGTGTTCCAGGCAGCCCTGAGTGAGAGTTTGGCTTCAAGGTCTCAGCCTGAGTTTTTCCATCAGAAAAGTAGGTAATGTTGCTGACCGTCTAGATTAAATGAACTAATGCAGGTAAAGCACCAAACACAGTGCCTGAGGCTCAGCAGGCATTCACACAACACATGGTCACCCTTCCCTTCTCCTCTCACAAGCAGCTCATAGCCCCCTGAGGACAAGGGTTCGAGCCTGTCTTGCTCTGGGGTTCCCCTGTGCTGGGTACAGGACCCTAACCTTGGTGCTTTATTTGATATTCACTACAGTCATCAGATGTCCTTGAAGAACATGGAATAATATCAACTCTGGGCAAGAAAATGTCTTTTTTGTTGAGGGAAGCTTGATATAGTAGAAAGAATGTTGGAGTAAGTGGCAGATTTGAAGACTTGGCGTTTTAATAACAACAATGACAACAATTGTTGTCAGTGACAACTGAGGATTTCACGCCAGGCACCATGCTAAACACTTTCCCTAGATTATCTCATTTAACATCACGACAGCCCAAATGACACAGGACCTGTAGCATTTCCTTCATCTCACAGAGGAGCATTCTGAGGCTTAGAAAACGTAGTTGCTTGCTTCAGGCCGCAGAGCCAGTAAGTTCACTCTTCACCACCACTGACTACCTCCTAAGTGCCAAGAGCTTTGCATGTATTTCTCATAGAGTTTTCACAACAACCCATTTCACAGATGAAGAGATTGAGGCAGAGGCTCAGGGAGAGTAAATAATTGCCTGAGTTGGTAAGTGACAAATTTGGAATCCAGCCCTCGTCTGACTCCAAAGGCTGCATTTGTCTCTCTCGCTGTTCTCTTGCCTTGCTTCTGGCCTCAGCTGGAGGGGTTGCCAACGACGCTGGAGCTTGAAAGAGAATCATAATCAAAGAAACAGAGATAGTAGCTGGGAAGACTCATCAAGTAAAAGCATGAGGTTCAAGGAGATTTGATAAATAGGGTTGCATCTGGGAGAATGAGAATGGACCTGGAGCTCCGGAAAAGGAGCTTAGAACTAACCCTGGGAATGGTTAGGAGGAGGGAGGAGGCCTGCTTTTATGTGGTGCCAGCTGCCTGGTGGTGTTGCCCACAGACAGTTTGCAGAGGCTATGCATGGTTGGGCACCTATGTAGCTTCATTATCCAGGCCTTGGGACTGTGAACAGAATCTGTGATTAAACCAGTTTGGCTCTGAAGTTCCACCACACTCCACCACCTTTTGTGCTGATAACCCCTCTAGTCACCCACGGTAAAGTTGCACCACCCTAGATGAATTCTCAAAGCCTCCTCACTTGGCTGGCTGGGGCTCTGCTAGTGCTCGACGGCCATCTGCCCAGGCTGCAAAGCTCTCTGTTGCTTTTGGCATGTTTAATAGCTTAATTTCTATTTTTCTGTTTGGAAATGCAGTTCATCGGCATTGAAGCAGCAGTGGATGCTAAAATGGTTCCTGATGGCTATCTTGAATGTTAATATCCTAATACATTTTATCGTCAATGACCTGTCCTCCCGACACGAGTTCTCACTCCCATTTTGTAAAGATAGGCACGCTGCCTGCCTTCGGATCGGCCTCGCAGCCCATCTCATTCCTTTGCTGTCTCCTCCCTGCTTTTCACAGATAGCATTGTACTTCTCCAATGAAGTCCACAGTCGTGGGAAATCTCTGACTTAGAGGATATGAGAACGCGTTTCATTTTGCCGGCAGGGTTTAATAGGGGTGATCTAATCTCTAAAAGGCATACATTATTTAAATTCCATGCTTTTGGACAAGGGGGCCCCTGATATTTTTGAAATGTGGCAGGGATAGGATTCTGGTTTGGCTCTGATCCGTAGAGCCGACTGTCGGTTTTCCTGTTTGTAATTCAGTGCAGGGGCCGGGTTATGCTTGTGGCGGGGTGGGGCAGCAGAGGGGCAGTACTAGTGGTGAGGGGGCTGGGGAACATTTTTTTTACCCAGAAACCTAAAATCACAGACTCTTGGGGTGGAAGAATGGGGAAAGTCGTCTCATGGCATCACCAGTTTATGATTTGGTCCCCATTTGGATCTCAGGCTCCACATCCTAGGTGAATGGCTTCTGTGTGGCAACCTGAGAGTTTTCTGCACCCCTCACTCCCTGCCCTGACCGAGCATGTGAAATGTCACCAAGGGCCTCACCTAGGAGGCATTGAAGACCCCTGCTGATGAAAGTGAAACTCTGAGGGAAACCGTAAGCACTCTCCACCATGAAAGACTGAGTCTGGAAATAGAGAGGGCTCATGAGGGGCTCGGGGAACCTAGACTGTGAGTGGAGTGAGCTGTTGGGGGAGAAACCTGGAGAATATCAGTTCAAGCTGAGTTTTTTACCTCACAGGGAGTATATGGCGCTCATGGCCCAGCTGACTCTTTTTCCCTCTCACCTCGTTTGAATGTCACTGGTACATATCACCTGCCTGCCTCCTTTCCAGGGGACAGGGCCTTGGACGGGCAAATGATCCCAGAATAGGCTCTGGAAGTTCTGAGCCTGGAGCCTTTTCCCACTTCCTCAAATGTTTATTGGGTGTCTCCTGACAAACAGACAGTGAGCTAAGCACCAGGGATGCAAATAGGATTCTCATACTTTCTGTCTAGCAGAAGAGATAGACATATGGACCGTAGAGCGCAGTTTAATAGGAGCCATCGTTAAGATATGCATGTGTACTGTGGGAACACACATAAGGAGGTAATTAATTCTGACTGGGTCTATCTGGAAAGGCTTCAGAGAGGAGGTGATAATTGACCTTGACCTTGAAGAAGCAGGAGGTATTCACCACAATGACCCTTCCTAAGTAATGCTTGCTAAGTGTGTTCCTGCTCTTTTCTGGGGACGATGAAAAAGAAAAGGAGGGTAGTGTTTCCTGCCCTCAAGAAATTCACAGCTTGTGGGGGAGAGAAGCCTGGCACGTATAAGCCAATTAGAGTCCTGTGTAGACAGCTGGGATTATGCGTGTGGGGGTCGGCTACCAGGGCCACTTGGTCATCCATAGCTTCTAGAGTTACTGCTCTCTCTCATGGAGGACACTGGTTCAGTAAGGATGGGTCAGACCTTGCAAAGATGTCTCAACTACAAGAGGCCTAGCCCCTCTGACTTATCTCCCCTCGTATGATTTTATCAGCCTGGTTCTGTGTAGAAGTAGTCAGCTGGATTTGGAGGTCGGGGGAGGAAGTGAAAGTGGGTGAAGGTCAGTGGTAAGACTTTAGTGATATCGCCTCTCCCTTTAAAACCCTGGTAGGATCTGAGGTTTGCGGAACGCATGTGCCGACACACAGCCTGAGCACAGGGGCCTTCAGTCTCACACAGCTCGTTCAGACCACGCATGGTCTCTGGCTTTGCTTATGCGGTTTCCTCCATCTTGAAGGCTTCCTTTCTTGCCTTCATGAGGTCTTCCCAGACTGCTCTTCTGCACTGATTTCAGGCTCAGCAGACTCTCTATCAGTTATTCTGTTTCCCTCATCATTAAGCTGGGGTCAGCATTATTCTCTGGTTTTTTGTTTTCTTTTGTTTTGGTTTGTTTTGGGGGTTTGTTTTTTTTAACACCTTAAGAGCAGGAATAGTGTCTTATGCTTCTCTTATTTCCCCTGTGAGCAGTTTGTACAGTATAAAGAACGTAGGTTTCTTTAGACCATCTTGGCAGAATCTCAGCATTACCTTGGAACTTTCCTTATCGGTAAAATGGGATAACACAGAGTTTCTCAACCTTGACATTATTGGCATTTGGGGCTGGATCATTCTTTGTTGTGGGGATTGTCCTGTCCTGTGTGCTGTAGAATATTTAGCAGCAGCCCTGGCCTCTACCTGTTAGATGCCAGTAGCACCATTCCCTGTCCAGTTATGACAAAAATGTCTCCAGATGTTTTTGTGTTCCCTAAATGTCCCCTGTGTCAGTGTCCCCTGTGCCAGTGTTTCCTTTGTGCAGCAAAATCACTTCCAGTTGAGAATCACTGGGGTGAACTACCAGTTGGGTGTGCAGTGGACCTCGTCAAACTGTATCCAGGACATTGTAGACAGTCCATAAGTGCAGATTCTACTTCGTTCCAAGTTCACCGAGCACTTGACACTCCGTAGGCTGATTAATTGAATGGAGCTGTGACTATGGGTTTTCGCCACTTGGGGTGGAAATGTCATGGAACTGTTGGGGTGCCCCCAAGACGCACTAACAGAGTCACTGTCATTTTCTTAATTGCAGATCGATCTGGAGCCAGAAGGCAGAGTGTATGTCATCATCGATCTCTCAGGGTCGTCGGGTGAAGGTAGGAGAGCGTGACCTCTCATCCTTTTCCTCTTCTGTTGACCCTCTGTCTTCCAGTTTCTCCCTTCCTTCCTTAGCTGGCATGTTTCATAGTGACATTTAATGAGTTGGCACACTTTAAAGGAAAAAGGGTATTTTGAAGATGCTGTGTACCAATAGGGACAAACCATCTGTTATCTTTGGTGGAGCAAGAGGGAGGATTTTTGACTTACAACATGAGGCCAGTAACAGCGACGCTCCTGCCTGCTGGTGCACCAGGCGGGCTTCCACGGAGTTCCAGCGTCTCCCTGGAGGCTCCCGTGGGGGTTGTGTGTGTGTGATGGGAAGGAAGTCAAAGCAGTTGGTCTAACGGTATTCAGACATGCAACAAATAAGGTATCACATGGCAGAATCTTTTTTTCTTTGGAGCTTTTACTGAAGTGTTATTTTTTTTTTAATTATTTTAATAATTATTATTTTTTAGCCAGTCCCTCACGTAGGGCCAAGCCCTGATCTTAAAGAGTAATAATGAGGTAAGGGAACATCCACCCCCGCTGGCTGATTACACAGGGTATAGATGTTCTCAGATAGTTGGGTTTTTCTTCTTTCTTCTTCATACACCCTCTGCTCTTGATCCTGTCTTTGTCCACTTGTTACTGGTAAGGGCTTGCTGGGTCATGAGGCCTGAGCAGCCAGGGGAAAGGGGAAGACCAGATAATAAACCTTGTCCACACAGGAACAGGGAGGTGGTGGCAGACTTGGGCTCTAGAAAAGTTAGGAATTAGGATGGAAATTTAGTTATCGGGACTATTTTTCCTCTCCTCTTTCGTGGGCAGGGGGACAGAACAGTTGGTTTTGATGTCATGGCAGAAAGATCAGAAGACCAAGGCAGTTTCCTCTCGGCAATGAGAAAAAGATGGGGTTCAGGGGCTGTGGCCCAAAGGGAAGGCCAAACAGCTCCCTCAGGACCTGGCTAGCAGACTCGGGCCTTTTACAGCATCTTCCAGCATATCGGGGAGCACAAGCACAAAGTCACATGTTCTCCTCTACTTTAGGGAGGAAGCTCTAGTTTAAGGTTCAATGGGAGCAGAGATTATGTAAGCGAATTCAAAGGAACAGCTCAAATGATGCACTTGACAATGGTGCCCGATGATTTTCATTTGGCTGATTTATTACCCAGTTTCAATAGGTGTTCAATAATTGTGTGTACAGGGGGCTCATAAAAGAATTTGGTTCTCTTTGAATAGATTGAAATTATTTGGCATGGGTTTAAAACTTTAAACATCCTTCCAAAATTGGTCTCTTAACATTTTTTGTTCTTTGTTGCAAATTACATTTTGATGTTTCCAACTTTGCTTCTCTGTTCTCAGCTCAGAACAGCCCAGAATAGAATCTGTTGTAGAAGATTTGGGGATTTAGCAATCTTTAGTATGAAATATTTAAGACATACAAAAGGGACTAAAGAATAATAATAAACCAAGCACAAGTGTACCAACCACCCAGATTAAGAAATAAAGCAGCCAGTAAGGTGAAGCATTGCTTTCAGACGAGTGTGATCCCAGTCTCACCAGACTTAAAAGTACATATTTTTGGGCAGCCAGTTGACTCAGTTGGTTAGAGTGTGGTGCTCATAATACCAACGTCACCGGTTCGATTCCCACATGGGCCAGTGAGCTGCGCCCTTCACAGCTAAGAGTGAAAACAACGGCTTGACTTGGAGCTGAGCTGCTGGTGGGCGGCTGCTTGGCTCAGTTAGAGCGCAGAGCTCATAACATCAAGGTCGCCAGTTCAATTCCCACATGGACCAGTGAGCTGCGCCCTCCACAACTAGATTGAAAACAATGACTTGACTTGGAGCTGATGGGTCCTGGAAAAACACACTGTTCCCCAATATTCCCCAATAAAAAATTTAAAAAAAAATACTGAAAAAGAAAAAGTACATATTTTCAATCTGCAATTGGGTGCCACATATGTGAAGGGGATTTTTGACCATATAAGTGGTCAGTGCCCCTAACCCCACTTTCTTCAAGGGTCCACTATAGAAGGAGACCTTGTTTCATTGAGCTTTGCTTTCTTGTGCTTCACATATATTGCATTTTTTACAAACTGAAGGCAAGACCATCTATTAGCAAAAAGATTCTGACTCGCTGTATTGCGATTCTCACTTTATTGTGGTGGTCTGGAACGGAACCCGTTATATCTCCGACGTGCGCCTGTATTACAGTGGCCTCCTAATTGCAGACGCTGGAGAAACATTTGATGAGCAAAATCAATCCCCTTTTTTTCTTTACATAGTCGATATACAAAGGGATAATTAATTAAATATGTATTTCCTGTGCCAAGATGCTCGGCAACCAATGGGAGGCTTGGATTCTTTTTTTCGTTGAAAAGATTAACGACTTGCAAAATTATAGAAGACGTCCATTTTTACATTAGAGAGAAAGGATATGGACAAATGAATGAGTAAATAAATCAAAAGCAATTGATTTTTTTTCTTCTTGCTTCTATGGCTTATTGCATGTGAATGGCCAAAGCAATTTTCACTGGGCTGAATTCTTAGTCTCCTTTTTAAAAAAAAAAAAAAAAAGAAAGAAAGAAAATCTCTTTCATCTAAAGAAAATAGAGTTTACTTCAGAAATGCTGATGCATGCCAGACTCTGTAAAGTGCTAGCATGTGTTGCTCTGAAGAAAAGGAGAACTTTTTCTACTCTTTTTTTCCCTTGCTGTTGCTGGATTTGGGATTCTTTCCCTGGATGGTGGGAAGGACTTCCAGCAAACCCTGCTAGAAGCTGATCTTCTTGTGCTCTGTGTTCTCCTCATCTGTTCTCTCTGTCCTGCTGCTGGGACTTTGAGGGCTCCTGACCCAGAGGTGGTTTTGTTTTTGGAGGGTTGGGAGGGCAAGGAGAGGAGTGGAGGATGCGTAGCCAACACATTTGTTACCTAGGCTGCGTGAGAAGGGTCCAGTGCGAAAACGGTTGCCGTAGCTAGGCTCCACAAACTACGTGCTTTCTTTAGTGAAAGTACCTAACTTTGTATTCCACGGAAGGTTGAAAAGAGAGTTGAAATGAGGCATAACTGACATTTTCACTACTCTATTATTCTGCATCAGGCCTCCCTTCAAACACTCCAGTCCCATCAATGGAAAAAAATATATTCATAGAAATTGCACAAAGTTTACAACATGTGCAAATACCAGAGAGTTCAGAGAAAGGTGCGGGGGTGAGACTGTGTGAATACACCTCCTCTTCTAGGATGTGCCAAAGAATTTTTTTTTTTTTAACTAACACACTGTAGAAAGCCTGGACGTTGACGTCTGCTAGAGCCGGAGCTAATGTGATTTCTAACTGTCTAATAAAATTCCAGTGCTTGCACGTCCTGTGCAGTTCACCATAATGGGATTTGACCAGTGTGTGCTTTAGCTAAACCAGGCAACCTAACCCCAGATGTAAGGGGTCAGGCTGGATGACAGTTAAGGTCATCTCCGGTCATGTGATTTTGTCCTTTGGTATCATTTGAATAGACGTCTATCAGAGCTCAAGGCTGAGGGCTGGCTGGTATCTGTAGCAGATAGAGGGGTTAAAAGAAAGGGACTCTTTCTGACAGGTACTGTGTGAGGCACTTTCCCTACATCATCCCAAGTAGCAAACCTTCGAATGCTCCTCTGTGACCCTCCCATCTCAGGCACCTCTTAGTGCTTTGCTGTTATCCTAAGTAAGGATCCTGTTTTCCTGGTAAATAGGGCACTACAGGCTCACCAGAGACTGTATAAATCAGAGCATCAGTATCCCAGGTAACAGAAGCATACACAACAATGTAATTCTCCAATGCGCAGACTATTATTTCCTGCGGTGCACATTAGTTAGTATTTCTTCCTTTGTTGTGACGTCATTTGTATATTATTTCTATTCTTTATAATAATGTGACAATGCTCCATGATTTACAGGCTCCCACAGGAGGGGCAATCAATCTGACCTGGGCTTTCTAGGCTCTTCTTCCTCTGCCTTCTGTCCAGGTGTAATATCCACCTGGGAGAGTTCTTCAGTGTCTAAACCAACAATAGAAAGAACAAGAAGTAGGCCTCACGGGTATGTTTGGATCACCAAGCTGTTTCTCCACTAAGATGCAGAAGATATAAAATAATCTGAATGGTTTTTACAATACATGCAGCACAAACAATGCAGTTCAGTCAGGTCCTGGAGTGACTGTATATTGTGGAAGCAGAAGATGAGGGGCAGGGGGCAGGATCCACCCCTCTGTGCTTCTTTCTGAAGCCACGAACAGCAGAAAGTCTGCTCTCTGGGACTGGCAGCGGCTAGACTGGAAACAGCCTAGGAGGCCACCAGTCCTGGGTTTCAGTCCTGGCTCTAGTGCTTACTAGTTTAGAGCTTCCGATTTCTCCTCCATAAATGGGGATAATAGTACCTCCGATAGGTACTACGATACGATTGCTGTCAGAACGGTGCCTTGGTCCAGTGCACTTGAATGGGAGATGCTTAGTAAACATCCTAAGGCCCTGGAGATCTGAGGGCAGGGAGGTGGGGGTAGCTCTAACCCAGTGCCCTTGAAGGAGCAGCAGGCAGGTTCAGAGAAACCATTCAGAGGAAATGTTTGAGGACAGGTTTTGGACTCCCGGGTGTACATGTCCAAAAAGTCCAAGGACATAGCAAAGTGACAAAGACGTAATCTATAGACTAATATATCTGGCCATGGCTATGACATTGCTTTCTGCAGAGTTCAGATCTTGCCATAGTTTTGGCCCATCCTCTCTCTCTCTCTCTCTCTCTCCCTCCGTCCCTCCCTCCCTCTCTCACTTGCTTTTCCCCACGCTTCCGCCAATGAAGTATTTCCCAAAAGGATATTCCCGAGCTTGTTTGTGTCCTCCGGCCTTTAATGTCAGAACTCCTTCCTTGTCGGGGCCAGGGCTGTGTCCTCCCTGCTCAGTGCAGACTGAGCACATGTGGTCCTCATACTCTCACTGGCCCTGGGTAAAAAAAGCCCTTCGTCTATTTGAGGACCATTATTAAATCCCTCTTCTTCAGGCTGAATCAATCAAATCCCCAACAACCTTTTTGAAGGGATAGTTTAGAAATCTTAACTCATCTTTTCAGCTCTCTTTTGGACTTTTTTCAAGTTGCACAGAGAGACAGACGTGATCGAACCAGCTTTGGTCCATCCTGGATAATAATGTGTGTGGAGCCAGCGCCTGACAGTGTGACCTCCATGTAGGAGACGGTGGCGCAAGAAGTAAAGCGATGTACCCAAAGCCACAAGGTGGATTACACGGTCCAGTTGGGTCCAGAACCCAGGTTACAACCCAGTGCGCCCCATTCTAAATCACGGCCCCATCATGAGTTTGCCAACCTGGCAAAGACCTCCTGACTTCTTTTTTTTCTCACTTTTAATTATTTTCTTCAGCAAGCTTTTTACAGAACTGTAAAGCTAAAGTTGTTAGTTTTGAATCCAAGGGAGACCCACAGTCCTTTTCAGAAACAAACAGGTTCCTTTTCCACTCTCTGAGAAATGAAAACGCCATTGGTCCCAGTTCAGAAATGAGCTCCTTCTCAGGCTGTCTGTAAGGTGGATCCATAACTAAGTCTTGGTCTGCAACTAGACCTGACTCAAATTTCAGCAGCTTAATCATTTTCCTTATATCCCTAGCAAGCATTAGAGCCCTTCCTTCAGGGTTGACGTAGAGGGGGAGGATTCTTGAAACTGCCTCAGTCAGTGGGCAGGTTCTATCTAATAATATCTCTCGGATCCCAGAGTCCCATTGACGCTTCGGTTGATAAGAATCGTACCTTTTTCCTTCAAAATTCTGCATTATTTAATCGAATGCCTTCTGATTATGAAAAAGTTAAAAAGAACTATTTGTTCAAATGAGCAATAGTTCCCAATGCAGTTTAGTAAATGTGCCCGGTTTGGTGCTTGTCCTAGATTTGGGGAAGAGGAAGTGGGGAGGTAAGTGGAAAATGAGAGATGACATTCGTATGAACACATGGCCTTGCCTTCAAGAAGTTTGCAATTGAATTAGGAACCTAAGACGGCTTGCAGCACAAAAGCATTAGAGAACAATGTCAGGCAGTCTCATAATGAGTGCCCAATCGGTTGTTACCAGGAATTCTCCAAATGGGAATAAATTGGGGCTGGACTAACTCAGAAAAACTTCAAGGAAGAGGCAGGGCTTGGGCTGCAAAGGAAAAAATAGGTCATCTGGATGGATAGGGAAGAAGTGAGGAGGCCACACTGAGCAGACAGTGTCATGTCATCATTGTCAGAAACAGTTTTGATGCTCTTATGTTTAGGTAAGGCTGGATAGACACAATAAATTACATCGATGCAGTTTGCATTCTCTAGGAGCTCTCCAACAAAGACAGCCATCAGTGTTGCAGACAGAAATTTTCATGCTTTGCAAACAAGAAAATGAAATGCCTTAAATGATTAAGCTGTGTTTGAAGGTTGAAGGATGTGTGTTCGTGGCCAAGGCCTCTCGTTCACCTTGGCCCCAAAGAAGGAGAAATGTTCTAGATCAAGTTTGGTCAAGTCTGGGACATTGAGCAGAGCACATTTTATAAGCATGGGACTTAGGTGATTAGAAGGTCAAGTGCAGGTCCAGGCATCCCTTTGTGATCATTTCTGCTCTCTCTCTCTCTCTCTCTCTCCCCTCCCTTAGCAATTTTATGTAGTCCCATGGTAAGCACACTACCACTCATCCTCTTCCTCTCCAGCCTATCTAGCTAGTGTCCTGGCGTCAAGCCCAGACACTCCCACTCTTTCTCTTTTCAAGTTCTATTCAGTCTCTAATAAGATACATGGCTGGAGAGGTTAAAGAGAGCCCTGACCTTCCCAAACAGGGGACTTCAAAGTCAGGTACCAGCTCCAAGATGCTGATAGGTCTCCCTTCTGTGAGGTCTCCCTCCTATGGGGTGACTTAGGCAATGAGATGCTGGTCTGGTTCCCCACGTAGGCTCCTTAGACGTGCATGGACATGTCAGATTCTCCAGTAGCATGTACAGTACAGAGACAGCCTCAGTGCTTGAAAAGGGTGAAAATAACAAAATTCAGATGTTCAGAAACATTGATCTTGTAATGTGTACTCCACAGTCTGCCCCCAGCACGACTACTTGCTCCTGACACTCAGACTCGGGGCGTGGGCCCCTTAGTCTCCAGATATTTGGCTCCATCTTTTCTCCTGATGGAATAAATGCTTGTTCCCAGAAGTGACCAGATAAGACAAAGAGGATCAGCTTGACAATAGCAAGCACCAAACACCCATCAGGGGGCTCATAATGCCACAAAGAGACAATGGTGAAATACTTGAAGAGAAATAAGCCGAGAAACCCTCATTTCCTTCCAAATAGGCTGTGCACGCACAGCAGTTCCTCTGAAATAAATCTTTCACGGTTAACAACACCAAATGGCAACCATTAGCAGATGAAAAACGGAATTGAATCGTGAGTGTTTGGAGAGCAGAGCTCCTTAGGATCACTTGTAAGCCTCCTTCCCCTCTGCCGTTATGCGAGCATAGATGTGTATTCTCTGTTGTCTTGTGTGCCTGTTTTACTAATGAAGTAATTGAGGAAGGAAGAGTCATATTGAAGATATAAGCTTATAGAAAGGGCAAGTTTATAATAGATCTTTAGTCAAGAACTGAGCCCTGTATTTCCTGGCTTTGTTATTCTCTGTCTTTGTTGTCTTGCTATACATCATCTCTGTGTCTTATAAAGTAGATTGTTTTGGGGAAATTCATGTTTGTAGCTCAGATCATACTGGGTCAAAGTAGCCTATAATTTAATCATTTACTATTGTTGATATTCTTGTGATTTGGCTTGAAACAAAAAAAGAGTATTTCCATTCATCTAAATTAACTTAGAGAGTTGTCTTTTAGGACCAATTACTGTATTTTTTTTTTTTTTTAAGATTTTTTTTTTTTTTAATTGGGGAAGGGGAACAGGACTTTATTGGGGAACAGTGTGTACTTTCAGGACTTTTTTTTTTTTCCCAAGTCAAGTTGTTGTCCTTTTAATCTTAGTTGTGGAGGGTGCCGTTCAGCTTCAAGTTGTTGTCCTTTCAGTCTTAGTTGTGGAGGGCACAGCTCAGCACCCGGTCCAGTTGCCATTGCTAGTTGCAGCGGGGCACAGCCCACCATCCCTTGCGGGAGTGGAACCGGCAACCTTGTGGTTGAGAGGACGCGCTCCAACCAATTGAGCCATCCGGGAATTCAGCGGCAGCTCAGCTCAAGGTGCCATGTTCAACCTCAGTTGCAGGGGGCGCTGCCCACCATCCCTTGCAGGAGTCGAGGAATCGAACTGTCAACCTTGTGGTTGAGAGCCCACTGGCCCATGTGGGAATCGAACCGGCAGCCTTCAGAGTTAGGAGCATGGAGCTCCAACAGCCTGAGCCACCGGGCCGGCCCTACTTTATTCTTTTATCCAGTTGAAATTGACCGGTGCTGACAGTTTTATTGATTTTTCTTATTACCTAGTTTTGTTGAAACATTCATGTTTTCACAATCAAGTATATTCACAATCTTATTTGAGCTAACACTGGGACTTTTATCTTTCCTTCTTTATGATAAATCTGTAGTGTGAGCTTGTGGGGGCCTGTGGAGGTGTGCGTATTGGCTCCCGCACACGCATACACATATGAGAACGAATGTCTGTGAATCACCTGTTCTGTCTCCCCTTTGGCCAGTTCCCTTCATTAAAACATCCCTTATTTGCTTGTCTAAACTATACGAGGCACTGGGATTGTAGAGCTAATGAACATGGTCCCTGCTCTCAGGTATCTGTGCTCTTACAGAAGGAGACTAGTAAGCTCAGCGCAGTAATGTGTTTTAGCTACTGCGTAGCTGGTACAACAGGATGAAGTGGGACATTGAAGAGACTTCCTTCCACTTGAGGGCTCTCCCTGGAGTAAGTCCATAAATGACATTCACCAACACTTCCACATGCCCTCATCAGCTCCTCATGGCAACCCCGAAAAGGAGGTAATAATCTCTCTTTGAGTGAGGAAACAGAACTAGTCCATGGTGGCATTTTTATTGGCACCAGGGATCACTCTCCAGTGTTTAGGATCAGGCTTATTCCAGGCCTGGTCGTCTCCGCAGCCTGTCTTCACCAGCTGGGGTACCTTCTGCCCAGCTAAGGCGGGCAAGTCAGCTGCCAGTGGGTTATTCCTACTCTCCAGGCACTTAGGTTCGCCTGTTTCCTGACAATGAAAATAGTGGTGATTAGTTCAGTGCCTCTATTATTAGCCAGGTGTGAATTCTTTTGGAATTGTCGAGAAGTGTGAACTCAGGGGAAGTTAAGTTGACTTTCAGGTGTATCTATGTGTTATTGGGACTAGGATTTCTTAGACACCTGCATTGTAGTTCCTGCTCCACAATTAGTCAATTACTTGGTTTACTGATTGAATGAACAAACACATACTGAGTCTGCTGTATGCCAGACACCATGCTAAGAGCTGGAGAAACAAAGATGAAACAGACCTAGGCCCTGTCCACTAGGAGCTCCCAAGCTAGGGCACGTCAGCAAAGAGTCATCTATTCCACTTGGGGCTTGGTGGCCTCCTCTGTACGTGGAGAGGTGATGGGACTAAGACAGCCTGCTCGCTCCTAGTTCTGAGTCAAAAGCTGGTGAAGTCCGCACCAGCCAGGCACCTGAAAGGGGGAAGTAGGAGAGAATAACATTTTTTAAGCCAAATCTCTGTACGGAGATTACTTTGTTTAAGCTTAAATAGATGTACCAGATAGATTTTATTAACTCTCTTTTACATGTGGGAAAAATGAAGCTTAAAGAGTTTACTGTGAATCACCTGGGGTTCCTTTGAAAATTCAGATTCTGTGCTCGCTTTGGCAGCACATACACTAAAATTGGAAAATTCAGATTCTGACTCAGTGGGCCTGGGGTGGGGCCTGAGATGCTGCATTTGTCCCCAGCTCCCAAGAGACGCTCATGCTGCTGGTCCTTAGACAACACTTTGTGTAACAAGAGACGACAAGACCTGTGATTTCCCCCCAAACCATGCCGAGCAGGCACCAGTCTCTATCTGATGGAAAATTAAAACGGGAATCTACTGATTTCTCCCTTTCCCTACTTCCAACCATTTAGTCCATCTCAAAGTCAATACCTTCGAATCCTTTTCTGTTTAGTATCTTTTCCTTCCCCATTCTCCTTTCTTCTGAGAAAGGGGCCGAGAAGGCACTTGGTATTCTTAGGGAGGGTGGGCAGTGACATCCAGGCCTTGGTTTTCCAGCCCCAACTTTGTCTGCAGAAGGTCAAAATGTGTAGTGTTAGTGTTCTTCAGCTAGCATAACATGAACCAGTTTATACCAGGAAGACCAAAAGCACCCAGTCAGGATACTGGACTTTTGTTTTGTTTTTGTGTTTGTTTTTCTATAAATACCCTCCAGTATTGAGTGGTGCTTGAATTTGATCCCACTGTGCTAATTTTCTCCTGGTTCCTGGGGCTTTAATTAAAATAACTCACCCAGGGACCTTGCTAGAACTTACCTTTATGTGATCCTCCACTGAGGTAGGCAGGTGGCACCTGCCTTCAGATCAATGGGGAAACACAGAGGGAGTTCTAGATTAGGTGCTGGGGACACAGGAGGGACATAATTTTTACTTGTCGGATAAATGAATGCATGGCTAAATGAAACAACAGGAAAAAGTATCACTTTAAAAGGAAACTATTGAAATAAACAAGGTGTTTGGACTGACTTTGCTTTGGATAATCTGTTCATATTCCAGTGTACAATCAGTTTCACCGGTGGGAGGGGCCCGCTTTCTGTGCCTGGCACTTAGGACTGCCTCGGAGCCTCCATACACACCAAGTGTCCAGTTATAATACCCTGTCCCCTGCGTGGTTGATTCAACTACTTCTCTACTCTTTTAAAATTTGATTTCAAGTTTGCCTCCTCTTGGGGGCCTTCCCATGTTGGCCCACCCACCCCCAGCTGTTGGGTCACGCATGACACTGTATTTGCTCCCACTCTCTTCTGTGTCTCTCTGTACAACCAGGTACTCATATATTTATATTGTATCTATAACTAGAGTACTGGTTGTGCTCTGCCCACCTCAGTAAGCCACAAGCCGTTCAAGGGCAGAGGTTTCTGTAAAATGGGCCCAGATCTGGGAGCTGACCCAGCACACAGGAGGGTACTGGCTGGCCTCCTTATATGGCAATGCTGAGCCTGGAGCCCTGTCTTACTATTTGAACAACACAAAGCCAGACTGGGAACAAGGGCTATCTCTGAACTTGGACAAAGTCCACGGAAGCCTTAATTATTGCAGGGCCTCCTTCGTGCTGGGCTTGAGGCCCCAGTGAGTTACACTGAATTCAGCATTGAGCAGTTTTCTGGTGAGATGTAATGGGAGTAACTCTTTTTTTAAATCAGAAGCTTGGATTCTGTTCCTGGCCCTGCTACTCACCAACATTTGAAGGTGAAAACAAAATCATTGAGTGTTTCTAGCCCTCAACTGGATTCCGTCAACAGTGTATTAAGATGCTATGATTCAGTGAATACTCAGGATTTCAGATTTTCATATTGAACACTTTTTGAATCCAGGTGTGAGTCAACGAGGAGGTTTTCCTAATCTCTCTTTATACTTAGCACCAGGGAGCCAGACTCTGTTCTTTCTGGCCAAAGCAGGGGATCCTTAGTAGTGGGTGAGACATGGTGAGTATCTCAAAAACGTAAAGTGTGACCAAGTGGAAGAGCAGAGGACTTACCTTGTGGCTCCTTAGGCAGTTCTAGGGCCACAGGAGCAGAAGTCATAGGGAGGCAGCTTTAAGTATAGTTTCATACATGGAAAAAGCCTCTAGTAGACAGAGCTTGTCAGCAGTTTAATACATTTGAACAGAAAGTAGGGAGCTTTTCATCTCTTGAGGTATTCAAACAGAGAGTGAATGAGTTTTGAAATTCTGTAGAAAAGATTCATCTTCTAATGGTCTTCTGTAAGATTTGAATATTCATAACAGCTTTCATAAGGATAATAAGGCAACTATTTAATTTTTAAAAAAATCCAAGGCCCACACTGTATAAAGATAGAGAGAGGGGATGCATGAAATAATGGGAAAAAGGAATAAGTTAGATCTTAGCATCTATTTTACAGAATGGTTATATTTCTCGAAAATTTGGGCAAAAACGGAAATGTTAAAACTTGGATCTTGTTTTAACTAGGGAAGGTCTCTAGTTGAATGGACCCTAAATTGTATGCACCCCTCCTGTGAAGACTTTAAGTGGAAAAATCTCTCGTAATATCAATATTCGCTCCTAAAATCTCTGTCACATGGATACGCATGTTCACTTAGAAAGTGGTCCATTGATGTGCATCTGGGAAGAGGTCCCTCTAGGGGAAAGAAGAATGGCAAGGAAGGCCCCGGACTTTAGGGGAAAACATCATTTTGTCAAGCTTGCTCATGCATGTTGTGAGTGAAGGATTTTCTCCTCAAACTTAGGAAAGTATTGCATGAGCGCTACAGAAGGAGGAGGAAACTGAGGTTCCTTTAAGAAGGGTTTGATTTTAGGTAGATAGCTTTTCAGTATGGCGGGTGATGTACGGCCATAAATAGAAGAAGGCATTTACTGCCCATGTGAGGTGGGGCACCAGGCAGGTGGTGGACTCATCCCCGCCTAACGTTGACCTACCTTTTTGTCTAATGCTTGAGATTTTACCTTTAGAGCTTTCACGTTGATGGTGGTTTAAGCTCTTGATGCCCATTAAATCGCTAATTCTTCCTTCCCTCAAAAAAAAAAAAAAAAAAAAAAAAAGAACCCTTTTAGAATGATGTAATCCTAAGCCTTTCTTGAATCTTCTGTGCATAAAGGACCGACAGTGAGGTTTGTAGGCAGTTCCTTAATTTTGCGCGTGATGCTTTCTGGAAGGGTGTCTGACGGTCAAAGCAGTGGAAGTTTGAATAACTGAGGTTAAGGTTATAATGGGAGATTCCATTCTGAGAAAACGAAAATGTGTTATAAAATCTTCTTATTATGTCTCATTGTTTAGACACGGTGTTTGGTGATATTTTCAGCATTTTTTTCCCACTTGGTCATCTGGGAAGCCTGTCAACCTGCTGAAGTGTGGCGAGGGGTGGGGATGGGGGTCCAGCTGAGGCTAAACAGGGACCTTTGCAGACCCCTGGGATCCTTCACCGATTTGCTATAGTGGACTCCATTCTCTGACATAGAAATGATACGTCTTATCACAAGGGCCAATGTTTTCATTTTCTTCTGTCGCATCATTTTTATTTAACCAAAAAAGGGCAGGCGGCAATAAAATATTCAAATAATTGCACAAACAGTTTCTTTAGAGTCTAAGCTCTATGGACTGTGTCTATTTTGGTCTCTGCTGTACCATCACGGCCTAAGACAGTGCCAGGATGCGCGGTCATTAGGAAATGTTTGTGCCATGAATTAGTGAGTGACTGATGGCCAGGTAGGTATGGTGAAGGTGGCACAGTGACTTGGCAAGCAGAGAGCACCACTGTGAAATGTCATTACCAGCTGATGGCTGGGCATCCACTGTATTGCTTAAAGGCTAAACATACAAAAGTCAAGAATTGCCTGTAATAGGTGGGTGTGAAGTCACCAGAAATGTCAGCAGAGCAGCTGGAGCCTGAAAAACAGACTTCACCTGCTTAATTACAGATGTCCATCTAGCTTCTCAACCTCTCCCTGACTGTAATTACAGCCCTTGTGGCCACAGTACCGCCAAGCCAACTAGAAACACCTTGCTCTGCCTAGAGAGGGACCTACTTTGCTTTTATTTTTAATTTTTTAAAACATAAATCAAACCAGGGTCCTTTCGATTTAACATTCACTTCCTATTGGCCTGAGGCCTTCACTGGGCTTCCTTGCCTTAGAAAACAAACAAATGATCATTTCTTTGTTTGTCTTGGGAAAAAATACCCTCTGTGTTTTGTTTCTCTTGAATTAATCTGTCCTTTGGGATTAATTTAAGCCAGCCTTACTCTCCCTCCCTTCCACTATTTTTACTCTGAAATTATATATCATGGGTCATATGTACCTATGACCCAGATTAAGAAAGAAAACATGGTGGTGCCTTTTTAGCCCCCTGGGGCCCTTCACTGATCTTGCCCTCACCCTTTCTCCCCCGAAAGGTAACTACCATCCTGAAAATTGTGTTCTTTTCTTGTATTTCTTTGGTGATTTTACCACCTATATGTACGTTTTCTTAATACTATATTGTTTCGCTTTGACCTCCTTTTTAGCTTTATTCAAATAGAGTATCATCCTATATAAATTCTTTTGCAAGTCACGCAACATTATACTTTTGAGATTCGTCCATACGGGTGTGTGTGGCTGTAGTTCTTTCATTTTTATTGCTTTATGTCATTCCATTATGTATCAAAATTCATTTATCTGTTCTATTCACAGATATCTGGGTTGTTTTCAAGGTTTTGCTATTAGGGACAATACTGTATTCTGGGGCACACTTGCATCTATCGTTTCTTTATGTTATTGATTTCACTGTGTAACTGATGGTTCAATATGTTTGTTCAGTTTTACTCAGTAATTATAAATTGTTTCCCAAATCGATTGGACCAGTTGATGCTACCACTGCAAATACTTGCAATTTCCAACTGCTTTACATCTTTATGAATAGTTAGTATTATAAGACTTTTAAATTTCTGCCAGTATGGTGGGTGATATGTCAGTATAGTTTTAATTTGTATTTCTAGGGTTATTAATGATATTGAGAATCTTTTCATATACCTACAGGTTTTTTATCTTTCCTGAAAAATACCTGTTCATTCCTTTTGTGCATTTTTTTCTGTTATTCTTTTGTCTATTTGTTATTGCTTCAGACACAGTTATATTTGTTGCAAACACCTTCCCCTAATTTGCGGCTAATATTTCCATTTTACTCTACGGTCATCTGATAAATAGACATCCAAAGAATGAAAGAAGAAATCATTTCACATGTTTGGGCTTCTGTTTCTGCTTAATTGAATAAGCATACCGATGTATTCCCACCCTGCTAACTCCACAACGAGTGATGGCAAAATGAGTTGATATGCATGAAGGCACATTTTGAAAGTAAAGCACATATATATAGCGTATATACACACAGATATAGAAAGTCTAATTTTCTTCCTACATTATCATACTGCCTCCATTTTTAACACCATTACATACTTGTACTTTCTGGGAATATTTTTTGTTGTTGAGCTGCTTTTTTATTGTACCTTGGTGCCTTCTGAAATTATTTATTTCCTTTTTCACGGACTATCTGTTGTTTGTCCCTGTAGAATGTAAGCTCCAGAGGACAAGAATTGCATTGGGAAGACCATTTTAACATTGCATTCCTAGCAACTTGGAACAGTGCCTGGTACATAGCAGGTGCTGAGAAATTTTGTTCAATGAATGACTGAATCAGTGGTGTTAGTAGTAGTCATGATACCATTGCTGTGCAGTCATCCAGATGCTGTATTTAGGATTTGCTCCCTGCTCAGATAACTTTCAAACTTATGTGGTATATTGTTCAATGTGTCTCAGGCCTTTTCCTTTTCAGCAAGGGTGGGTGGAGCCAGAGGAAGGGAATTGTGCCCTTGGGAGCTGAGAGCTCAGTTTTTAGATTTGTAACTGGGGCCCCTGATAGGCTGGCACTGCTTCGAGGGCAGATTTCTAGGGTGAGACCAGAATTTCCCAGGCTATTTGCTTTGCCGTTCTGTATGGTTGCTGTCAAGTTTGCTGCTTTTCCAAATCCTGTTGGCTTTTGCTTTGTTGCTATAGAAACCAGAGCTGGTAGTTTGGGGAAAATGTGTGTGTATGTGAGTGCTGGGGGAGGGGGTGTTGTGGAAGTGGTGGAAAACCAGAGCTGGGTGGTGGCCATGGACGCGGAGTGAGTGAGGACAGCAGGAAGATGGGCACTACACAAGTCTCCAGGAAGGCCCTGCCGATTTGGAGGGAACTCTCTTCAGAGAGCTTCTGATTGCGCATGGGCCACACTTGGGGAACAGGCGTCCCTTTGTAGATCTGCAGGGCTCCCCTGGCGCCTGTCCAGCCCTTCAGTGGAACATCTGGAAAGCCTTGGCCCCTCCCCGTGGCAAAGCCGCTGAGCCCTGGAAACAGAGTTCAATGACCTCTTCTTGGCTTCTCCTTAACCCATGTCCCAGACAAGTGTTTTTCTGGGAACCAGTGAGGAGCGCAGATCTTTGAGGCAAGACTCATGTGCTGTTGCAGTAAGACTTTCACTTTTGATAAAAGGGTGGGGGCAGAGAAAGGGTCTGGGTAGCGAGAGCAATGAGAATTTGGCTTTTCAGGAAATCAGCACCCCAGTGGGGAGCCCTGCTTCCTACTCACTGGTTTTCTGGCTGGGAAAACAGCAAGCTGCCTGACGCTAATGCTCCTTCTGCGGGGGCTGTTATTAGGGGTGGGTGTGGGCTGGAGCATAGAGACTAATTTGGTTCGGATCCCCACAGACAATCCTTGCCACCCCTGGGAGATAATTCTGAAAAAGCACAGGGTGACTCTTTTTTTTTAATGCACATAATTTATCACATTCTGGGTTGTGCTGAAGACAGTGAAAGAAATTTATGATGTATAATAGATTGGGAAAAATATGCCATGTCATTACCTGCTCGGCAGTAATGTTTTATAACCCAAGTGTTCGGGTGTACATTTAATATTTATCATAAAAATATATGTACATACAATAGAAAAAATATATAGGAAGAGTAGAAATGCCCTTAACCCATCCATCAATAAATGGCCTCTTCCCTCCTTGGGACCAGGCAGCCAAGATCAGTTTACCTTCAGTGTCATTAAAACAAAAGCAGTTTTCTTCTTACCTCTTTCTTGATGGTAGGTACTCAGTAAGTGCCCTTTGAACTGTTGGTGGGAATGTAACTGGAGTTTTCCTTGACCTAGAAATTCTGCCGCAGATTTATCCCATTGGCAAACCTGCAAAGACAAATCGCCAGATGTGAAACAGCAAAATACTAGAAACAAGGGAAATGCCTATAGCTAAGGGGCAATTTTGTACCTCCCTAAATGGCATAATTAAGCAAGCATTACAGGTTTTAGGCTTGATGCTCAAAATAAATGGTAAGGTGAAAGAAGTAAGTTGGCATAGTATGTATCGTATGATTCTATGTGTGCAAAAAGAAACCCACATCACGCACACTAGACGGGTACACACAAACATTTTCACCTCTGAAAAGTGAGAAGGGGGACCAAAGGACGTTGAAGTCATTGACATTTTTGCCTTGAGCTTAAATATTTACAGTCCGTTCATATGTATTCCTCCTTATGTTGCCTCCTAGCGTACATAACTACCCCCTCGCTGATCCCTCCATGCCTCACCTGGGTTCCTCTACGGTGCAGCTTGGCCTGCTTTCTGAAGCCCTACAGGACTCCCTGGTCACACAACTTAGCAGTACGTTAGGCCTATCTTAGGTTGTTCGCTTCCTTGTTTCCTGGTGTCAACTGGTCTTCAGCCAGCCCATCAGGAGGGAAGATAGTACTGTGTACAAGAAGCCATCATAGTGCAGCTTGAGTGGTAGGGGTCTCTTTGGCTGGCTCTTCCTGCTTCCTGTGTCCCTGAAGCTGGACTCTGCGTCACTGACCTCTGCGGCCCAGTCCCTAGGGCTGAAATGTTGGGAAACCTGTTTCCTAGTCACCCTACAGGTGATATGAACAAGGGCGTAATGCCCAGGGCTTTGGCTACTGCGAGGACTCAGGGCGGGCAGCCTCTTACTAAAGTCAATTCTATTCTGTCGTCAAGGCTGTGTGTGTGCCTGCACCTGTGTGCGTGCGTGTGTGCGTGCATACTGACGCACGTGCACCTACGTTCCCACGCACACGTGCACTCACAGTTACCTGTGTGGCAGGCTCCTGGGCTCCATGCTCAGCAGAGACTACATCAGCGCTGGAGACTCAGGTACTCTCCTGCCCCAGATTAGTGTTCTGGCTGAGCACCATGATTAAAAACACAGCCTTCCTTGTTCTCTGTTTCACTCCCTGGTGCCTGCAGGCTCTGCAGCCCCCTCCCAGCCGCTTGCCAGGGCCCTGCCCGAGGAGTAAGGAGCAGGTGGGGACAGTTGTGTGGTTTGAGGGGCTGTGGGGTTGTGGGAGAGGGCAGCCAGACGCCCAGTTTGTCCTGCTAATGTGCATTTGTGGTTCTGAAAGGTGAGTATGAAGATTAGGGTCCCCATTTCCTGGCATCTCATTAGCATTCACTCTTCTCACTACTTTGTTTGGAAGAACTTGACTCTTCAGGAAAAGGGAGGGTCTCAGGGTCCCCCACTGTGTTGCCTGTATAATGTGGCCCTTGGTATTTCCCACATAAAGATAGGGAAACTCAATTGCATCCTCAAAGGGCTTAAAGTTTAGTTCTGGAGACAGGCTTGTCTGCAGACATAGCAATGCCAGAGTAGCCTAACTCTTGCAAAGGCCCCAAGGCTGCTCCACTGTGAATTTCTGAGGGCTGGAGTGGTGCCTGCCCTCCCTTCCTCTGTTGAGTGCTCACTGGCCAACTCTGGGGATGCAAAGAGGATGAGTCACACACGTCTCTACTCTCAATGAGTTCACACTTGAGTAGTAGGAATAGGCATTACAACAGTCAGTGCAATACCGTGTCATTGATTTAAAGAGCTCTTTTGTCCAGGATTCATTGAGGCTTACAGGATGGGCTGGCTAACTCTTCCTGGCTTGGAATAGAGACTTGGAAGCAGAGATGGGTCTGTGCTCGTTGGCAGGGGACAAGTGGTCATGGATGCAAGCTTCCTCTGGATGTGTAGGAGATGGGCTACAAAGAGGGTGGGCAGTCATGACAGGACCAGGCTGTCCTGGAGGTGTGTGGAAGCCAGTGTTACAGCCTGCTGGGCAATAGACGGGCCAGTTAGAAGATGATGGAGGTTTAAAGATTGACCCTATCTCTGGCCCGCCGAGACCAGCCCCTTACTTTTCCAGTTTGCAATTTCCTCACCTATAGAAAGGTAAATATAAACTGTCCTTCCTTCAGACACTTTTTCACAGGAGGAATCTGAGTCTGATTATCCTTGAGCTGGTTGGAGAGCAAGTCAGGATTTGGCCTGGGGTCTGACCGGTTCTACCCCTGAAAGATCTGCCTTCTGTTCTCTGCCTGCTTCCTGCATGGGAATAGGTATCCTCAGCCTCAGACCCCTTGGCCTAAGGGCCTTAAATCCTCTGACATTGTATGCAAAATCTTCTCTCTATTCTGGACAGGCATTTCAAAGGCAGTAGGTCTGTAGCTTTGCTCCAGTTCTCAGAAGAATTCAAGACCTCGAGAAGCTTAAGAAAAAAAATTGTTCTAGAGAATGGCCTTGGGTCCTACCATGCCACCCTGGGAAACGTTTCTTCTTGTTCATTTTTAGGAATGAAATACTCGACACAATAGACTGTTCCAAGCAATTATTTTTCACTTGAAAGAAATGTAAAACGTTGTAATAGAAATATTTCTAAAATGTAAATTCTGTTGCCTTCTCAAGGAGAATGTACTGAACACAACTGTGGGGTGTAATGTCTTGGACATTTTTATAAACATCAATTATTGGCCTGTACTTTTCTAAGGACCCCAGGTTGCTTTATCTATGTTTAATTTCTCCCCACCACTCCTAGTTACTTTTCGTATGTCATGGATCATAAAAGAGATATCTTAATTTATGTATAATTGTTTGTGTGGGAGCCTAAGGATGGCTTCACCTCCTCTTTTGAAGTAATGTGCTATTTCTGTAATCATTACTTGCTGCTTAGGCAATATGGGTGTCATGCGGGGCGTCATGCGGGGTCTCTGCTCCCGCTCCCCACATAAGAACGCAGGACATGGTGAGTCCAAAAAGGAACACCCCTGGAGGCATAGATAGGGGAGTCATACCACTATATTTTTGCTGGCAGTTGGGTTGGAGACACAGGAACCAGGAGCAACACAATCCGCAACCCACCATCCACTTGTCTCTGCCAACCAACCTCACTTGCTAACTGCAATCTGCGCTTGCTAGCTCAGCCACCATCTTCTTGCTAGCCCCCCATTTTCTGCTAGTGTAGCCATGGCAGTTATATTAGTGGCCAATGGCTCACTGGTTACAGCTGACAGCCAACTAGCCACAGCTGATGGCCATCCAATCACAGTTGATGGCCATTTACTACCTGAGCCAGCACCTTTTAGTGTGAGGCCGAGAGCCTGGAAACTGCACTCCTGGCTCTGTCCCCACAATGGGGCTATGTTCTAGATTCCAGAGCCGTGGGTCTTGAACTTGAGCGTGTGTCAGCATCAGCATCGCCAGGAGAGCTCGTTAAAATACACGTACAGCTTGCTGGGCTCCATCCCCAGAGGTTCTGGTCTGTAGGTCTGTGGTGAGGCCCAAGAATTGACATTCCTAACAAATCTCCAGTGGACCACACTTTGAGAACCACTGTTTTCAAGTAGTATGTCTCAACCTTTAATGTGCGTGTAAGTCACCTGGAAACCTTGTTAAATTGCAAATTCTGATTCAAGAGGTCTGGGGTGGGCCCCAAGATTCTGCTTTGCTAACCAGCTCCCAGGTGAAAGTGATGGTGCTAGTCCATAGAACAAACTTTATATAGAAAGACTTTTAAGCAGTGGTTCTCAGTTCTGACTACATATTAGAATCGCATGAAGAGCTTGTGGAAAAATGGAGGAGGAGAAGGGGGGGAAGGAAAAAAAGAGCCATATTCCCAAACAGATGTACCCGAATCTCTGGAGGATGGCGCCTGGGCATAGGTCTGGCTCCCCAAGTGATGGGATGTGCTCTCAAGGTTGAGAACTTTGCTCTAAAGGTTGTGAACTTGCTGAGAGTCTGTCCTCTAATTAAATGGAGGATTGCAATATTAAATATTTGATTAGTAATTGGTCTCCAACAGTAGTTTCACATTTGAACCATCTGCAAAACTTTGAAAGATTTGAAAAACTTTGCTACCTGGATGAATAAGTATGATGTCTGGGATTTGCTTCAAAATACCATGGTGGGGGGAGAAACGAATGAGGGTATTGATCAGTGCTATCCAATATGTGGTCACCTGTGGCTATTGAAATTGAAATTCTTAAACTGAAAATGCAGTTTCTCCGTGACACCAGCCACATTTCAAGTGCTCATTAGTCACATGTGGCTAGCAGCTACCATGTTGGACAGCACAAATATGGAACATTTCCATCACTGCAGGAAATCTCATTGGACAGCACTGGTGTGTGGAACAAGATTGGCTATGAGTTGGTAATTGTTGAAGGTGGGTGATTGGGCACCTGAAGGTCCATTATCCTTTCTTGTCTGCTTTTATAGATCTTTACATTTTTCTGTGAAAATGTTTTTGAAAGATGTTCAGGCTCCACTCCAGACCAACTAAATCAGGTGCTTTAGGGGTTTAGAGGCCCAGGCATTGGCGGGTTTTGGCAGCTCCCCAGGTGATGACAAGATTCATCCAGGTTGAAACCCACTGGGCTCATCGAACAGGTGGGCTGAAGAATGATTAGAGCCAGCTGTGTTCTGGCTCCTGACTTGTGTGGCCTTTGCTCCATTACTTGGTGCCTGTTTTTCTGTGTTGTTGTTTTCTCATCTGCTTAATGAAGATGGGAAATACTTGTCCTGCTTTCCTCTTAGAAATGTAGTAAAATCCGGAGAGAAAAGAGCTGAAAAGGTTTTGAAAAAGAGCCAAGCACTGAATACACTGAAGAGGTTTGTTGCTTTTCCAGGTTGCAAGTCTTGCTATAGCGAGGCCTTGCATTAGGGTGGCCAGATTCCACAAATAAAAACACAGGAGGCCTAGTTAAATGTGAATGTTAGCTAAACTATGAATAATTAACATTTTGTAGTATAGGTATAGTCCATGCAATATCTGGCACGTACATATACTAAACACTTACTTACATTTTGTCTGACAGGCCCAGTGCCTCTTTCCCCACTGCAGTGACAGGTGGGAGCCCTGAGCGTTTCATTTGTAGCCACATCCACGTGGCTACCTTTGTTTAGAGAGTTTTTCTGTTAACTTGCATTGTGAAGGAAAGCATTTCTAAACCTCTGATTTGAGAGCAGGACAACAGAGAGTAGGAGAATTTGCTTTTAAAATTCAACGGTGGAATGCGTCTCCATTTATTTAGGTCTTCTTTGATTTCTTTCATCAAAGGTGTGTAGTTTTCCTCACGGAGATCATGTACATATTCCGTTATATTTATACCTGAATGTTTGCTGGCGGGTGGGGAGCTAATGAAAGATTTTTTTATTTTCAAATTCCACTTTTTCATGGCTAGTGTATAGGAAAGCAATTGGCTTTGGTATATTAACCTTGTATTCTGCAACCTTGCTCTAATTGCTTATTAGTTCCAGGATTCTTTGTCAATTACTTGGGCTCAGCAGTTGACAGAGGGTGAAGTTGGGGGTAGGGGAGGGAGGAAGGGAGACTGGAGAGAGCACAGGGGATTTTTAGGGCAGTGAAACTATTCTGTATGATACAGTAATGATGGGCACACCATTACATATTTGTCAAAACCCATAGAGCACAGAGTGAATCCTAATACACACTGTGGATGATAGTTAATGTGTCAGTATTGGCTCAGCAATGTACTGAAGGGGTACACGATGTAAATCGTAGGGGAAATTGTGTGTATGTGGAGTGGGAGCCAAGGGGTATTTGGAAACTTTGTACTTCCCAATTTTTCTGTAAACCTTACATGCGCTAAAACAAAGTGTTAATTTAAAAAATAATTGATAGAGGATCTTGATGAAATGAAGATGCCAGGGTTGACTGACGCGTGTTAAGTCTTCCCTCAGCTGAGAGAATGACCTGCCCGATTATATTTGATCATGTGATAAATCTGGGTGCTCCCCAGTTTCTTTCTTCGTTTTTAAAGCTAAATGTGCTAATTTTTTCCTCCCTCTCTTTGAGACCTTGAATGGATTTATACTTCTATAAGGTGCTAGCCTGTATTTCTAGAAAAAGAATGAAAGAGGTCCAGGCAATGGTTGCAATATTCATAAAATAAAATACTACATTATAATCCATATTACCAAGAGAGTGTTTAGGAAGGGGTGGGAAGGCATGGAAGCCTTGATTTTTTTTCTCATCAGGAAATGGGGATGATAGTTCTCTCTCTCCTTGGGCTATGGTGATTACGTGAGGCAAGGTCTGTGAAGTTCTGGGCGTAGAGTGAACACTCAGTGATTACAAAGATCCTAGATTTTTTAAGAGAATAAACCCTGGGGGACCAAGGGCACTTAGGAGGAACAGGCTTCCCAGACGGTGCTGAGAGAAGTGCATGTCCCCAGAGCGTTTGGGCAAACAGTACGGCCTGGTTGTCAGGAACATTGTGAAGGGACTTCTTGGAGAATGGCGTGTTCTAGGGTCTCCTCCAAATGCTTCTTGTCTTCAGAGATTCTGGGGTGTGCTGTTCCTTTCAGAGGGACTGGGGTTTGATGTGGAATGATAAACGAGGCACTTCAGTTAACCCTATTGATGAGAAGAGACCCTCTTCCCCTCCCACATGTGGCCGGCTTGGCCTGTTGGCCCCACGCTCTGCCCCTGGAGGGAACATCTCATTTAAGTATGGCTCCGGCTTTGAGAGCATTTTATGCTCCCCCTGGTGTGGACAAATGCAAGGTCCCGCAGGGTCACACATGCACGTGCAGCTGGGACCCAGGATCTTTGTCTGAAGGTGCATTTAAATGGATAAAACCCTTTTCCTGTTGGAGATTAAATGCTCTAAGAGACCTGTGGTTAGATAATCCAGAACTGAGGAAAAAAACTATAACTCCTTGCTCTGTTGCTTTGTGCTTCTTTTCTTGGTAGAAATGAAAGCTTGTTTTCTCAGCAGCAAGGGCAATAAAAACATCTTCAGAGGAGGAGTTGATTTTTTCCTGACTCCCTGAGAACAGATGAATTAGAGGCATCTCTATAGGAGATTAAATGGAATTCAGGTAAACAGCTGAAGGGTTTACATGGGATTAAGTTTTATTAAAAAGCCATCTTGGAGGGTATTTTCCTTTGCAGAGGTGAGGGTGCAAAGCAGCAGCTTTGGAAACCAGAGTGGTGAGGATCAGATTTCTCCACAGTCCCCTCCCAAGACAGGGCCCTAGACACTGGACACAGGCCTCTTTCACACCTGCGGGAATCATCCTCTTAGATGCTGGGAGATTTTCTGTCTGGGTTTGTGACCAAGTAGAGAAGAGGCAACCAGAGGACCTTGGACCAGCCAGACCAGTGACCCACAGAACTCTTGCCCTTATTCCACAAATGCGTGATGCGCCTGCCTACCTTGTGCCAGGCTCTGTAGTAGGTACCTGTGGCTGTAACACGGACAGAACACAGTCTCTGCCCTCATGGCACGTACATTCTGGTGGAGACAAGTAATCGTTCGTTACATCATTGTAACTGCAAAGGAGAAAAACATTGAGCAGGAAAGAGGGTATGCATTGGGGTGGGGGAGGGGACCTGATATGCTACAGGGCCAGGGAAGCCTTTCAGTAAAGTCCTGAAGGAGTGAGCCATGCAGAAATGATAGCAAAACATTCTGGGCAGAGAACACAGCAAATGGAAACACCCTGCATGCAAGGATGCCATTGTGACTGGAGCAGAGAGAATGAGAGAGAGGCAGCAGGGAGCAGCTCATGTAGGCTTTGCAGATCACAGTCTGGATCTGGCCTTTGCTCTGAAGTAAAGGTGGGGACGGTTGGAGGGTCCTGAGCAGAATGGGGCGTGATTTAGGTTTTAACAGGATCACTGTGGACACTGTGTAAGAGTAGACAGAGGAGAAAGGGCAGACCCGGAGGCCTCTTCGGAGTCTCTGGGTTTGCCCTCTGGGCATGAGCCAGGCCAGCGATGAATGAGATGGCAATGGCCTGGATCAGTATGACAGGGTGATATGAGGTTGGATTTTGGATGTATTTGAGCAGGTAAGCTGAGAATTATATTGACGTGTTTGAAGTGAGTTATGAGATAGAGAAAATCAAGGATGACTGAGATTTTTGGTCTGAGCAATCGGAAGGATGGAGTTGCCATAGCGGACACAGGAGAGGCTGGGAGAGGTGGCGAGCTCTTTTGGAGCTGCCTTTTGGTCGTGTTAAAGTTGAGATGTCTGTGAGCTATGGAGGGCAGATGTGAAGTAGGCAGCTGGATTTGTGGCATTCAGGGCAGACATCGAGGCTAGAGGTGTAAATCGAGGCATCTTGAACAGGTAGGTGTTCTGTGAAGCTGTGAGTCAGGAGGAGAGCATGGCACCTGGGAGTTGTAAGTGTCCTTGGTGGTTGCCCAATTCAAACTTGTCATCTTCTCAAGGGGAACTCAGTCACAGAGAAGTAAAGGGTTATGCCCAGAGGTATACCTGAGTCAAGTGGAAAATCTGAATTAGAATGTAGGGCTTCTAAGGCCTACTCACATATACTGCGTTGCAGTGTTTGGAGCTATAGAACTGGCAGCATTTGCTGGGATTCTGGACAACAGGAGATGGTTCTAACATACATGCTGTCTGCTGTCCTAATCTGGGATACTCCCCGATCACCTAAGCTCATTGCCAGAGTGCTACTCAAGAATGGTGCAGTCCACGAACTGCCCACTACTGGCCATGAAGAGATTAGACCACAGATTGACAGGCAGCATTTAGAATCTCACATGACAACGTGACATCACCACAACATCCAAGGGCAACATCGATGGCCTCATCTTTTTGGACAGGATAGGGACAAGTTTGGCTGTTATTGATCTCACATAGTGACTCATTTGTGGTATGAGCTACGTATTAGTCATGCACAGTAGGACCATGTGTTAGATTGCAAATAAAATAAATGAAAAGCACGGGTCCTTCACCATGGCTAGTTTAAGACGCACAGCCCCAGCACAATCCCTTTTGAGGAAAACACTCAGTAAATACCTGTTAGATGTCAGTGCAGAATCTTGTACTCATTTTTCTGTTGCCTAAGTCTCAGGTTGTGCCTTTTGCCAAATGATGGAGTCAGCAGTTTAATTCCCCCCCGGAGCATTTCAGCTTCCTTCTCCCTCCTCCTGAAAGTCCTGTGACTCCACTATCCCATCTCCCCAGAGACTACATGTCAGTGTCAACCTTCCCTGAGAGCAGTTCTCCCAACAACTCCCACCTGTCTTAACGTGAGTCCAGCAGTATGTACTGAGGGACACCTGTAACCCACAAGAACTGAGCCTCTCATCGTGGCATTTCAAAGGAGGAGATGTACCGGGGATGCCAAAAAAATGTACACAGGTGGACACCTTGGTCAACGTTGCTCAAGCAGTAGTTCGCCATAATCAGAAGTGTCTGGACGTTGATGGTAACCACTTTGAGCACCTCTTGTAATTGCAGAAGTCAAATGTGACTTGTATTCATCTTTTGTTATCGGTATAGATTGAGTATTATAATGTTAATACAGTTTTCCTTTCTTTAAATGTGTATGCATTCTTTTGGCACCTCTGTATTTTGGCTTTAGTCTAGAGGGAGGAGTTGAGCTACTACAGAAATAATAGGGGTTTCGGAGGGAGATAGACAAACGCCATTTTAAACCCTTCTAAGTCTTAACCCTTCCCTGTCTATAAAATGGAGGAGTAAATCTCCACCTCAGTGTGATTCTGGGAGGGGTAGATAAAATAGTGGTGTAAGGTGCCTAGTAGAGGACCTGATGATAGACAGATTGCCAACAAAAGTTCCATCAAATCACCTGTGTCGGTAAATTCCTACTTATGCATCCAGACTTGCCCCAGTCTTCCATCTCTCAAACTCCTCATTCTGGGACCTTTGAGCCAGTTCCCTCTCTCCCTGTCCTTCCCTTCCCTGCCTGTAGGATGTTATGGTCAATGTGCTAGATCCCAAGTTGGCTAGGCCACCACTTAGGGTCACTAACAATTCCAGTTGCTTCATTCCTGCTGGTGACAAAAGGAGGAGACTGTGGGGCTTCTGTGATGGCCTCAGCGTGCCCTGAGCTTGTACCCGTCCTTTTGACTCCCACCCTGCTGTCTTGGAAGCTAAATGAGGGAGGAGGCTCCTCAGTCTAGAGTGGGCTGCCAGCTCTCAAGTAGGCCCTCTCTGCAATTGGGCAAGGCCTCCCAGAGCTGTTTTTCCAATTTGTCACTTGCCTCTGAGCCAGTTGTCAACTGTCACTCGTTTGGGGCTCCCTGCTTCCTTCTAACTCTTTGGAAGAGTCACATTGATTGGTCAGGGCATGGCCCTGGGATGTGTCAAATATCTCGCTTGGGTGCCCCACTTATTTATTTTATTAAAGTGGCATTTAAGTAACCCTTGCCTTCAGGTTCTAAATTCCTGCTGATTAACATGCAGCTGGTGGCTTGTTGTCCCACTGTTCACAGAGAGAGGAGTCCTGCTTTCTGCTGGCACTGGAGCTCAGATTTCAGAATATGCTACTGAGCAGATGACATCTGGGGATAGTTGGTCCTTAAGTGCCTCATTCTCTTTTTCTGGTTCTGGTCTATTTTAATTTGAGAGGATAGCTTATGTCAATTTAGCCTGTGTTTCAAGCAAATAAGAGTATCCTGTTTTTCTTATTGCACTAAGAGCAAATATATACAGATATAGCTATATGAATTATGAGATATATATGCATGTATGTGTCTCTATGTGTATATATATATATATATATATATATATATATATATATACACACACACACACACACATACATATTTCATAATTCATCTGAGGAGAACTGTGAAGACCAGGTGCGCCTGTTTGGGGAGTTTCAAACAGGTGTACCTGGTCTCCACGTGTCCCCGCAGATGCTACAAGATTGAGCACATGGATGGTGTAGGCATGAATGATTGAAGCACACAGGCTTCCTTCAGGTGAGACCCAGAGCAGAAATGGTACCACAGAGTCTGGGAGGAAAGAACAACCAAATGCATACTTCCATTAATAGAGAAAGTTACACATTTGAGCCTAAGGTTCAACCAGAAGTATTTGTGGTAAAATTCTCACAGCATACCTCATCTCCATCTTGGTTAGCATTTTCATCAATTGCCTCAAGTTACTATGATTTAAAACCTGCTAATTCAAAGTCCACGACTGTATTGAAGTCTCATTAAGTTGGGGACCAGTTCTGGTGTTACATGCTAAGGTGGATGTTTACACATCATAGCCTAGCTCTGGAGGGACCAGGAGAGGGGTCCGGAGACACTGATGGCGGAGAATTGACAGAAGAGACACTTTGCACATATCAGCCCACAGGCAGTCATCTGCATGGGAAGAGTGGTTATATAGATGAGGGATTCATTTTGTTCTGCATCCATCAGGAAAACAGTAAAGACCAGTGGCAGTAGCAAGATAAAGATTTCCCACCGTTAAACTGGCTGCTTTGTGGGGAGGGTGAGCTCCCACCCCCCCTAAGTTTTCATACAGATGTTGATTGACCTTTCGCCTAAAAGGGGTTCCAACAATGCCTGGGAAGTCAGACTAAGTCAGTTTGCAAATTCCTCACAGATGCTTTCGAAAATGAATGACATAACATCTCTTCCTAGTTAAAGGTGATGAGTCTTTTATATTTAGCACTGCACTAGGCAGATACCCAGTCCTCAGGAAATGCTAAATAAATAACTGTTCATTGATTAATAGTACAGTGGGCAGACTTTGGAATTTCAAAATTAAGCCAATTTCTGAAGAGTTTGGTGTCAGTGGTGGGAATAACTTTCTATGGGTGCTGAAAATCCACTGTTGCTTCTCAGATTCTGGTGAGGTAAGGAATAAAATCCATCCTTCTCTGTACATCACTGAGTTGGTGGGATGATAATAATAATAAAAAAAAAAAAGTGGCTCTGAAATCAAGAGCAGTCTTACTGGTTCCCTGCCTCCAATCCCCCTCTTATTTCATCTTTTGCAGTCTTACCTGAGTGGTTTTAAATGCACATCTCATCAAATCACTTTCCAGTTTAATAACCTTCAGCAGTTCCCCATCATCTCCAAAATATGAATTTAAATTCCTTTATCAGAGTACAAACCCTCCGTCATCTGGCCCCCATGGTTCTTTCAGTGTCATTTTTAGCTTATCCTCACCTAAAATTCACACTGCAGCCACATCATTTCCCAAGTGGACCAAGTTGTTCTTTATTTTTTGTGCTTAAAATCACTAGCATTTTTTATTATTTGTGCTTAGTCTACTGTATTACAACCTGAGGTCATTGGTGGTATCTCTTGTACCTCTTCCAATGCTTTTCAACGATTTGGGATAAATTTGATGGTTCTTTTTTAGCCCACACTTGTGTGGACTGGCCACACCCACTCCTCCATGCTTGCGTCAGGCCATATTTCCTTTTAATCTCTACACCTTACCACACTGACCTATGAGTTCCACTTTCCCACTGCTGTTCCTTCTGCCTGGAAAGCTAGTCCTAGCCAAGTTGACAGCTTCTCATTCCTTACATTTTACCTTGTCTCGTAAAAATCCACTCTGACAATCTTTGTTTTTTAACTAGAATATCTAGTTTGCTTATATTTAATGTAATTACTGATATATTTGGGCTTAAACCTAACATTTTACTTTATTCTTCCTACATGTGCCTTGGTCTGTTTTTCTTTTTCTCTGCTTTCTTGACTTCTTTTGGACTGATTTTTAAAAATTCATTTGTTTTCCCCATTTACTAGTTTGGAAAATTGCTTTCTCTTTCTGTTCTTGTAGTGATTATTAGCTTGGAAATTACCACTGAAATATATTTGTACCTACTTATCAAATTTTAAAGTTAAACTTCTACCCTCTTTCTGGATAATATAAGGACCTGGGAATAATTGATTACATTTACTTTCCCCATGCTCATCTTATATACTGTTGTTGATGAAACTTTTAATTATATTAAAGGAAACTCTACCTTAAAAGTATTATAATTATTGTTTTATGCAGCCAATATTTATGTTGATATATCCACATATTTACCCTTTTCTTTGCCCCACATTCTTTCTTATACTTCAGACTTACCATTTGGAATACTTCTCTTCTGCCTAAAATACATTCTTTAATAATTACCTTACATTTCACATCTCATTGTGCTCATGGCAAACTCTTAGTTTTGTTTTTGAAATTTTTTCAATAACCTTTATTCTTTTTTTTTTCTGGTATAGAATTCTACATAGGGAGTTATTTTCTTTCAGCCCTTCAGTCACTAGGTCATTCCACTGTCTTGCATTGTTGTAATTGAGAAGCGTCCTATCAGTCTGTCACTCTTTTGAAGGTAATATTATGTTTTTGAGGGTTTTTTTTCAGGATCTCTTTAAGATTTTTCTGCTTATATTTGATGGCGTACATTTCATAGTAATATGTCTAAGTTTAGCTTTTTTATTTTTTTCTTCCTACAATCCAACAGGTTTGTAAATTTACATATTGTTATCTTTTAAAAGTTCTGAAAAATTATCAGCCATTGTCTCGTCAGATATTGCCTCTACCCCATCCTTTTTTCCTGTCTCTGGGATCCTATACCCCATTCTTTCATTCTTCTATGTCTTCTCTCTTCTGTATTTTCCATCTTTTTGTACGTACACTTTTTGTAGTACACTCTGGATAATTTCTTCTGACCTTTCTAGTCTCTCTCCTGCTGTGTCTAATTTGATATTAAACTCTTCTTTTTTAAATTTGGATATTGTATTTTTTAATTTCTGGAAATTTTATTTTGTTTTTTAAAAAATCTGCTAGGTCACTAGGTTTGCTGTTCCTGGCAGATATTTTCAACTTGTCTTAAAAAAAAAAAAATCTCCAGCATTTTAAGCTTGATTTATAGTCTAATAATTCCAGTACTGGAAGGTTTTGTGGTTCTGTTCTTACTGTATTTTTTCAGCTAGTTCTTGCTCATGGTACCTTCTTTCCTTTTGGACTTAGTTATTTTTGGTTCATTATGTTGAAATTTTCATTTGAGACCTGTTATGAAGGTGCCTTCCTTTAGTGTTTGCTTCTGCTGTGTGCCTGGAATTTAGAGCCACCTTAAGCCAAGTTTAGGTCTTGAGTCTCAGTCTTAGTGTGTTCAGGCTGCCATTTCTGTCTCAGTCTATTTGAGATGCTATCACAGAATACCGTAGACTGGGTGGCTTATAAGCAATAGAATTTTCTCATACTTTTGGAGGCGGGAAAGTCCAAGATCAAGGTGCTGATAGATTTCATGTCTGCTAAGGGCTTTCTTCCTGGTTCTCACCATGCCTTCATATGACAGGAGGGTCAAAGATACTCTCCTGTAAGAACAATAATCCCATTCACAAGGGCTCCACTTTCGTGACTTAATCATCTCCCAAAGACCCACCTCGAAATACCATCACATTGGATGTTAGGATTTGACATGAATTCTGGGGGGACACAAACTTTCAGTCTATAGCAGCCTCCCAAGTTGCAAATCTATATGAGGGCTTATTTGCAGTCCACCCTTATGCCAAACTTTGGCTCTTTTGGGTCCCAGTATATTGAGGAGTGAATATCTCATTTGGACCTCCTCTTTGAGCAGGCACTGATCTTTCATTTCTGTCCTCCTACTCTTGATGCATCTTCCAAACTGAATTTTAATTTTCCAGGACTGGCAAATGCCTCAGGGCACAAGTGGCTCCCTGGATCCTAGTTCTTCACTACTATCTTGTCTATACTCTGATGCTTTAAAGAAGAATTTTAACAGTTTTATCCATCGTTTTTTTTTTGGGGGGAGAGGGTATTTTTAGTGGTACTGTTGGCTCAGGTCTCCTAGTCTACCATTGCCAGAAACTGGAGTTCTCACTTTGAAAGTCACTTCTTCTGAGACTTGGCTGAGCCCAGTCTTAATTAGGTCTCTTTATTATACATATGCATAATCCTATTCTTCCTTTATAACATTTATCCCAATTTATAATCTTATTTTTATGTTATGAAAGTCTGTGTGCTGCCTGGATGGTTATGTGAGGGACTGTGTGTGTGTGTGTGCATGTATGTGTATGTGTGTATCAGCACCTAGCACAGTGATTAGTTCATAGTAGCTGCACAATAAATACCTGGTCTCTAGAAAAATGAATGCAGCAGAGTATTTGTTGGTTTGTAGGTACAGGCTAGATGTAAAGTACTACGGTGCTTTGAATGCAGTTAAAGAAGCCCTCTTTGTCACATTTTCATAGATCAATAGGTAAGAACCAGATATTGAGGGCTCAGAACAGCTCTTTCTAGATTCCAGGGTACATTGGCCTTCAGGGACTGCAGCTGGCATCTCAATGTGCCCAGCTCCCCCTGCTCTGTGCAGTATCTGTCGGAAGAAGCAGAACCACAGAATTGAGGGCAATCCACATATAGAACATGCCATGCTTTAATTTTGTCCTGTACGTACTGAAAAACAAAGGAGGCAAATGTTGCAATCTAAGTGTACACATTTAAAAATATCTAGGTGTACACATTTTAAATCAACAGAATTTCCAGGCCTCATTACTATGTTTTCCATAATATATATAACACAGATAGATGACCTTTAATGCCCAAGTCAGAAATTCCTGAGTACAGTTATTGTTACTGCAATTGAAAAGTCTTTGTATTTACAGTGCTTATTAGGTTCTCAGTAAACGTGCTTTAATTATAATTAGTAATAATAGCCAAGTCTTATATGGTGCTTACCATATCCCAAGAATTATTTTAACCATGCAATGTACGTTAATTCATTAGTTACCTTAACAATGCTATGTGGTAGCTGCTATTATCATACCCATTTTCAAACATGAGGAAACTGAGGCCCACTGTGAGGGAATAACCAGATCACACAATAAGAGGCAGAGCCAGGATTTGAACACAGCCTTTCCAGCTGTGACATCTGTGTTCTTAATCTTACACTCTTCTATTGCACGGAACAAGATGGAAGGATGAGTGGCTTTTATGAGGTTACATACAGCTGTGCAGGCTAATCAGAGCCGAGAGGCTCAGTGCTAACTTGAGGACCCTGGGCAGATGGAGCAATGCGCATTGTTATACCACAGCCTCAGCAGAGACATTTTCCAGCCTTCCATTGAGCTTTTGAGTTATTTCCAAAATGCTGAAGTGTCTGACTGGCTAAGAGAAAAGGTGTTTGTAAAAAGACAAAAAGAAAAAAAAGAAAAAGAAAAGAAAAAAAGACCCAAACATAGGTAAATATTTTTTAAAGTTTAGAGACGAAATTGCTCTGTTAGAGCTGTTTCTTCTCTTTGGTGACTTAGCTCACTTACTTTCTAACGATGTCATGGTAATGGAATTAATCAAAGCTGGAGAGCAGGTTCTGAATGTCAGGGTGAGGCTGTCCTGTCGTCATGCCTCTTTGTGGAAGCCGTGAAGAGGCACGTGGGTTATTGCGACACGCTTGTGCTCATGATCTCAATCACACAGTGGGCTGAGGCCGTGTGACCTTGGGGGCTGCTTCCCTGGGTGGGTTATTCTGTGGTGTCGAGTCCTCCTACAACCATTGGGATTGAAGAATGCAAGGATGTCTTAGGGGCTTGTATTCAGTGACTCCAGGGAAAAACGGTTTCTGGAAAACCATCATTGCAGAATAAGCAGGTGTTGAGTGGCTCTCTCTTCCAGATGCTTTTCTGCACCTTGATTTTTGGTGGGCAGTTTTCTTTCCTGAGTTATTGAGAAAATTGGCTTAATTCTCAATCACTGCCTGGCCCTAGGGACCCGTCCACAAATGGAAGAGAAGGATGAAGAAGAAAGTGAATGGGAAAAGCCTGCCTTACGAGCTGGAATGTATGATTCCTGTCCCTTTGGGACTTCACTGAGCTTTTTTATAAAAAAAAAAGTCTGCATGTGGTACCTCTGAGTCTGCTGATACCAGGACAGCTCTGGCTTCTGTCATCATCCCTGGCAGGGCAAACCTGTGTGCAGGCAGGCATTGGGGACTTGGAAGTTGTTAGTAAAGTTGGCCACTACTTGGAAATGTTAAGGTGTGCCATTGGTTCATCTGGCAAAGCTGGGCTGAAACCACATTCCACAGCGGTATGTGGCAATGACCATTCACTGCTAAAATATTTGGCTCTCTGGGCCTTAAAGCTTAGTGGGTTTTTTGTTGTTGTTTTTTTAAGTCCTCACATATTCAGATTCACGTTTTAGTACTGTTTTTAGGTGTGCGTCATCATTCCTCCAGCCAGCCATGTGTGTGTTCATTATGTGTGTTCACTGCATTTCAACCCTGCCATTTGGGGGCTGCCCTACACAGATTGCTCATGAATAGACCCAAGTATGGATTTTGATTTTGTAGAGATTAGCTGGTCACTGAGTTTGCATTGATTGAAAGCTGCAGCGCAGTTGTGGAGCAGTCCAAAGAGGACTCCGAAGCCCTGCAGGGATGACTCTTGGCTGGCCCCGTGGTGTGGCTGAGTGTCCGAAGCTCATTACACCCCAGCTGTGGCCAGCGGCTGGTGCCTTGAGGGAGCGGGCATAGTGTCTGGAAGCTCCTCCTCCAGGGAGCTCCCTGTGTGGGAGGGCTGCAGGCAGAGCAGAGCTACCTCTCGCTGCTTTTGCCATTCTGACTGACTCCTCCTCCTCCTCGCCCATCTGTGTGGGGGTTTGCTCTTTTTGTGTGGGAGGAGTTAAATTTATACTGTATTTTTCACGCATGCGTAGTTATTCTCCTGTGTGTGCTGCAAGTGAGCCCTCACAACTGCAGTGCCACTCTACCATCCCTTCATGGAGGTGTCAGTCAGTTCCTTAGGAAAGCGTTGCCCTCCCTCTCTGTCAAACTGGGAGGAAGGTGGGCTAGGCTGGCAGGTCCATTTCTGCACCATCAGGCTGGGAAGGGGGTGTGTAGGGGTTATGGCACAGGCAGGGGAGTGGGCGGGAGACAGGCCCTTCTCCCCAGCCTGGAGAGATGCTCTGGGGCAAGGTCCTGGGAATCTTTCCTTGGAAGTTGCTTCCCTAATTGTCAGTGTTGTGGAGAACCGAGGGTATTTGTTGTTGTCTTGTTTTTCTCCTGTTTGCAGAGCAGCTTGGAATCTATGAAGTTGCTGGAGGCCTTCTGGGGGATGCAGCTGGTTTTTGCAAATCCCTTGAGAGCGGGTGGCTCTGTGGACTGCCCATCGACCTTTGTTCCCCCCCACACACACAGTTTCTAGAACTCCTGTTTTTGTGAATAATCATGAACCAAGACTTCTGTGAACACCAGCGATGTGTTAGGTGGGGGAAAATCTGGGGAGGCAACCTGGAATACCAGCCAGAAAGTAGAATGAGAGGGTTCTGGGTTCAAGTCCCATCTCTGTCCCTGGGCAGGTTTCTTGACTTCTCTGAGTTCAGTTTCCCCTTTGGGAAAGTAGAGAGGATACTGTTTATTCATTTGTTGAAAGGATGCCTATGATAATGTCTCCATTTTATTCATGGGTAAAGCAAGACCCAAAAGCGAGCTGCCCAGGTTCACAGTATGAAGACAGGATGGCAGTGAGGAAGAAGGCCTGGGTTCAAGTCCGGGTCCCCTGCATGGCCTGTGTGCCCCAGGCAGCACATTTAGCCTCCAGAACCTCCATTTCTGTATTGGTGAAATAGGAACAGTCACTGTCTCAGGAAGTGTCTTGTCTGGGTGCCTCGGACAATGTTATAGGAATAAAGGGAGGCAGTAAGTGGCTTGTAAACAGTAAGGAGTTTTATAGCCGCAAATCATTTCCGCCGTTACAGCTTCTTGGTCACTGAGCTCTTCAGCGTTACAGGCTCGTGGGCACCTGAAGTGATTTTTCAAAATATTTTCATGGCTCTTTTTTCTAATTATAAAAGTTATACTTACTCATGGTAAAAATTCAACTAGGACAGAAGGATGTAGAAGGAGCTTGAAAGACACCCCTCCCTCCAACCAGTTCTCCCCAGAGATAACTTCTGGTTACTTCTTGTGTAACCTTCCAGAAGTTGTCTGGACACATGGGCATACACGGACACATAACTTACATAAGTACAGAGGGTGCAAAAAAAAAAAAAAATATATATATATATATACATATACATATACATATACATATATATATATATATATATATATATATATATATATATATATATACACACACATTTTAAGAAAGGAAAAACTGTATTAACCTTGTAATACTCAATATATAATGATAACAGATGAATACAAGTCACATTTGACTTCTGCAATAACAAGAGGTGCTCAAAGTGGTTGCCATCAGCGTCCAGACACTTCTGATTACAGCAAACTACTGCTTGAGCAACATTGACCAAAGTGTCCCCTTGTGTACATTTTTTGGCAATCTGGCATATAAACTTCACACACTCTCTTATACATGGGTCATAATTTTTTTCACCAAGAGTCCACATACTGAAGATCCAGGTTGTATCCAATCTTGGTGCCCCTAGATTTTGGTGCCCCTAGGTTTAAAATAAATGTTGAAAGCAGTGCCTAGTGGCTCAAAGCTTTCAGTATTATCTGTTTTGCACTTGGCAGAATCTCTCCTCCAAAAGAATTATGCTGCTAATACTGTGCTTTTCCACTGCTCCACCCAGTTAAAGTTAATGACACCATGTGACTTCCAAATAAAATGATGTGTGTGTCTGGAGGGAAGGGACCTGACAAAGCTTCCCTTTTGTTTTTAGATCCGAGAGAATACAGCAAAGCTCTCTTCAGAAGGCCTTGCTTTCTGAGCCCTTCTGCCTGGGACTTTTGTATTTGCAGCTCACTCTCCTGTCCTTGGAGGAAGCTGTTGTCAGCTGTTGGGTTGTAAAGGGTAGCTCTGTGTGTTTTAAAATATGTCTTCTTACACACGAAACAAGCCCTGCCAACTTCATTTTAAAAAGCACTTAATCTACATGAATTCTACTTAAATATGTGAATTCATCTGTCCCTTTGATTGCATTTGGCCTGGCTATTTGGGCAGTGCATAATCATACCGTAACCCAATTTCTTTGCCTGTCATTGACGACAAATGAGGTTTAGTTCTCTAGTTAAAGCAAACACTTCAAACATCCTGAAGCACATATTTTGGGGTTAGAGCAACTCCTATGATTTCATGTTGCAGTGTGAAATGGTTTCTCTCATGGTTAAAAAAAAAAATCCACAGATTTGTGGTTTTTTGGTGCTTTGATTTTTATGTTGATATTTTCCCAACATGTTATGTGTAAGACAATTTAAAAAGCTGAATTTTTATTTTAAATGCACCGGGGAGCCTTAAAGGAATCCTGTTGAGTTATGTGTTTTGCTTTAATGAAGAAGCCTTTTTGGTCGTGTAAATCCAAGAATCAGGTGTGGAAGGAATGTTGGGCCCACCCCTCTTCAGGGCCTGGATCCTTCCTTCCAGCCCTTTATCCGTGGCCTCCTAGTCTTCCTCCCCCACCCCTCATCCTCATCGTCATGCATCCTGCCTGGGCCTCTTGCTACCAACCTCGCCCTTGCTGGCAGGTGTAACCCTTGCCTGCCCTGGCCCATGGGCTCTGGGCCTCACATGCATGGTGACTTCTCTTCTGGGTCCTGGAATGTATGGTGAATTGATTGCAGCACTGTCCTCAGCCACAGAGATCTGGCTGCTGTTGATTCTCATTCCCCTCCTGTCACCTGTCCCGATTTCTAACCTACTCCGGCTCTGCACGCTGAGAGCTCTGAGCTCCTTTCCCTTGGTCTGGCTGCTGCCTGCTTTCCTGTCTGTTAGACTGTTTCTTGAGAACCCCTGCCACGTGACTGTTATCTTAGAGCTGCACTTTGAGATTGTGTCAAGAGGATTTGCTTCAAGGGGCCATGGCGTTTTAAGACTAGCAGTGAAACAAACCTGCCATATTGATTTCCTGTTGTGTCAAAAACTGAAGAAGCAAGAGTAATGCTTGCTTAAAAACAACGGCAACAACAGAAACCCAGAACTACATAGTCTCACCATGTTGTAGGACAGCACCAAAAGTCAACTGACATGAAAACAGTGACCCTGCAATGAGTCTTGATAGTACTGTTGAAGTGAAATAATTAAAAAAAAAACCAAAAAAACCTTTCCAGGGCTTGGCTATCATCTAAAGGAAGCATTGCACTTTGAATGCTCTGATTTTTTATGAAGCTCATAAAACTTTGTCTGTAAATGCCAATGTGCTGAAAAGTTATGAGTGTTAAAAGATTTGGCAAGTATCTTTAAAAGTATAGGAAAAACAGGTTTTCTTGGTTATAATTTCTGGATGTTAATATTCACAAGTACTAAATGTGATCCTTTACTAGAATACTGTCTCCCCCCATCACCACCCATCTTTTAGGTCTACTCTCTTCCTTCTTATCTTCCAATGAGGTGGTGATGTTACTGTCCCCACTTGGCAGAGCAGGGGTCTTCAGCTCAGAGTTTAAGTGACATGGGCGGGAATTAGAACCCAGGTGTATGGCTCCTTCCTGTAAACGCTGCTTACTGGGTTTTACATGGTTTCCACCTCTCGTGGCTTCTAACATACAGCAGCTACTCCAGAAGTAGTTTTGGCTTCACTACTGCAGGCATCTAATGTTGGCTTGACCCAGGATGCATGCTGGTTGCAGAAAGTCAGCTTTGCAGGTTTCTAGCGTTTTGACTACAGTCAGCCATACAGGAGCCTTCCTACCTGGATGGAACACAGACAGTGAGTCTATTTGGAATCCCCTAGCTGTCAAAGTGAGGCTGAGAGGTTAGATCATCCTTGCTGGAACATGGCTTGTGTTGGAGTGTTGGCCAATGTTTAGTCGCAGAAAGCAGAATCCACTATAGCAAACTTAGAGAGGAGAGACTCATTGTAGGGAATTAAATGGCTTGGAAAATCATTAAGAGTTCTGAAGACACAGTTCTCTAGCTGGAGGTTTTAGGAAGGAGTGTCCCAAAGCCAAACTAAAGAGTTGGACTACCAAGGAAGCCACTGCCTCTTTTGCAATCGTGGAGCAGCTTCTCCAGAACCACCCTGGGGCTGCCATGAGTGAGAGGCTTCCATGATCAGAACCTGGTCACCCTACTATGATCTTGGCAAGGAAATGGCTGTCTTGGTCCTGCCCCTTGAAGCGGGCCCCTGTTTTCTGGCATCTTGACTAAAATTGTCCTAGAACAACCAGGCACTTCCTGGACTTGCTGAGGAAGTGGCAGCAAGCTCAGAACCAGGGTCTCTGCCTCACTTCCCAGATTTCATAAAAGGACATCTGATGGTCAAACCTAACTCACATCTGGAACCTTCGCTGGAAGAGATCTGGGAGATGTTTTAGCTTTCGGTCCTCTGCAGATCAGGTGGGCACACCTGGAGGAGGGTGGAATGTATGTTGAAAACCCATCCCTGGTGTCCCCTGTGCTCAATGCTCAGTAGAAATGGACCTTGATTTCCAGAATCGGCAGAAGATGACAGAATTGGGCATGGTGTGGTCATGCAGCTGAGGGGTGGTGTGTCAATGACCCCAGATAACAGGTGTCAAAGAGTGAAAAGCAGCAATAGGCCACAGGTTTGCCATCTGGCTTCTGCTTCTTGGGGACTGTTAAGCTGTAGCTGTAACATGGGATGGGCCGCAGATTCTAGAGAATTCTAATTTCACTGGGTGATATTATAGGAAATGAGATGTTAAAAAATTGTCTTAATTGCAGAGTATTGACTACGCTAATGTATGGGTGAATCTTCAAATGGGGATACAGCGTGCAAGGGTTCCTCCAACTTATTTGGCCACAAGAAAGCCCCACTTTTAAAAGATTCAGAAAGTAGTGTTTCCCAACATTTGTGAGAAATGGTATTTTAAAGAGGACGCCAGGGATTACCTTGGAGAAAAGTTTTGTTTTATTTTCAGGGAATTGACTTTTTCAATAGCCTTGATCGGGAATGTTTACCATCAGAGTGGTAGGATTTCTTCAAGTGAGGACGGCACTTTACCCTTCAAGGAGAACCAAAAGGGAGGAGACCCCGTGGGGTGAGATGAACCTGTGTGGACAGAAGGGTTTCTCTTAGGAATCCAGACTGCCTGAGAGTCATCCTCAGGGGCCTGATTTTAGGGAGGCCGCCTTGTAATTACTAGTAGAAGTTATAACAATCAGAGTGATAATTAATTTTAGACCGCATTTCATGTGTGTTGATCTGTTATAGAAGCAGTTGGTGTTTCAGAGAAGGAACTGCATTTAGCTCAAGGAAAATCAGGGTAGGTGGCTCAGAGTCTCTGGTGAGAGTGTCCTGGGTGGAGGAGAGATGGTGGGAGTGCGGGTGCAGGAGACCTCTGTGAGTGACAGCTGCAGCTGAGCACGCAGGAACTGCATGAGGGCAGGAGAAGGCAGCCCCCTGCACAGATGGATTTGCAGCCAGACAGCAAGGCCCGAGATAGTGATGAGAATTGGACCAGCAGTATATGTAGTCAATGAGCACCTTCCAAAAATCAGATGATGCAGAATTGGGTAAAAGAAGAAACTCGCAGAGATGAACTTATCTGTTATAGTGCATCTTTCATTGATTTTAATTTTCTACCTTAACTATCTAACACAGAGTTTGTTTGTGACATGTATGTGTCATTTCCGAGCAAGTCTTTCTTGAAGTCTCAGTTTAAGCATGGGAACAGGGCACTGGCTGTTTGGAAAAACACTCAAACCTGAGTGGACACCTTTGCTTCTCAACTCTAGGTGGGTTCCCATAGGAAGTCAGTCAGACATGCCTTCAGTAGATACAGATATGCAACCTTCGCAGGAATAGGGAAATGCGAGTTACAAGAGTAAATCAATTTGCTGAAATGTGGAGGTTATGTCTGCACAGAGTTGTGAACGCGTTTCTGACTCCCTTAAGTTTTTACACGTTCTGATTTACTAACCCTGAAGTTACGTGATGGATAGTTTCCTATGTATACAAAGGTATTTCATGGTGTCAAACACTTCTCCTCCGCTAGTTACCTTAACACGAAGAATGGATTCCACAGTGCGGAGTATCACCCCTCCTCCTTCTCTGGGCTCAAATCTCACAGGGCTCATCCCTTATCAAAACCCTTTTTGCCCCTGTAAACACTTTAATAAATGGAAGTTTTGCATTATTACTAATCCCAGCTTCCCCTAAAAACATGGAGCTCGGTGCATACTGCTTCCTGAGCGATTACTTACCATACAGTCACCAGAGATTTCAGTCCCCTCGCTTTTCATGCTTACACGCTCAAGGATTATTATTTAATTTTGATATTATTTAATCTTTTAAAGTATTTATTATGGAACATTTCTATGTCAAAAGTAGAATAGTATAATAAATCCCCATGTGCTTATTCCTAGCTCAGGAGGTACCTACTCAGGCATGGCCAGTCTTGTTTCATTTATATTTGTACCCATTTACTCTTCCCCTGGATAGATATTGAAACAAAAATTTTCATTAAAATATATTTTAATGTTAGTCTACCCCTGTTCTTTCTCTACCTTATTTCTCAATACTTTTATAAAATTTTCTCAACATCACACCAATAAGGACTTTCAATTCATGTGAGGGGCTTTTCAGAGTTTTGCCTGGAATAACTAAATGGTGTTCTGATCACGCTGCAGGTATACACAGAGTGCCTGCCCTGTTCAAGGTGCTATGCTAGGGGTGAGAATGGGTCAGGTTTTGTTGCATGGGGTGGAGTAGACATAGGAGACGATGTCAGCCTGTATCCTAATAGTGCTGTTAGTCCAATTAGTCCTTGGCACATTGGCTACCAGAAGTGATTACAAGTTACGTACCCAATGAGCATCTCTACTCAAACATGCTAGGGGGGGTTCATCAGAGCAAGAGGCTGTGTGATCTGGGTGTCTGGGGACAAATGCTGTGAGGAAGGGCACAGAGCATGGATTGGATTGGATATTTTTATCTGTGTGATTCTGACTACAGGAATTTGTTGGGAACTCATTGGGTAACTAAAGAATCGCCAGGCTGGAGCACCACACTCTGCCAGACCACAGGAAGCTCAGCCCAAGACGTACCACAAAAGCTCTCTGTCTCAGTCACACTCCTGAGGCTGGCCATCACTGCTGGATGCCTCCTTTGGGATTAAATCATGAACTGTCCCTATGTCCTTGGTACCCTTCAAAGTCCCAGGTGGGAGCTTCCGATTGGTGGAGGTAGGTCACACAATTGAACATGGCTGCCAAAGGGAGGCAGAGAGGCGGCTCCTTCAACTTCTCTAGAAGACATGGGGTCCTGCCTTCCCTCAAGAAGTATGTGATGGGGGGTTCTCCTCTGTTAGAAAGGGGTTTAGATGCTAAGCACCCAGAAAGACAAGTGTCTCCTTTGAATATCACCATCATCTTGGACTGCTTCCTCTCCCTTGTTCTCAGCACAGTCACCAGGTCTTCATTTTCCTTTTTAAAAAAAGCCATTTGCATCTGTTGGCGCCTGATTTTCCATTCCCATGGCAACTGTGAGAGCCCAGGTGCCCCAGCGCCTCTCCTGTGCAGTTTTGCTGCTTCTCGTTGCTCCCACCCCCAGTCCTGCCAACACAGTGCTGCTGCTGCTGCTTTCATCTCCAGCAAAACAGCACTGTGGCTTGATATCCTGTTGCCTGAAGATAAAGGCTCACTCCTTATATCGGTCCTACCTTCCACAGTTAACATCTGGTCTCCATTTTCAGCCTTGTCTGTCATTCCGGGAACCCTACTCTGTGTCTAAGCAGGTCCCCAAACACACCCTGTACCGTGCCAACTCTGTGCTTTGTTTAATGACAGCTCTATTGTCCAGAAGGCTTTCCCTTCTGCCGTCTGCCTGTCAAAGTCCGTATTCCATTCAGGTTCTGCTGTCCTCCCCAGAGAGAGGTGACTGCTTTCTTTCAGCTCCTGTGGCCCATGTGTACGTTGCTCACTAGGCCTTTTCATGTCTTATGTCTGTCCACTTAGACCGATGTACTCAGTGAACAATGCCACGGGCTTCGTATTTCTCTTATGTGCCATCACCGTGTTGGCACATGGGAGCTCACTAGATATGTGATGCTTTCTTTTTTTGTACCATGAGCAGACCGGGAAAAAATTAGAAACAGGGAAGGTCCCATTTAAATGCAGAGGTAGAAATGAATGGTCGTAAGTTGAGGTCAAGCTAGCTGAGGACTGAGGACCCAGGCAAGCTGGAGTAGGAGGCGAGTGTGGCAAGATGAAGGTTCAGTGTTAGAAGCATAAAGCAAATGGAGACACTTTGGTTGTATGTTCCTGGGTGTCCTCTGAATACGACCCTGGTTTAAATGGATGCTCTGGAGGTGGCCCAGAGTTAAGCCGCAAGGTTTTCTGGAGACCCAAGCCTGTGTTTGTATAAACAGAGGTAAGCATGGCACAACCTCTTGAACAACATCGGCTGCTTCATGAGACGTGGATTCGCTGGCACACACTGATGGCAAGTGGTTGTCCTCACAGCTCGCACTTTGATATGTATCATGGTGCTCTTTGCAGAAAGAGTGAGCAATAGTGTGTATCGGTCAACGATCCCCACCCCACCCCCGCCGGGTTGCTGGTGACTGATTGCTTCTCAAGGGAAGCATCCGCAGGTGGTCAGCCCTGGCCTCCTTTCCCGTCAGACTTGTTCAGCTGTTCAGAGAAGTGTTGAAAAGGGCCTCCGGTTTGGGCTGTCTGTTTGCATCCCTCACTGAATCCTGATGGCCACATCCCAGCAAAGTTCAAATGTGGAAGAGTGAGAAGGGACAGTTGGGGAGGACTGAGGCACCTAGAGAGCATTCAGCTGGGCAGTTGGGTGGAAACAAAAGAAGCAACCTGCTTCTTTAGAGAAGCTGTGGAGAGTTAGTTATAGAAGGGAATGACCCTTGAAAATGACCTCTGTCCAGTGGGGTCAATGTGCAGGGGACTCACAGGAGAGGTTGTGCGTCAGGATCAGACTCTTTCTTCCTCATCACAGCCTGGCACATGTCCTTCTGCTGGGGTGTCCCCAGGTACCCACCTCCTCCCACTTTAGGAGCCACTGTTGTTCGGACACTCAGGGATCCTACTGCAAGCTCTCACTTGAATTATCAGTTCTTTTTCTATTGAATAACCAGTCTTCCCAACTAGACTATAGCCTGAGCCCAGGGCTGGTTTGTTCTATGTATGCCCAAGGGCCCTTACCTCTGTGCCAAGCAGCAGGTGGGAGGGGCTGGGGGTGCTGGGACTCTAGGGCCATAATTCTGCCTCTCTGCTTCCTGGTGAAGGACTTCTAACCTCTCTTAGTCCGCTCATTTGTAAAACAGATGCGAATATATCTCAGGTTAGAGAGGGTAACATGTGTGATGCCCCCAACATGGTAGTAAGTCCTCAGCAAACACTGTCTGGATGACCATCCCTCCAACACCCTGTGGCCCACACATGTTGCCACAGGATCGATACATAATAGTTGTTCCACAAATACATGTCTGTTGATTATTCATGGTGATGAGAGTTGTTGGCATATCAGTTTTTGAAGGTCTCTTTTAGAGCTTTGATTTTAGCCTGGAAGCATCAGAACTAAGAACTGCCTGGGGGAAGCCTGGGACTTGTCTTTTTCAAAGTGATTAA